>NW_012120043.1:1806359-1811928 GCF_000951035.1 Colobus angolensis palliatus | reverse complement strand
TTTATGGTCTGGGCGGTGGGCACTGTGGTTGGGGCATCCGGCTCTGGGGTTCTGGGTCCTCCCCCTCCCCCAGCCTCAGTTTCCTTATCTATGAAAATGGAGGAGGAACGGCGTCGCCGCCTCCAGGGTGGCCGCTAGGATTCTCCCCAGAGGTCGGCAGAGCACCTGGCGTGGGGCCAGGATGGGGGAAGCCCGGCACGTTTTCTCTGCGTTCTCTGTATTTTAACGAGGGGGAGGGCGCAGCTGGGAGCGCCGGTCGTGGTCTGAGTCTCGGGCGGGGGGACTTTATAGGAAGACTCTCGAGGGGCTCGGGTCCACACTACGTGTATTTCCCCGGCGTGTTTGTTCGCCCCTATCTGGCGGGCGATTTGGGAAGGTGCGCAGGGTTGGAGCGGGGAGCGCTCCGGCTACACCAACGCCGTCCTAGCGCAGTCCCCGGGGCGGCGAGGGGAACCGGGAGCCGAGTGGGCCTGGCCGTAATTTTTCACTCCGTCTCCTTCTTGGATTCCACCTTCTGGACTGGGAGTTTGGACTGGGGAACAGGGGACGGTGGGCCTTGATGGCCGGCCTGGTTTTGGGCATTAGAGGTGCTTGTCCCTTCTGGGGAGAGTGGGGGGCTGGGGGAAGCCTGTGGGGCCGCACTTGGGCTTGGCATTCTGGCCTTGCCACCAAACAGAGGAGCTCTACCCGATCTGGGTCTCAATTTTCTCATTTCTGTCAAGGGTGCGATGCTGTTTCTATTTCATAGCCGTAGTGGGGGCCGTTTTGGGCAGCGGGATACTCCAAGGGGGCTTGGTCCGTGGGCTCGGATTGTAGGGACACGTGGAGCGGCCGAAGGGAAGCAGGTTGTCCAGAGTGGTGAGGCTGAGGGGAGCAGGGGCGGCGAAAACCTTGTGCAAAAATTGAGGGTTCATCCTTGGGGTATGGGGAGCCGCGCTGGGACGCCTGAGGCTGGAGAGCAGGAGGGCGGGTGGGGGCGGTGGTTTGTAGCCTGCAGGCTGCCCCCCTCTCTGTTCTCCACTCTTTCCACCCCTTGCTCAGTCCCTGTCCTGGTCCCAGGGTCCTGGAGGCTCTGCCCACCTTGAGACACAGACGGGAACCAAGGGCGTCAAGACGGGACTTGGGTGGGGTCTGCGTTTTCTGCGAGGACCCCTCGGCGGAGGGGCCCCAGGGTGTTACCTCTTTTTGAGGGCAATAGGGTCTGTGTATCTCCGCGGGGAGGGACATTGGGGGACTGTGAAGATGGCGAGGCAGCGTTGGGAACAGAAAGGGAGGTGCCTCTCTGGGCGGTGGGCAGGGCTCCAGGAATACCCTGGCTTGTTGGGGGTGAGTTTGCCGATCTGAACAGACAGGGGGCTGAAGTGGGAGCCTGTTGAGAAAGCGACTCCCACCTGTCTACCCAGGTCATTCTTCGTATGCCAGATGGCGTGGCCTGAGAGATCCATTTGGATTTTCTGAGTTTCTGGGTTAAGTGGACGGGATGGCCACCTCCCACTGTGGCACCCAAGAGGCGGGCGCTTCCATAGGCCCCTGGGTAGTGGGGGCAGCGGTCCCTAAGCCAGCAGGGAGGGGAAGGATGGGTTCGGAGTCCTGGGAAGGGAGGATTGTTATCCTGGGATTACGGTGATAAACTGAGGCCTGGGGGTGCGATAAACTGAGGCCTGGGGGTGCAGATGTGCTGACAATTCGCCACCGTCTACCCTGTGTGGTGGGGGAGGGCAGGGTGGATCTCCTGGCACCCTCCCCTACCCCTTGGGAGCCTGCTGACATCCCGTTCCAAAGCCCCTTTTACAGTAACGATTTGGGGACTGAGAAGGCAGTACCAGGCCCAGGCACCTTGGATTAGGTTTCCAAAGGGTTTTGGATACTTGTGGCTTTCCAGGCTCCTCTTCCAGGCCTCCCCAGCCCCCAGGGCCACTGGAGGGTCTGTGCAAACGGCTTCTTTTCGTGGAAGGGGCTCTGGTTTTTTCATCCCCCAGAGGAGGGAGGGAATGGCTGCCCTTAAGCTGGTTTTGGGGGACAGGAAGTTCATGTGTTTTTTTGGGAGGGAGCCCCATTGCAGGGCTGTCCCTGAATGTAGTGGAGGCCAGGAAAGATCGCAGAGGAACCCAAGTCACCGGCGGCTGCAGGGCTGTCCCAGGGGCCATTGGGAACAAGTTCCGCCCCCACCCACCCCTGCCTGGGGTGCTTCTCCTCTGTAAAGGGAACACCCATTGTGGCCTGGCCCCATTTTTACAGATGAACCAACTGAGGCACAGTGGAGGAGCCCCGCTGGTGCGAAGCGTGGCGCTCCCATTATCTGGGCCGCATTTGGCCCTGGGAGTGAAGAGGCCTGGGGAGCAGTGGATGTTTTTCATGGGGGCAGCAGGGCGCAGGGCTGCACCTCCCGTCCGCCGGGTCTGGCCCACAGCCCCTATTCCTAGCCCGGCCGGCTCTGGGCTCTCTCTCCCCTGCGTGGGGCGGGGAAGGACTTTGGAAGCTGTGGGTGATGTTGACGCCGTTGCTATGGTTACGAAGAGTGAGCGAGCCAGCGAGTTGGGGCGGGGGCGGGAGGAGAGGCTGGCTGTCGGCTCCCTGCTCTCCAAACCCCCTGCATCCCCGGAGGGGGCCCCCGCGCCCGGCCTGCCAGTGCCCGGCACACTGTCAGCCTGCACCCCCTGAGGGTTTGCCGACACCCTCCCCAGAAGAGGGGCTCAGACCTGGAATGGGTCTTCTCACACAGGGCTTCTCCCCTCCGCACGTAATATGGAGACATTTAGGGCCTGATGGTTTTCTGGGGAGGGGCTGTCCTGGGCACTGCAGGGTGCTGTGCAGCGTCCCCAGCCTCCACCCACCCCATGCCAGGAGCACCCCCTCCCCAGTCGTGACAGTCACAAATGTCCCCAGACCTTGTCAGTTGCCCCCCAGGGGGCTGCAGGGTCACCCCCGTTGTATCCCCCCGTGAAGTCCCGTTTATTTGCACCTGAGAGGTCTTGGTGAGCCCCTGCTGCAGGCCAGCGCCGAGCGTTCCAGTCCCTGCGCCCCAGGACTTAGGGAACTGTTCGTGGGGGCGGGGGGCAGCGGGGTGGTGGCAACAGGGATGCTAGTGATGACGAAAAGCGCTTCCTGGAGGAGGCAGCCTGAGGCCCCCTGGGCTGGGTGGGACAGGGAATGGGAGAGGGAGGATGTGCTGGTTCTGGGGCCTGCTGTGGAGGTAGGGATTTGATTGAGGTGGGGAGGGGGCACCTTGGCAAGGTGAAGCCCTGCACGTAATCCCGAGGGTGGGGACGCTGGGGGCGGCTTCGAGGCAGGCTGGGCTTTGCAGAGGCAAATCCGTTTATGGAGAAGGGATTAGGATCAGAGAGGGGTTGAGGAGGGCAGAAGGAGATGTGGGAGGGAGCGAGGCGTGCTGGTCTTTGCACTGGGTTGGAGGGGAGACTCCTCAGGACGAGGTGTGCAGAGGAGTGTCTGAGTGCCTGCCAGGTTTCTGATCCTTTGCTGAAGAGGGCCCCAGGAGAACAGGTGGGTGGGGAAACTGAGGCCCAGAGGGGGACACAGCCATGCCCCACCTCATTCTCCTCTCCACCCCCAGGCAGAACTGTGAGCTCCTGTAAGGTCGGGAGGGCAGTGCTGGTGGGCAGAGCTCGGCAGAACTGGCAGCTTATCGGGGAGAGCTGGGGCGGGGCAGTGCCAGGCCACAGGCGGTGGGGGGTAGGGGGCCAGGGACTGCCCTCCCCCACCCACCGCCTCTTGAGACTGCAGAGTGTAGAGAGCAGCTGGAACTGCCTGCAGGTGCCCCAGCTAGTGGGATGGGGGAGGGTTCCCCCAGGGTTGTGGGGGGCGATAACCACCCCCCCCACCCAGGCTGTCTGATAAAAGCAGCCCGGATCGGCGGGGAGGAGGCAGATGATACCAGCGGGGCAGGCTGTGGGGGCAGGGGGCGCCGCCCTGGCTCAGGCCATTTCTGGAATAGAGGTTACACAGGCACCAGGGCTATTGAGGGGGTTGTCCCCTGCCTACCCCCAGGTACCCAGAGTCTGGAGCAGGAGGTCAGGAGGTCCTGGCCTGGGCTGGGCCTCAGGTGGACCTCCTTTTAGGGAGAAGGGAGTAGTGATAGTTTGGCGGGGGTGTGAGGAGGACAGGGGTATTCAAGATGCTGAGCAAACATCTGCTGTTGCTCTTGTTGGAGCCAGAGCTTGATCCCCTAGGTCTTCTCCCTTTTCACAGATACGCAGTAAGCACCTGCTGTATGCCAGTCCTGTGCTGGGCATTGCTGGGGACCCAGCTGTGAATGAAGTGCCTGCTTTCAGCTTCTATTGGAGTGCAGGGGTGCAGATACTATACCCACAAGATGCACGCTTTTTGGAAGCCTGGCACAAGGACAGAGAAGCTGATGAAGGGCGCTTGGGGGGCACCAGGGCACTGTGAGGGGGAGTACTGCTTAGAGAAGCTCCGAGCAGCAGGATCAGCCGTCAGCTCTGACCCTAGGCCAGGGTGTGGAGCTCAGGAAAGCTAAGCGCAGTCTGGGTGGCCCAGGCAGGAGCTGCTGGACTACTGCACTAGTCCAGGCGTGAGCTGGGAGGGGCAGGGTGGGGTCTGGACAGATCCCGAAGGCGATGGGATTCGGCTGGTGGGTGGCACATGGGGAGGTTCGGGATTGACACACCGGCCGGTATGCCTGCCTGCGTGTTTGGCGGGAACAGCAGAGGGTTTGGAAAGGGGAAGTCTGGAGGAGTGGGGATGGGGGAGGCAGGAAGCTTTGGCTTTGGGAAGTCAGGGGAACTGAGGGCACAGTGGGTGTGGGGGTTGCTATGGCCCAGATGGTATTCGAGACCCCACCCCCAGGCTGGTGCGACCTCACCACCAGTGTTCCCCCTTTTCTGCAGCGGCTCCCAGAAGCAGTTACCTATAGCTTCTATAGAACCTGCTCAAGGATCACCTTAAGGAGCCCCTGCCCCTCCCTGGGTGGGTAAGAGGCCTCCCCCGGCCCCAGCCTTTCCTGGCTCTCCCGGAATGCTTGCTTTGCGGCTGGGGCTGGTCTTCCCTACTTGTGCCCTCCCCTACAGACCTGACCCCATCTGTAAGGTGGACGAGTGCCCTGGCAGGCGGCCGGCCACAGCTCCCCTCCCCACCCCAAGCCCCCCCAGACAAGCTCAGGAGATGAGGCTTCCCTATTGGAACCAGGGCCCATGGCACAGTCCCGCAGTCCCGTCTCCAGGCCCCTCCTGTGCCGGCTCAGACGGGGCCGGGCCAGGTTTCCAGGACTTCCTGGCCTCCATTTTTCTGAGCCTGCCTGTTTCTGAGGCTGTCCTGAGCTCACCCGGGCCCAGCCTGAGTCAGAGGGTCAAGTCCACCGCGGCCCCGCCCACTCTGCCCTCCCGCGTTGTCCCCACCCACTGCATCCTCCGGGGGCTGCGTCCCGACCCGGTAGCGCCGAGCAGCCGGGTGGCTGTGCACCTGGGGGCCCGGCCGGCTGGGAGCCAGCGCACTCTGGGCCCCCACAAGTTCACCCCACCCTCCTCCTTGCGAGCGGATTGTGTGAGAGGCAGGGCCTGGCATTTCGCAGACGCGCTTCGCCCAGCGCGGCGGG
>NW_012120043.1:1797588-1806044 GCF_000951035.1 Colobus angolensis palliatus | reverse complement strand
CAGCTGTGTTCCCAGCGGCCGCGCGCCCCTGCCCCGCTCGCCCCCCTTGGCAACCTGCTCCTCTTTGCAAACTGGAACTGGGGGAGAGGGAGTGGGGACCAGCCCCACCGCCCTGAAAGGGGAAGTGAACCATCTGACTGCCCGGCACCCAGCCGTGGGATGCCCCCCCTTCCCTCCTGCGCCTCCCCGCCTGTGCCTTGCAAGATGGCGACACGGCGGCATGTTCCCTGGAGGGGCGCGCCCCCATCCTGTGGTCTGCTCCAGCCGCGCTCCCACAGCCAGACCCCTTCCCCAGACTGAGGCCCTTGGGAGCTGTCAGGGCCCAGTGGTTGAGATGGGAGAGAGGTCCCTTCCAGGGCTGCTTTGCGCCTCTTGCTTTGGTTGTAGACAGCCCCCAGCTGAGGGACCCCCGACCCCAGCTGCTGCTGTCTGCATCCTGGGTTGCTTGGGGGAGACTTGGGGTGTGGAGCAGGCAGCCCCAGGGATTTGAGGCTAATGTTGGTCTTGGTGACAGTCGCTGTCTCCCCCTCTCCAGCCGCCTGGACTCACAACCTCTTGGGGACGAGGGCTGCTGGTCTCTGTCTGCCGTCTTCTGTTTTGCTGAGGGTGTCGGCAGGGAGGAAAGATGGGAAGGGGAGAAGGGAAGGTGTTTTCTTTCAGCTCTTCTCGGGTCACGGGTGATCGCTGGTGCCCCTCAGTGGGCAGACCCCTTCACCCTCCCGTCCCCCTCCTCAGCCGGGCTCCCCAGGGCGGTCCCTGATCTTCTTAGAGCAGAGATGTCACCAGGTCACCCTGAGCGTGGCCGTGCCCCTCCTGCCGGCCCTGTACCCCCTCACCGCAGTCCCTGCTTTGGGTCCTTCCAGGCCCCTGGCTGGCTGCAGTTCTTCACTGACTGGTGGGAGTGCTCCCAGAGCAAGAGCAGTCCCCAGTGGTGGGCGTGGACTGCCCAGTTTGTATAGTCCACCAGCTGACCACCCTCCTGGCCGCCCCGGCCCTGCTGTGGCTTCCTTGAGGACAGGCTTTGGGGCCACCCAGGGGAGTTGGTTCTGATGTCTCTCTTGCTACTCAGGGCTCCAACCAGTGCCACGAGGGGCACATGTGCTCAGTCTCCATCCACGCAACCCACCGTGTAAAACCCTGGGATGTCGGGAACAATATCTGGGAATGCCATGGTCCCCGGGTACCTGGTCATGGCCCGAAAGGGTGGGAGCTTCGGGGACGCAGGGCCCTTTGTCCTGCTCCGGGCCCTGGGTGGAAATGGACTGACCTGTCCCTCCCCAGTCGTTGGAGACCCCTGTCTGGTGGGGAGACGCTGACATGGCGATGCCACATGCTGTGGGCATGAGACCCTGGCTAAAGGGAGGGGGTCAGGCGGCAGAGTTCTAGAGCAAAGACCCACACGGGGTGGAAGCACACAGGCAGGCCGGGATGGCGACGGCTGCTCAGGGGCAGGATGGGCGAGGCCCGGCCTTGGCTGTGGGAGGGGTCTGTGGAGGAAGTGGCCGGGTGGTGGCCCGCCCCTGCCCAGCGCCATCTGTCCCGTGGGGGCGGGGCGAGTTCAGCCTGCAGGCCCTTCCCCTTCCCGGGAGACCCCGCCCCCTCCCCTCCCTGTGAGCTTTCCTGCCTGCCTTCCATCTAACCACACCCCGAGATCGGGGCCCAGACTGACTGTGCCTGCGGGTTCCTCCTACGTCCCTCTGCTTTCGGAGGGGCCAGGAGGGTTAGGGAAGTTGCCATGATTGTACCCCCATCCCAGGTGGTCATTTGGAAAAGGAGGGGATCATGCACAGATGGGAGGCCCCTGAATGTCCCTCGGGAGGGGCAGGGACAGCCTGACCTGTGTGCTCTGAAAGCCCAACATGCTTTCTGAACATGCCTGTGCCTGGGACAGACACTGGAGGCCTTTGCTCATCCCTGCCAGGGTCCCGCCTGGGGCCAGAGGCTGCGCCGGCCTGGGGAGCTTCAGCCTTGGGGGTGGGTCTGCGGGGGCTTGCTTACGGTTAACAGATTCTGGGCTCGCCGCAGAGTCCCTTCTAAGAGCTGGTAGGAAATGCGAGGATTATTTATTAGGGTCTCGTGTGGGGCCACCGGAGGGTGGATAGGGGTTGTATTCTTCACACTTTTCCATGTTTTAAATTCACACCCAGAACTCAGCCTCTAAAACAGCACAGGACAAATGCCCGCCACCCTTTGGGATCTGCTGGAATGTATCTGTCATCTCCCTCGCCGCTGACCGCTGTCTGTCTCTGTCTCTCTGTCCAGGGGAACGCCCTTTTGCTTGTGACTGGCAGGGCTGTGACAAGAAGTTCGCCCGCTCCGACGAGCTGGCCCGCCACCACCGGACACACACAGGCGAGAAGCGCTTCTCCTGCCCTCTGTGTTCCAAGCGCTTCACCCGCAGCGACCACCTGGCCAAGCATGCCCGCCGCCACCCCGGCTTCCACCCGGACCTGCTCCGGCGCCCTGGTGCCCGCAGTACCTCCCCCAGCGACTCGCTGCCCTGCAGCCTGGCCGGGAGCCCTGCGCCCAGCCCCACGCCCAGCCCAGCCCCCGCAGGCCTGTAGGGCCCTCGTCCAGCCCACCCTGACCACCAGGATGCTTCTGCCATCCAGGGGTGTAGTGAGGACCCACGGGGTGCCCGGTCCCCTTCCAGCTGTGGGCAAATCCTGAAGACGCCCCTGCCCCCCTCCAGAGAGCGAGGAGGGGGCCTGAGACTGGACCCGGGTCTGCCTGACCTCAGAGGTGGCTCTCAGGACGGGTGACGGGGGCTTGTGTCTGTAAATAGCCATGATACTAACTTTCTTCCCATCTGTGCAACGGGGCCCCCCCGGGGCAGCTAGGAGGTCCTCCCCTCTCCTCTCCACCGACCCCTGCTGCCCTCCTCCGGGGGTGGGGTTTGCGGGGGTGGAGTGGACTTCTGGGAGCCGGCCCAGGGAAGGCACCCCCTGCCCCATCCCTGCAGGTTGGGATGAAGCGTGCAGACAGCCATAGAGGAGCTGGGGGTTGACACGGCCCCTGCCTCTCCCCACCCTACCCCACCCCACCCCACCGAAAGCCATGGGAGTAGTTCAGGGAAACGGGGGTGCAGCCCGGCCGCCCCCCACTCGGGTACTCAATCTCAGGTGTCCACAGGTTCTGCCCACGTTAGGGGCTGCCCACCCCCCCAGACCTTGGGGGTAGATCCAGGAGCGGGGAGGCGTTAGGATGCCCGGAGGGGCTCCAGGTCTCGCTTCTGAGACCTGGGATGGGGAGGGAGGGGACCTCTGGGTTCTTCCAAAGAACATTTGACTCAGTGGAGGTCGGGAGGTGGGAGGCGGATATCGGGGTCAGGATGGGAATGCCGGCTTATTTATTTTCCTCTCTCCTTGGGTGTGGGGCCCTAGCTCCCCCTCTCTGGGTGGGTGGGAGAGAGAGGCTGCAGGGGAGGCTGGCACCGGGCCTGGCCCTCCAGCCCCTGCCCTGCCGACTTTGGCCTTTGCGGTATCACGAGACAATCAACTCCCTTAACGACGCCTGCAGCCATTGGGCCGCACTACCCTCCCTGGCCTGCAGGTGGGGCCGTAGAGCCCATGCCCGCCGGGGTTGCAGGCTCTTCCGGGCGTGGGCTGCAGCCTGGCCAGGCCCTGCTTCCCCGACCTCCCCTCCTTCTCCTGGGTGCCTGGAAGAGGTGGGCCCTGGCCCGTGATCGAGGTCCTGCCTCGTGGACTGGAAACAGAGGGCTGGCTGTGCAGCCTCCTGGGGTAGTTCGTTTTTTTTTGCACCGGGTAGAATATTTTTTCAGGCACGGATTCTTTTTTTCTGGGCCCCCGTGGGTGGTCCGGCATCCTCAGGGGGTGTGAGTGTGTGTGTGGGGGGTCTCTGAGCTGAACTCGGGTGGGTGGGGACTTGTCCCTCGGGGGCCACCTTCGTATCCTTGCCAGGGGTCGTCCTGCTGTGGCCTGGGTTGCATTTCTTCTTGGGGGGTATTGAGGACCCCCAGCCTGAAATGAGAAGGGTCCTAGGTTCCACGTCCAAGACCCAGAAAGGTGAATCCCCTCACTGTGGGCTGCAGGAGGTTTTTGGTACCCCCTTTTGTTCCAGAACCTTCCTGCATCTTGCTTGGGGGCAGGGGGGCTTTGGATGGCCACTGGTGTGCACCTGGACCCAGTCCCGGCCTGGCAGGATCCAGGGATGGGTGCCTGGGGTCCTGCGGGGAGGGAGGCAGGGGATGCCCTTCCGGAGCTGGGCTCGGAGGGTCTGCCCCATCCAGCCCTCGGCTCTCTGTGTTCTCTGTCCCTAGCCTCAAACCCTCCTCTGGCAGCGCTAGTGAGATGCCTTAGTCTGCGGGGGTGGGTGGGGGACTGGGGCCCCGTTTTCCTTTAGTGTCTTGTTGGCCCCAGCCCTGGCCGGGGCCTGTCTGGAGCAGGGGAGGGTAGGGCTGTGGGTTCCAGAACTCTCTAACCGGGCCCCTCTCCAGTGTCCAGGGGCCTGGAGAGACCTGCGCCCACCCCTCCACTCCCTCAGGAGCTGCTGGTCACTGGGACCTGGTTCCAGCCATTTGCAGGGGAGGTGGCTCCAAGGGGCGTGTGCTTTCCGTGGGTGGCGCTCCTCCCCCACCCTGCCTGGCCTCATCCTTGTATTTAATTAATTAAACAAGCCCCTTTTTAAACCCTACTCCAGTGTGTGTGTGGTCTCTCCCGTGGCAGTCCCCAGCCTGTGGGCACGCTCTGAACCCCTCTGTCCCACCCACTAGTGCGGCCCCAAGTTCATCCACCTCATGGGGAAACTGAGGCAGCGGGCTAGTGAAGAGGGTCTTGGCCAGGCCCCTCTGGCTGAGACACAAAATGCCCTGCCCCTAGCCCTAAGCCCCGCGGAGGGGGCTGCCTGCAACAGCGCGCGCTGCACCCGCCGGGTGTCACCCACGCCCTGGCGCAGCTGCGCCCCCCGCCCAGCTTCCCGCCCGCCCCGTTGCCTGGCAACCGAGGCACGGTGACATGGCGCCCGGGGGCGTCCACCGCCCTCCCCTTCCGGTGCCGCAGGGGATGGGGGAGCACGCGCCCCCGGGGCTGCTCACCAGCGCGGGACAGGCTCCCACGGAGGATCCCCCAGCCGCCTCCCAGGCTCCCGTGCTCCTGTATTGAGCGCCTACTGTAGGCCAGCTCCCCTCGTGGGAATTGGGAAGAGGAGGCGGTGAGAGCTTTGAAGCCCTCCCCAGGAAAAACCACTCCGGACTCCAACGCTCCCTAGAGCCTGGAGGCCGGCGGGGCTGGGGTGGGGCAGGGCAGGCCCCTCTTGCACACCTGCTGAGCCCGGGGGCAGCCTGCCCGGGGAAGGGGGTGGTCGGCCTCTGGTATCGCGCGGCCGGCGCCGGCTCACGCCAGATTCCTCCCCAACCTGGGCGGCGAATTCTCGGCTTCACTCGAGGGCAGCCTCTCTCGTGCACCCCCAATCCTACCCCACCCATCCTCCCATTCTACCGGACGCCCCACAAACATTACTCCCGGGACTCTCGCGCCCCTCCAGCTCCTGCCTGGTTTTCTGCCCTTTTGGAGCAAAATGTCTAGAATGTGGTGTCTACACTCGCAGCCTTACCCCTTAATCTCTGACGGACGTACTCGCATTAGGCTTTTAAATTACAGCGCCCCACCCACAACACACGTGCCTGGAAACAGCGCCATCCTTTTGGTGCCTTTGGGACCCCGACCCTCCTGGGCGTCCCTCCCGCCCGCAGGCTGTCCTTGCCACGCCCCCTTCTCAGTCGAGGGCAGTGCCATCCTGGAAGGTCAAAATCCATGGGGAGTCACCCTGGACTCCCCAAGGACTGTGTGTCTCACCACCCACATCTGGCCCATCTGAAAAGTCCCTGGGCTCTACCTTCAAAATAGATCCAGAATCCGGCCACCTTTCCTTGCTGTAAGGGCTTCCACCGTGACGGTCTAGCCTCCTTACCACTCACCTGAACCAGTGCAATCACCCTCGCCCTGGTCTCCCGGTGCCCTCACGGTTTGTCCTCCCCACCGCCACCAGAGGGCGTCCATGAGCACCTGGCGCAAGTCTGGTTCCTCCTCTGCCCGCAACACTCCATGGCTCCCACTCCCCTCACGGTCAAAGCCCAAGTCCTCCCTGAGGCCCATAGAGTTCTGCACGACCTGCCCCGTCCTCTCTCTGCCCTTCCCTCCTCCCTCTCTCCCCGTGCTTACTCTGCTCCAGCCACACTGGCCTCCTGGCTGTTCCTCCAATACACCAGACACAGTCCTGCATGGCCTTTGCAAGGGCCGTGCCCTCTGCCTGGAATGCCCTTCCTCCGGAAACCTGCTTGGCTCCCTCATCATCTTTTATTTATCTATTTTTTATATTTTTGAGACACAGTCTCACTCTGTCACAGGCTGGAGTGCAGTGGTGCAATCTTGGCTCACTGCAGCCTCCACCTCCCAGGTTCAAGGGATTCTCCTGCCTCAGCCTCCCGAGCAGCTGGGATTACAGGCGCACGTCACCACGCCCAGCTAATTTTTGTATTTTTAGTAGAGACGGCGGTGTCACCATGTTGGCCAGGCTGGTCTCGAACTCCTGACCTCAAGTGGTCTGCCTGCCTCGGCCTCCCAAAGTGCTGGGATTACAGGCGAGAGCCACTATGCCCGGTTCCTAATTTTCTTTAAAACCGCACAAATCCCGCCTTCCCCATTGAACCACCTAGACCAGCCCTGCCTGTCCCCAGCCCAGGCTCTTCTCCTGTTTCTATTCCCAAAGCACTTTCCACCTCGTTTCAGGCTGTCTCACTTACTTATCCCTGTGTTCACTGTCTGCCTCCCTGCCTACACCACCACCTCCACCAGGGTGGGGTTCTCTGCTTATGAATGTTTCCAGCATTGTGTGGCACACAGTAGGTGCTCAGTAATTATTTGCTGAATGAATGACCAAGACCAGCTGGCATGGATGGAGCAATCACATAAATGAGACTTCATTTCCCACACATCATCAGGAGCCATGGCAAGGAGGCTGCCCTTCCACTGCCCGTGATGGGACAGCTTTGAGATTAGATAAGGTCCCCTGCAGAGTCGCTGATGACCCACCCCAACCCACGTTGCCCCATCATTGCACCCTGTCATTTATTTATCATTGTAAAATCACATGCACATAACATAAAATTTGCCATCTTAACCTTTCTATTATTATTATTAATTGAGACGGAGTCTCACTCTGTCGCCCAGGCTGGAGTGCAGTGGTGCAATATCGGTTCACTGCAACCTCCGCTTCCCAGGTTCAAGTGATTCTCCTGCCTCAGCCTCCCAAGTAGTTGGGACTACAGGTGCCCGCCACCACGCCCAGCTAATTTTGTATTTTTAGTAGAGGCAGGGTTTTGCCATCTTGGCCAGGCTGCTCTCAAACTCCTGACCTTGGGTGATCTTCCCTCCTCAGCCTCCCAAAGTGCTGGGATTACAGGCATGAGCCATCGCGCCCAGCTAATTTTCGTACTTTTAGTAGGATAGGGTTTTGCCACATTGGCCAAGCTGGTCTTGAAATCCCGGGCTCAAGTGATCCACCCGCCTCAGCCTCCCAGAGTGTTGGGATTACAGACATGAGCCACTGGGCCCGGCCTAAGACTTTGCTTCCTATTCTTTTTGGGTGTATACCCAGGAATGGAGTTGCTCATAGGGTAACTCTGTTTAACTTCTTCCATCTCTACACAAAATACAAAAAATTAGCCAGGCATGATGGTGCACACCTGTGGTTCCAGCTACTCGGGAGGCTGAGGTGGGAGAATCACCTGAGCCAGGGAAGTCGAGGCTGCAGTGAGCCGTGATCGCACCACTGCACTCCAGCCTGGGTGACAGAGCAAGACCCTGTCTCTTAAAAACAAACTTTTTGGGTTCTTTGTTTTACATAGCAGTCGCACTATTTTACAATCTCACCTAAATGCACCAGATTAAACTTCCCATTAAGACGTGGGCCTACCCCACCAGACTACAGGGTTACCCCATCCCAGCCTTGTTCCTCGTTTGTCTGTTAAAATGCACCATCTAGCCTGGTATACAGTAGGCGCTCAATAGTTGTTGAACAAATAAGTGAATGTGGACCTGGTCATTAGACTGATGATAAGAGTCGAGGTTCGGGAGATTAAGGCGTTTCCTGACAGCTAGCTGTATACCAGGGCGAGGGAAGTTTTAAAGAGTGTGAACGGAGTAATTCACCCGTGGGTTTCACCTGGTCCAGCTTTAAGGCCACTTCTCCGCAGAACTCTCCTCGTCCAGCAGAGGGCGCTTTAAGGTGATATGCTAACGATGGAAATAATATGCAAATGAGTCATAGCGGGCCCCGCGCGGCGTTTTTTGGTCAGGCGCGCCGTGGACAGCCCTGGCTCCTCAGGGGCCTGGGGCTCAAGATGGCGCCGGTACAGCCGCCAAAGGCCGGGCGGCGGAGCTGGCGAGGCTCCCGGAGACTGCAGGCAGGGCGGCCCCCGCCCTCCTTATTTCCTCCCG
>NW_012120043.1:1782790-1797093 GCF_000951035.1 Colobus angolensis palliatus | reverse complement strand
GAGAGGCGCCCCCCGCAGCAGGTAACTCTCGCCCGCCTGCTCGCCTTGGGCTCGGCTCCCCTGCCCGAGTCTGGAGCCCACCTCCGGTCCCGCCTAGGGTCCCCCTTCTCGGCCCAGTCCTCTCCCCACACGTTCGCGGGCGACGGTTTGCCCAGTCGGGACCGGGACCGGGACCACCCACCCGGGGACCCGGTGCAAAGCACTAGATCTCTCTAAGCCTTCGTCCTCACGAGTGTGAAGTGTCAACTAGGAGGACGCGTCCTGCCAGGGCTGTCTAGAGGGCGGAGTGCGAGCGCATGTTGAGTACCGGGCACCGGGCCTGGCACGAGGGGGCTCGGGAGACGGGCGCGGCCGGCACTAGGCAGGCCCTGGACTCCTCCTGCCGCTGATGCGCGCCCGCCGCTTCCCGGACCCCATGTGCTGGTGGCTGCCCTTGTTTATTTCCAAGACGTTTCCTCCGGCCGCGCCTCTGGCAGCCTCACTCTCCAGTCGTTGAGTCAGGATGGTCCGAGGATCGTCTCCTGAGTGTGTCGAGCCCTGTGTCCAGCATGACTGGGCAGGGAGGAAGTCAAAGCTTACTTGAGTGGGCTCCGAGGAATTCCATGCTTTTGGTCGGGCCGAGGACGTTGGTGGACTCCACCTCACAGCGTCATGGTGGTTTACATCGTCATGGCAGCGTTTCTTGGAGGAGATGTGGGATTTGGATTGGAGAAAAAGGACATCGCAAGGAAAGGCGTGGAGGGAGGGTTATCGAGTGTGATGTCATCCAGACTCCCCTGTGACCTCTGTCCCTCGATAGTGGCTCTCTGCTTCCCCCAGCCCCTGACTTCTTTAATCCCGGATTTCCTCACTGGGCGTGAGTTTCAAGCATTGTTTTTACTTTTGCCATGAAACAGTCTCAGCTCAGAACCTTTTCCTTCAAAAGAGGAACATCTTCGCTGGGAGTTAAGAATAGGTTTATTATCCTGTTTTTGCCAGAAAAGGTAGCATTTTTTTCTGATTTCCCTGATAAGTGTGCTTAGGACACCTGCACCTGTGGGCGGTTGTTTGCAGGTGGACAGATGCAAGCAATCACTCGTCAGCTCCCCACCGCCCAGCATCTTTGCTGTGCCTGAGGCAGGGGATTCAGAGCTGCGTGCGATGCTGGCTGTGCTCTCAGGGACCTGCGGACACATGTGCCTGCGGATCCCTTAGCATGGGTGGTGATGTCCTGGGAGCACACAGCCAGCTTTGGCGGGGGCTGGGAGTTGGTGAAGAAGGCAGTGTGTGGGAGAGGCTTCTCGGAGGCTGTGACACCCGACTCACGATGCTCGTTTTCACCCTATTTTTAGAGACAGGGTCTCACTCTGTAGTCCAGGCTGGAGTGCAGTAGTGCGGTCACAGCTGTTTGAGGCCTCGACCTCCTGGGCTCAAGGGATCCTCCTGCCTGAACCTCCTGAGTAGCTGGGGCTGTGGGCAGTGCGTGCCATCACACCTGGCAAACTGTTGTATTTTTTTGTGGGGATAGGGTCTCGCTATGTTGTCTAGGTTTGTCTCAAACTCCTGGCATCAAGCAGTCCTCCTGCTTCGGCCTCCCAAAGTGCTGGGGTTACAGGTGTGAACCACTGCACCTGGCGCGAGTCAGGCTTTTGATATCTGTGTGCATCCCACATGGCCCATTTGTTTCCCAAAGGCTTATTTTATTTTTTTTTGAGATGGAGTTTCGCTCTTTTTGCCCAGGCTGGAGTGCAATGGCACGATCTCGGCTCACTGCAACCTCCGCCTCCCGGGTTCAAGCAGTTCTCCTGCCTCAGCCTCCTGAGTAGCTGGGATTACAGGCATGTGCCACCAACATGGCTAATTTTGTATTTTTAGTAGAGACGGGGTTTCTCCATGTTGGTCAGGCTGGTCTTGAACTCCCGACCTCAGGTGATCCACCTGCCTCAGCCTCCCAAAGTGCTGGGATTACAGGCGTGAGCCACCGCGCCCGCCCCCGAAGGCTTATTTTTGAGGGTCACTTTGGTGATGTAGTGTTCCTGTCTGCCCCACGTTCCTATGGGAAAAATGGGGCTGCCTGCCTCTTACCATGGTGTGTCTGCATTTCCCTTCTGCTGGTGAGAATGAACTCCTTTTCCCATCTCTGGTGGCGTGGTCGGGCTTTCTGTTACTGTCTGGTAGAAGGCTGCCTCCCCTGCAGAGAGGCAGGATCCATCTTCCTTACCGTGAGGCTCCTCTGACCCTCTGTTTCCTCTTCGGTGACATGCTCATCAGACTGCCCTCTGAGAACACCAGGGGAGAATGCATGTCCCATGTCCACCCTCCAGATTTACACACGCCCAGTTTTCTGTGGGGTTTGAAGAGGCTGGCATGATCTAGCGTTTGCCATGTCCTCTCAAGGGGATTTCAGGGTGGACAGGGCAGCAGCCTCCAGAGAGGAGATAGACAGGAATGCTGGCCTCCCAGGATTGAGAGTGCACACAGGTTCAGGTGAAAGGCCCTCAGCTAGCCCTGGAACGCCTGTGGCGCCATGCTCTGTGCTGGGCACGCGCTGCATGGTGACCCTGTGAGCTATTTGCTGCTGGTGGGGAAATGGGGGCTTATCAAGGAACGTGTTTTGCCCATACCACCACCTGACCAAGGCAGGTCTGGAGGCTCCAGAGCCTCTGGGAGGAGAGAGCATCTGATGAGGGCACCAGGGCAGGCAGGGTTGCAGAGGCTTGGCAGAGCTGCAACGGGAACAAGAAGATGGCCGGTGCTCCTGGGCCCTGGGTCGCAGGCTCAGTGGGTCATTGGCGACCTTGAGCAGCACAGCTGAAGGACTCAGGTTTCCTTCTGAGCTCTTATCCCTGGACATGCTCAACCATTTTATTTAATTAATTAATTTTTGAGACAGGGTCTCACTTCGTCGCCCAGGCTGGAGTGCAGTGGTACGATCACAACTCACTGCAGCCTCGACTCAGGGGCTCCACCTGGCTCAGCCTCCTGAGTAGCTGAGTCCACAGGCATGTGACATCACACCTCACTAATGTGTAAAATTTTTGCCGAGACGGGGTCTTACTTTATTGCCCACGCTGGTCTTGAGCTCCTGGACTCAAGCAATCCTCTCTCCTCAGCCTCCCGAAGTGGTGGGACGACAGGCGTGAAGCACCATGCTGGGCCTCTCAGCCATTTGAGAGCCAGCCGGACCTGCCCAGGGTGGCTTGGAGGGATGGTCCAGCAGCCCTTATGGCGGGCACCGTGTAGCCCTGGAATGCAGGGACATGCAGCCCCGGCCTAGAGGGGCAAGTTCTATCCCGGCCTTGAGAGTTGTAAATGAGCGTTACTCTCCTCACAGTGGCCGCTGTCTGCTGCCTGGGCCTTGGCTGCAGCCTGGTGGTAGGGGAGGGTCTTGGTTGTCTCTGTGGAGTGGGCTGGGCTAGATCCCACCTTCCTCCAATCTGACCTCAGAGCCCAGGCCCCTGGCCACTGCCCCGCTCTCCCTGCGGCATCTCACAGTGTCTGTGCCCTACTGAGAGGCAGGACAACGTTTTCCAGGAGAGGGAACCGTTACGGGGAGGATTGCAGAAAAGCCGAGGGCTCTCCGGAGGTACAGTGGGCCTCAGCCCAGGGCTTCATGGCTCTGGCAGGAATGCCCTCCCAGATGATGCTTCCTCCAGGAAGGCAGAGGCTGAGGGCGCTGCGCCACAGGCCAACTCAGGCCCCAGCAGGACAGTCCTGGGCCTGGGGAAGGGGCCATCCTATACTGCAAAGTGGGTGGCAGACGTGTGTGCGGGGCAAACAGCTCCTGCCCTCAGGGGTCCTGCAGTCGGGTTCAGGATCTGGCAGCCCAGTGCCAGTGGTTCTGGATGGGGTCATTGGCGGGGTCCAGGCGACTCTGCAGAAGTGCATCTGTAGAGGGCAGAGGTCCTGAGGTAGAGGCGCTCAGGGAGCAGCTCCAGGTACATGGGGAGCCCCGAAGCCCACCCGCCATGTACCCAGTATCTCGTGAGCCTTCCAGCAGAGTTGGGTCGGGCAGGGATCTTCCTCCTTCTGGCTCTTCAGATGCGGCCCCCCACATGGGCTCTGGGGTGCCTATGTCTGGACTTGGCCGCTGCCACATCAGTACTGGGCGGACTCTGCCCGTGACCCCCAAACAGCAGTGGGAGTGGCTCTTCCCGGTTGACAGATGAGGAAACCGAGGCCCAGCGTTGGGAGGCCACTCACCTGTGTGCGTGTGGCTGATGACTGGGGGTGCTGGGCTGGATGTGGGTGGGCCGGGGCCCTGCCTGCCTCCTCAGCCGTTTCTGCTGCCAGCCTCTGTGGGCTGGGAACAGAAGGAGGGAACTTGAAACCTTCCAAGGCTGGGCCTGAGGCAGGCCTGGCTCTCTGGTGACAGTGACAGCCTCCCCTCCCCCGGTAGGCAGCTGAGCCCCAGGATCCTCCTGATCTGGCAGGGCTTGCCGCCTCTCCCGGGAAACTCTGAGGCCCCTGAGTCAGGTGAGAAGGGAGCAGGAGGCCAAGAACGGCGCCTCGCTGCAGAGGGTGGCTTGTTTTCATCTTTGGCCTCGCAGGAGGGTTGGGAACTCCCACTGGCTGCGTCCTGCGCTGCCCCCTGGTGGCTGGGTGACAACCGGGTTTCCGTGGGGCAGTGAAGGTGCCCTCTGACCACCACCTGTGCTGCCTTCAGAGACCTGCAGTGTGTGCTGTCCTCGGTGCGACTTTTCATCTGCAGTGAGCTGCGTCCAGGAAGGAACGGACTCTGGGGGAGAACCCCCACAGCCGGCAGTATTTTCTTGTGGTTTCCCAGGCCTGGCTGGGGCGTATGAGGACCTGGGGGTGATTTTACCAGCGGGTGGCAGATGGGCAGTTGGACCAACGGGGCCACCTGCCTGGCCTGGAGTGGCAGCTGTGGAGCTTGCTGGAGGGACGGTTGCCGCTAGGGACATTGGGGGCCAGATTGTTGTCTCGTGGGCTGTTCTTTGCATTGTAGGACGTTGAGCAGCGTCCCTGGGCTTCCCCGACCCCAGTGGTGACAACCACCAGTGGTGCTGAGGCCATTTCTTTTTCAGCGCTCGCCGGGGAGCCTGCGAGTCCAGCTGCGGCTCTGGGCCCTGGGGAGCTGGGACCCTCTTGGCTGGGGGTTGAAGCTTTGCCCTGGCCTGGAGGAGGAGGAGACCCCAGCCCATGCTCCCACCACAGGGTGGGTGGCTCTTGATGTTCCTGTGTGGAGGGGATTAGAGGAAAGGGGCCTGGGGTTTCTGGAGCAGCCGCCTTCTTGCAGATGCTGGCAGGACTGCTCTGGCAGCTCTCCTCCAGGTGGATGGCGATGGGAAAAGCGCCGGGTTCCCAGGGCCTGGGGGCCTGTCTGTGTTGCCATGGGTGTCTGGGCGCTTTACTTTGGAAGGTACTGTTTTCTGACCTGGGGAAATGTTTGTTTTAGAAACCTCTGGGCCGGGCGCGGTGGCTCAAGCCTGTAATCCCAGCACTTTTGGAGGCCGAGGCGGGCGGATCACGAGGTTGGGAGATCGAGACCATCCTGGCTAACACGGTGAAACCCCGTCTCTACTAAAAATACAAAAAAACTAGCCGGGCGAGGTGGCGGGCGCCTGTAGTCCCAGCTACTCCGGAGGCTGAGGCAGGAGAATGGCGTAAACCCGGGAGGCGGAGCTTGCAGTGAGCTGAGATTCGGCCACTGCACTCCAGTCCGGGCGACAGAGCGAGACTCCGCCTCAAAAAAAAAAAAAAAAAAAAAGAAACCTCTGAGAATGCGAAAGAGCCACAGGAGAAGCCTCACAGATGAGGTCGGATTCTGTTTTTTTTTGCGGGGGGGCTTTTTCCAAGGTTCTGAGGTCCTTACCTGACTTCCCGAGCGCCTGGGCAGCTTTGAAAACCTGGCTTCTAGGCCCAGAGCCTGTCTCCAGGCGTGGGCCATGTCCGTCGGGACTGGTTTTGGTATTCATATTTTAGGATTCTTTGCTTAGGTCTTCAGTAGAGCAGTGACGGATCCCGACAGGCAGTTCTGCACCCTGGGAATGTTGGGAGATGTCTGTAGATGTTTCGGTTGCCAGTTTGGGGGTGCAGGCACAGAGAGGGCAGAGGCCAGGGATGCTGCTCAGCACCCTTCAGTGCCAGGGACAGCCCCGCAGACAGGGATCTAGCCTGGGGTCGGTAGTGCCGAGGACGAGGATGCTGGTCTGCTGGCCCAGCCTGTTTTTGTGTTTCCTTTCTGCTTTTTGTTTGTTTGTTTGTTTTGGTTTTTTTTTTGCAACAGAATCTGGCTCTGTTGTGCAGGCTCTTGGAGTGCAGTGGCTCCATCTTAGCTCCCTGTAACCTCCACCTCCTGGATTCAGGTGATTCTCCTGCCTCAGCCTCCCAAGTAGCTGGGATTATAGGCGACTGCTACCACGCCTGACTCATTTTTGTATTTTTAGTAGAAATGGGTTTCACCATGTTGACCAGGCTGGTCTCGAACTCCTGGCCTCAGGTGATCCACCTGCCTTGGCCTCCCAGAGTGCTGGGATTACAGGCGTGAGCCACTGCACTGGGCCTGTTTTTGTGTTTTTGAGAGGGATGGCTGAGCTGGTGGTCTGCCTATAGGGAGAGGCAGAGGCCCTGAGAAGCACCGTCCCTGCCCCCAGAGCCTGAGACAGGAGAGGGAGAGCAGCTCGCTGGGGCCGAGGTCAGCAGGGACAAGCGTGCCAGCTGGGAGGGGTTCCGGGGACTCCTGTGGTGCCTGAGCCGCCCCCCCCGCCCCTCCCAGAGCCCTCTGCAGCTTTACCGTCTCCTCCAGGGACTGCAGACTTGAGGCGCAGGTGCTGGTGGTCGGCCTCTGTCCCTCTGGAGACCACAGCCCGGAACGAAGGCATCTTGCTTGGCTTTCTGTGGGGCAGAGCTCGCTAGGAAGGCTCCGGCCTCCACCTGCTGGGCGTTACCCCCTCGAGCCTGTTGCTTCCTGAACCTCTGTGAGCTCTTGTGCGCAATGGGGTGGTGGCATCTGAGTGTGACAGGAAACGTGCAGGCTGTGCCGTAGCAGGCCTCACTTTGATGAGGAAACGCAGTCCTCCTCCACCCTCCTCCCCACCCTCAGAATCCCTTCTGCAAAGCAGTCCCTGGAGAGGAGCAGGCAGGTTTTGGGGGAGCGCTGGGGGCGCAGGGCCGTGGCTTGCTCCTTACGCTGTCCACGCAGTGGGTAGACTGTTGGTATGATATGTTGCAGAACAAAAAGCAAAAACCTGAAAAGGAAATAAACAGGGTAGAAGGAGACACCTGGGTCCCAGGGAGCCAGGAGCCTGTCAGGGCAATCCTGGGGGTCCCTGAGCTCATGGGGACCTCTCACGTCGCCTTTCCTCCTCCTCCGCTAATAGCCGAGTCCTCGGGGACCCTTGGAGGAGCCCCATGTGTACTGGCTGTTTCGGGGCTGTCCCTTCCTTAGGCTCTGAGAAGTTTTTGGGAATGGCTGCAAGGACAGAGCGCCTCCCGTCCCATGACAGGCTGCATGCCTGGAGGCCGGGGTTCCGGAACCTGCCTTTGCTTCCAGCCTCAGGAAAGGAGTGGTTGTGGGAGGACTCGGGACGAGCTCTGGGCTGAGCCTGGACACACACTCCACGGGACTTCAGTGTTCTCTGTAAAGCCAGGAGCTGGTCCTGTTGCCCTCCATGGCCCTTTCTGGGTCCATCTGGACTCAATGTCTGTGGGTCTGGGCTGAGGGGACTCGGGAAACAGAAGCAGAGGGGATGACGTGGGGTGGGTCCAGGTCCAGGAGAGAGGGCATCTGTCACTGGGAGTTGCAGGGAGTGGAGTGGGTGACGTGGGGTGGGCCCAGGTGTTACTTGGAGTTGTAGGGGAGTGGGGCAAGTGTTTCCAAGCACACAATTACTGGGCTGGGTTTTGAAGGATGAGTAGGAGTTTGCCTGTGGCTGGAAGTGGGATTAGGGCTGTAGGCTCTGGGGATGGAGACAGCCCACTGAAAGCCTGGAATGTTCTCACTCTCTGGGCTTGGGGCTGCTTGGGAGCTTGTGGCCGACAGGGGCTCACTGTTGACATGCTGTCTCGTGTGTCTCCAGCCTGGGAGTGCTGCCGTGGTTGGGCAGTATGCGACTCTTGGCTTTCTGCAGTCTCTTCCTGTTCCCACAGAGACTCACGTCTGGAGAGTTGATGTGCCGCAGGCATGGAGGGGCCTGTGCCTCTGGGTCAGTGTTTCCTTCCCCTTCCCACTTTCCTTCCTTCCTCATATCTCTGCAGACACCTGCCCTGGGCCAACTCCATCAAGCCTGGGGTGCCCAGAAGAGCCTGGCAGGGGGCAGGACCAGGAAGGTGGCAGGAGCATGTCCTTGGGGGTGTGGGCCCGGCGTGCACTCCAAGCGGATCCCCACCCTGTGGCTTCCTAGCCTGTCCGTTTGTCCTGGCGATAGGTACATCTGCACCCTGTTAACGGTCACAGGTCACAGTCCGTTTTTCTGAGACCCCTCCCTCCTCCTCTCATGGTGACTCAGAGGCCCTCAGAGACCAAAAAGGAGCCAGCACTGCCTCAGGAGCAGGCCCCAGGGAGGCAGGATCTGAAAGCCATGGAAGTGGGCCTGGGCAGGTCTGAGTTGACCACAGCCCTGTGTGCCCTGGCTGAGGAGGCGGAGTGAGGTGAGGGCTCCACCATGCCTCCACCTCTGTATCCCAGGCACCATGCCCGGCACTGCTGCTTCTGCAGGGAGGACCTTGGAGGGCTGCCTGGAGGAAATGGACTTTGAGGGAGTGAACGAGACAGGGAGGGAGGGCCCTACCCTTTGCGCTCTGCAGGCTGTGTGCCCTCTCTGAGGTCCTGGGCAGGTATTAAGAGAACGTGTGCTGGAGGAATGAATGATGGGGCCAGGGTTGGCCCACCTTGTCAGCCAGCGCCCCCGCCCCCCAGCACCTGCACACAGGTCACCAAGTGACAAAAACAGCTCGTGCTTGCAGTCACCCTGGTGTGTGGGGTCCTCCTAAGGCGCCACGGCACCCATCCTCGGAACATGTGAACCCCTTGCTGAGGGGCAGTGCCCTGCAGAGGTGCCCACTCCAGCTTCTCTGTGAGCCCCTGGGAGAGGCTGCAGGGCTCCTGGATGCTTTTAGTCCTCTGTGCGTGATGGGGCGCACAGGAACCCTGGCAACACCCACTGGGAAATGTGTTTTGGGGGACAGAAAAGACCTTGGGATGAGGAGGAGCTGAGAGCTGGACTCTTTCTTTTTTTGTTTTTTTTTTTTTGATACAGAGTCTCTCTCTGTTGCCCTGGCTGAAGTGCAGTGGTGTGATCTCGGCTCACTGCAACCTCCACCGCCCGGGTTCAAGTGATACTCCTGCCTCAGCCTCCCGAATACCTGGGATTACAGGAGCACGCTGCCACGCCCGACTGGTTTTTTGTGTTTTGGTCAAGACAGAGTTTCACTGTGTTGCCCAGGCTGGTCTCAAACTCCTGAGCTCAGGCAATCCGCCTGCCTCGGCCTCCCAGAGTGCTGGGGTTGCAGGCGTGAGCCACTGTGCCTGGCTGAGAGCTGGACTCTTAACTTGCTCTGTGTGGACCATGGAAGTGGCTCACAGCCAAGGTGGGTTCTTGGCAGGGATGGAGAGGCACAGGGGAGAAGGCCCCGCCGGCCCCGCCCCATCATGTGGTGGCAGTCAGGCCCCTCCCCTCCGGTTCTTGTCCTTTGCCATTTGTACCCTTCTGTTTCAGTTTATTTTTATTTTTACTTTTTTTTTTGAAAAGGAGTCTCACCCTGTCACCCAGGCTGGAGTGCAATGTCATGATCTTGGCTCACTGCAACCTCCGCCTCCCGGGTTCAAACGATTCTCCTGCCTCAGCCTCCCAAATAGCTGAGATTACAGGCATGCGCCACCACGCCCGGCTAATTTTGGATTTTTTTTTAGTAGAGACAGGGTTTCTGCATGTTGCTCAGGCTGGTCTCGAACTCCCAGCCTCAGGTGATCCTCCTGCCTCGACCTCCCAAAGTGCTGGGATTACAGGCGTGAGCCACTGTGCCCGGCCGGTTTTTGGTGGTTGTTGTTGTTTTGTTTTTTTGAGATTGAGTTTCGCTCTTGTTGCCCAGGCTGGAGTGCGGTGGCCCCATCTCAGCTCACTGAAGACTCCGCCTTCCGGGTTCAAGCGATTCTTCTGCCTCGGCTTCCCAAGTAGCTGGGATTACAGGCACCCCTACGCCCGGCTAATTTTTTGTAGTTTTAGTAGGGATGGGGTTTCCCCATGTTGGCCAAGCTTGTCCCAAACTCCTCACCTCAAATGATCCACCTGCCTCGGCCTCGGGCTCCACCTCCCAAAATGCTGGGATTACAGGCGTGAGCTACTGCGCCCAGCCTGTTTGTACATTGTTTTGAAAGGCAGCTGACCTCTGTCCTGGTTACCGACCCGTCCCCCAGCCTTGAGCTGTACACCTTGGGACAGCAGCGCGTCCAGTCATGGCACGTGGGGACGGCCACCCCATGAGGTGAATAAATGCCTAGGACGCCTCAGAGCGGAGCCGGTGGTCCCCGGTCAGGCCTGGACCTTTTTCTTTTCCTCCCCTGGACCCTGCTGTGTGACTCCACCTGCTGGGCAGCCCTGGCACTGCACTGTCGAGGTGGGGGGTGCCATGCCTTGGAGCAGAGGGGAGGCTCGGATTTCAGCCCTGGGGGTGGAGGAGGACCCTGTGGGCCGTAGGGTGGACCCCAGGTGCTGCTGCTGCAGGCACAGCCCAGCCTCCACAGCAAGCTCTGCTATCTGGGCGGAGTCTGGTGTGGGGGTGGGGCAGAGCTGGGGCACCTTGGGTTTCAGGGAGGGTCTTGGAAGCCGCTGGGTGGTGGAGGTCCAGGCTCCCAGCATGGGCTGGACCCCTCCTCGAAGCCCTCTCCAGGTGACCCTGTTCCTGCCCCTTGTGGTCCAGGAGCTGTGGGCCTCCTCTGGGTGCGGAGTGCTGGTCCCTTTGCCTCTGAGCAGCGGGTTGCTCTCTGTCCAGTGGGCTGTGCGTAGAGGGCCCCGGGCACCTGCATGTCCAGGAATGGGGCTGGAGGACGTCCCGCCGTGAGGGTGGGAGGGGAGGCCCTGGCAGCAGAGACCCCCAGAGTGGACGTGTGGCCGTTTGTGGGGACCCTATGGTTACTCTGCCGTACGCAGGAGGTGGGCTTCAGGGGTGCTGTCCTCCAGACCCCTCTTCCCACAGGGGTCTGTCATGGGGCGGGTGCTCTCATGGACACAACCAGCCCCTGCCTTGCGCTTCGCGAGGGTCAGCCCCGTGCGTCCTCCTCTGCCACTGCGGCTGTTTTGGGAATGCTCTCTCCTGTTTCCATCTTCAAAGCCTCAGGCTGCCCAGATGGCTCCCCTGGGGACTAGGTTGGGAGGAGTCTTGCTTATCTGTCATGCCAGTGTCCGGCTAAGCCCCAGGCCAGGGGGACTGTCTGTTTCCTTCTGGGATTCCTGCCTGGCCTGTTGGGGCCAGCGTGCGGGGCCCACTGCCTGGGCTGGAGGGGCCAGTCCTGCTGATGCCTCATTGCAGTGAGAGGCCTCTGGGGCCCCCCAAGCGGTCTCTTGGAGCAGGGGCTGGGCCTGCTGGGTGCTTTTTTTTGTTTTTTGTTTTTTTGAAACGGAGTCTCGCTCTGTCGCCCAGGCTGGACTGCAGTGGTGCGATCTCGGCTCATTGCAACCTCCACCTCCCAGGTTCAAGCGATTCTCCTGCCTCAGCTTCCCGAGTAGCTGGGATTACAGGCGCCTGCCACCAGGCCTGGCTAATTTTTTTTGTGTGTGTGCTTTAGTAGAGACAGGGTTTCACTGTGTTGGCCAGGCTGGTTTCTAAGTCCTGACCTCAGTGATCTGCCCGCCTCCGCCTCCCAAAGTGCTAGGATTACAGGTGTGAGCCACGGCGTCTGGCCGAGTCGACCTTTAGATGTGACCCCCAGGTGGGCTCCCAGGGGACCCAGCGGCATGTAGATGCCACCCTGGGGCCTTTCCAGTCCTGACAGGTACCCAGACCCAGCCCCCTTGGGCAGAGTGGGACAGGGCGGCCCAGGGAGGCAGTGGTGCATACCAGCTTCAGGTCACCTTTCAGGGGCTCAGCATCCCGTGCCCCCTGTTCTGAGCTGCAGACAGCCATGGCCAACCCCCAGGCAGCTTCCTGTGTGAAACTCCCAGACCTGGCTGGAGTGCCCAGGCCAGGACTCTGCCTTCCAGCACCAGCGGGTCACAGCTGCAGGGCGGGGGAGCCCAGTAACCAGAGGGAGGGGAGGCCTTGGTGCAGATCCTGACCTCGGTCTTCTTGGACCCGCCTAGTGTGCCTGCTTGCTTTTTGGTGCAGCCCTTGTGGAGGCGGTGGCAGCCTCCACCCCGGAGTGGAACTGCTGAAAGCCCCTCTGGAAGAGTGTGCCGCTCTGGCCTCCGGGTGCCCCTGCTCTTTCCCACCTGTTGGCTGAAGGCTGGGGCAGGTTTCATAGCCCTTGTAAGACAAGCCGTGCTTTGGGAGGCCCAGGCGAGAGGATTGCTTGAGCTTAGAAGTTTGAGACTAGCCTGGGCAGTTACAGTGAGACCCCCGTCTCTACCAAAAAAAGAAAAGAATTAGCTGGATGTGGTGGTGGGCGCAGGTGGTCCCAGCTACTTGCGAGGCTGAGACGGGAGGTTCGCTTGAGCCGGGGAGACACAGCTTCAGTGAGCTATGTTGGCTCCACTGCACTCCAGCGTGGGCAATGCCTGTCTCCACAGAACAACAAAACAAGTCCTCACACAGGCTTCTAGTTAGAAAGACAAGGCCACCGTCCCCAGATTGGACCCTTAGCACCTGTCCCTGGTCCTGCCCTCTGCTTGGGGGCCTGGCTCCACTCCTGGGAGGCAGGTGCTATTCCTTCCAAGACCTTCCAAAAGCACCTTTTGGGTGGGGAAATGGTCTCTCCTTTCAGAGTTCACAATGTCCGGAGGTCTGAATTTCCTTCCTTTGGGAAGGGCCTGAGAGTGTCTGCCGGCTGGTGTATATATTGCCAATGACTCCTGGCTCCCTGGCCTGGGTTGATCTTGCAGGCTGTGTCTTAGAGCCCTGGGGTCCAGGGAAAGGAGGTGGAAGCCCCTGAGTGGAGTCCCTTATCCTTAGTCCCTCAGATGCCTCAGTCCCCTCCACCGCGGCCTGCCCTCCTGGGGCCCAGTCTTGCTGCTGCCCCCCTTGCCTGGGGAGGGCTCTTCCTCCTCTCTGCATCCCCGTTAGCCGGAGCCTCGGGAGGAGACACCAGTGTCTCCCTGACCCGGCCTTGCCCCTCCTCAGTAGTTGTGCTGTCACCTCCCCCCCATGAATCTCTGCAGCTCACTCCACAGTGGCCTTGGCCTGGACTCTCCACGTCACTGGGCAGCCAGGACTTCCGGGGCTGGGGGAGGGCTGGCACTAGTTGCCCTGTTCACCAGGCGGATGGCAGGGGTGGCATGCTCTGCAGCCAGCTGGGTCAGGGAGTAGCCGGAGCCTCCCTCAGTGAAGTGGGCTGGGAGGGCAGGGCGCCCTTGAGCGTGCTGCTGGCCTCCACCGCCCTCCACCTCGGTGGGGGCTGACACCCAGCCCCAGCCGGCCGTTACCCTGCCGGGAGCAGCCTCCTGGCCTGGGAGCTGGCCCTTCCCACGCAGAGGAACCGGCAGCCACCGTTGCTGATCCCAGTCGGGTGCCCTTGCTGACTCCCAGGGTCCTCGGCTGTGAGATGGTGCCAGAGTGGGCCCCTCTGCGCCTGCTGGGCACGTGGGGTGACGTTTCCTGGAAATGCCTCGGCTGTGGCATGGCACAGGCAAAGAAGAGCCTGGCTGCCCCATCTGTGGCTTCTGTGTGATGTTCCCCTGCCTGACCGTACCTCATGGCTCTGCGCACAGTTGCGCAGTGTTCTGGGTGGTCCAGAACAGACGCATGGATCTGTCGTCCTGTCTAAATGCTACTTAATTTTATTTGTTTTAGAAACAGGATCTTGCTCTGTTGCCCAGGCTGGAAGGCGGTGGTGTGATCACAGCTCACTGAAGCTTTGACCTCCTAGGCTCAAGATCCTCCCACCTTAGCCTCCCAAGTAGCTGGGACCACAGGCACGCAATCACCATGCCCAGCTAATTTTTTGTATTTTTTGTAGAGACGGGGTCTCACCGTGTTGCCTAGGCTGGTCTTGAATTCAAGCAATCCGCTCATCTTGGCCTTCCAAAATGCTGGGAGTACAGGCGTGAGCCACCAAGCCTGGCCCTAAATGTAATTTTTTTTTTTTTTTAAAACACAGTCTTGCTCTGTCGCCAGGCTGGAGTGCAGTGGTGTGATCTCGCCTCACTGCAACCTCTGCCTCCTGGGTTCAAGCGATTCTCCTGCCTCAGCCTCCTGAGTAGCTGGGATTA
>NW_012120043.1:1781533-1782045 GCF_000951035.1 Colobus angolensis palliatus | reverse complement strand
GTTTGTTCCCCGTGGCCTTCAAGCAGCACAGTGTCTCAGCGCTGGGCTCGGAAGTCCAAATCAGCCTCGCAGGGCTCAAGTCAAGCTGTGGGCAGGGCTGGGCCTCCTGGAGGCTGCAGGGGAGAGTCAGTGCCCGCCTTTCCCAGCGTCTGGAGGCACCTGCCTCCCTCGGCTCAGGGCCCCTTCCCCTTCACAGCCACAGCACAACCTCTTCTGGTCTCTCTGACTTTTACCTTCCCACCTCCCCCTTTAAAGGACCCTGCGAGGACATTGGGTCCCCGGATAATGCAAGATGTTCGCCCACCTCAGGGTCTTTCGTTCAAGTCACACCTTCAGTCTCTGACTGAGTGAGGTGGGCTTGGCCACAGGTCCCAGCGATTAGGATGGGGACTTGCCTGGGGAGGCTTTTGTTTTGCTGGTGGGTGTGTCTTGGGGGAGCAGCTTGGAAAACCAGCCATTTCTTTTTTTTTTTTTTTTGAGACGGAGTTTCACTCTTACTGCCCAGGATGGAG
>NW_012120043.1:1777174-1781483 GCF_000951035.1 Colobus angolensis palliatus | reverse complement strand
CTCTTACTGCCCAGGATGGAGTGCAGTGGCTCAATCTCACCTCCCGGGTTCAAGCGATTCTCCTGCCTCAGCCTCCCGAGTAGCTAGGATTATAGGCTTGGGTCACCATGTCCAGCTAATTTTGTATTTTTAACAGAGACGGGATTTCTCCATGTTGGCCAGGCTGGTCTTGAACTCCCGACCTCAGGTGATCCACCCGCCTTGGCTGGATGCGGGTGGATGCGGGATCCATCCCGCAGTGCTGGGATTACAGGTGTGAACCACCGCAGGGCAGAAGCCAGCCATTTCTTTCCTATGGCTGCTGGGGTCCGAGGTGGGGTGGGTGGGGGCCCTAGGGGAAGCCTCCAGTTCTGTTGCTGTTCTCTGCACCATCCACAGTGGCAGATCTTGTGCCTGCCTCCCCCTGGCTGTGTCCAGCCGTTTCTCTGCACGGAGGTCTTAGCGCCCCGTAGGGGTCGATCTCCAGGTAGGCCGAAGGGCACGCAGGTTTTGTGAGTGGAAGAAACACCCCAAGGCCTGACCTTCAGACCAGCTGCACGTTCAGTCAGAATCAAGTCAGAGCCAAGCGGCATCTTGGCGCGGGCAGGTTCCCGTGGGGCCGTTGCCTTTTGCTACATGGTGTCACGGCTTGCTCCTTATCAGTCTGCTGGGGACGTGTGTCAGCATTCACGTCCCTCTTGGCAGTCGGCGTTGGGTGCGGCATAAATTAAGGCCAAATTGCATTTCCTGCACCCGGTGGGACAGCAGGCTTAGTGTGGGCCTGGCTGCGCCTTTGCTGGAATCTTTGATCTCGCTGCATTTGTGGAGTTGCTTTTCAAAGGCAAGAGTGTGCAACATTCCTTGCCCCTCTTCTTCCCTGTAGCAGTGTGACTTGGAGGTCCCCGCAGGGCGCACGCCTCCCCCTTAACCCCAGGTGACCTGCGTTCAGGCCTCTAGGTCATCTTCTGTGTTATTTATTGTTGTGTTTTTGCAGTGAAGGCTGCACCAGACGCATCTGTACCTCTGCCCTGTGCGTTCTGTCTATGGCACGGGTTCTGAGGATTCTGAGTCTCAAGGTGGTGGTGTTGAAGCTGCATGGGATGGTTGCAAAACTGCTCTGCGAGATCTCGGCCTGTCCATAGCCCCCTCAGCGACAGGCAAGGGAGATTTCACCCCATCGAGAGCCCTTTTTGCCATCTAAGGGGATGTACCATCTACAGGTTCCAGAAATTAGGACGCAGGCGTTTGGCACCGTTTCCTGCCAACTCCAGAGGATCAGACGTATTGACCTTTAGAGACTTATAGATGTTTTGGAATTACACTCAGTGGAACTTTATTTATTTATTTTTTTTAAGAGTTGGGGTCTTGCTTTGTTGCCCAGGCCAGAGTGCAGAAGCACAGTCCTGGCTCACTGCAGCCTCAAGCCCCTGGGCTCAAGTGATTCTCGCACTTCAGCCTCCCACGTAGCCAGGACCACAGGTGTGCGTCACCATGCTCAGCTTATTTCTAAGTTTTTTTTTTTTTTTTTTTTTGAGACAGAGTCTCGCTCTTTCGCCCGGGCTGGAGTGCAGTGGCCGGATCTCAGCTCACTGCAAGCTCCGCCTCCCGGGTTTACGCCATTCTCCTGCCTCAGCCTCCCGAGTAGCTGGGACCACAGGCGCCCGCCACCTCGCCCGGCTAGTTTTTTGTATTTTTTTTAGTAGAGACGGGGTTTCACCGTGTTAGCCAGGATGGTCTCGATCTCCTGACCTCGTGATCCGCCCGTCTCAGCCTCCCAAAGTGCTGGGATTACAGGCTTGAGCCATCGCGCCCGGCCTATTTCTAATTATTTTTTTAAGAGATGGGATCTGTGTCATCCAGGCTGGTCTTAAACTCCTGAGCTCAAGCAGTGTTCTCCTGCCTCGGCCTCCCAAAGCGCTGAGATGATCAGCGTGGGCTGCTGCGCCTGGCCGTGCTCAGTAGAATTTCTAATGGTCAACTTCTGAGTTTCTGGAGTAAATATTTGAACTTGGTTTTTATTCCTTCGCTGGAATATTGGGCTCCACTCGCTCTTGTTTTCTTTAGACTCCTTCAGCCTGTCCCCACGTGAGGCTCCTCTGGTTCCGACTTCTGTGCTGACGTGGGTGGCACTGAGGTTGTGAGGGCCTCCTAGAATGTGCCCTGGAGCCACGTGAACAACATACAAGTCTGTTCCCAGCTGCCTCCCAGGAAGACAGTTCCGCCGGGTGCTTTAAGCCGGGCACAGCAGCTCGTGCCTATAGTCACAGCTATCTTGGAGGCTGAGGTTGGAGGATTGCTTGAGTCTAGGAGTTCAAAGCCAGCCTGGCCGACATGGTGAGATCCCACCTCTACCTTTTTTTTTTTTTTTGAGATGGAGTTTTGCTCTTGTTGCCCAGGCTGGAGTGCAATGGCACGATCTCGGCTCACTGCAACCTCCGCCTCCCGAGTTCAAGCGATTCTCCTGCCTCAGCCTCCTGAGTAGCTGGGACTACAGGCATGAGCCACCACACCCAGCTAATTTTGTATTTTTAGTAGAGACAGGATTTCTGCATGTTGCTCAGGCTGGTCTCGAACTCCTGGCCTCAGGTGATCCACCTGCCTTGGCCGCCCAAAATGTTGAGTGGGGTTACAGGCCTGAGCCACCGTGCCCAGCTACAAAAAATTTTAAAATTAAAAAATTTATTTGGCCGGGTGCGGTGGCTCAAGCCTGTAATCTCAGCACTTTGGGAGGCTGAGGCGGGCGGATCACGAGGTCAGGAGATCGAGACCCTCCTGGCTAATATGGTGAAACCCCGTCTCTACTAAAAAATGTAAAAAACTAGCCGGGTGAGGTGGTGGGTGCCTGTAGTCCCAGCTACTCGAGAGGCTGAGGCAGGAGAATGGCATAAACCCGGGAGGCGGAGCTTGTAGTGAGCTGAGATGGCGCCACTGCACTCTAGCCTGGGTGACAGAGCGAGACTCCATATCAAAAAAAGAGAGAAAAAAAAATTTTATTTAAAGTAGGCCAGGTGCAGTGGATCACTTGAGGTCAGAAGATCAAGACCATCCTGGCCAACATGGTGAAACCCCGTTTCTACTAAAAATACAAAAATTAGCTGGGTGTGGTGGCACACGCCTGTAATCCCAGCTATTTGGGAGTCTGGTGATGGGCGCCTGTGGTCCCATCTACTCGAGAGGCTGGTGACGGGCGCCTGTAATCCCAGCTGCTCGGGAGTCTGAGGCGGGCACCTATAATCCCAGCTACTTGGGAGGCTGAGGCGGGAGGGTTGCTTGAACCTGGGAGATAGAGGTTGCAGGGAGCTGAGATCGCACCACTACTAGTACTCCAGCTTGGGCGGCAGAGAGACTGTCTCAAAAAAAAGAAAAATCTTACTGTGGATTTTGCAGGGTGGCCCATCAACTGGGCATGTCCCCATCCCCCCAGCCCTGCTCAGCCATGGCCACTTCTGTGATCTCCGTTTCTGTAGGAGAGGCACAGCCCAGTGAATGTTCCTAGAGGCAAGAAAGCCTGTGGGACAGAGCCCTGAGCTCACCCCCGCTGGGCATATGGCACGTGACTGCCACACCACAGCCACACCACTGCCATACCACAGCCACACTGCAGGCGCACCATTATTGCCACACCGCAGGCACACTGCTGGCTGGGTGGGGCCGTGTTGGCCGAGGAAGGGCTCGCCTGTGTCCACCATCAGGCTGTGGTTGTCAGCCCATTCCAGTCCTGCCTCAGCCCAGCACCCTGAATGCTGGGAGCTCCACACCCGCCTGCCCCAGGGAGTTCCAGCCTGTCGAGCGTCCACCCCGCCATGGTCATTGTGTACATTCCATGAGCCGTGTGAGGGAGCCTCCAGGACCCATGGAGCTGTGTGTCACACAGCCCAGGTCCATCCAGCGCCCATCGGTCAGGGGCAGGGTGGGGCCCTGCATAGGGCCTGAGATGGCGCCATGGTCTGCACCCAGCTGGGCACCCCAGAGCCTTGGCGGGCGCCAGTGCACGATGGGTTTCAGAGGCGGGTCTCTTCCCTTCCCTGCGGTTTGAGGCCGGGGCCGCCCCCACGCTGCAGGCTCCTCTCTGGCAGGCTGGTCACGGCTATGCTCTCTCTTCCCTTCAGGACTGGGTTATGACCCCTACAACCCCGAGCTGCCCAAACCCCCCTCACAGAGGGAGAATGGCACCCTGGGCCTGGGGGAGGAGCCGCGCCCGGACGTGCTGGAGTTGGAGCTGGTCAACAAGGCCATTGAGGCCGTGCGCAGTGAGGTGGAGCTGGAGCAGCGGCGCTACCGGGAGCTACTAGAGACGGCCCGTGAGCACCGCGCCGCCGAGGCCCCCGCC
>NW_012120043.1:1775303-1776664 GCF_000951035.1 Colobus angolensis palliatus | reverse complement strand
GGCCCCAACGCCAGCCCCACCGTGGGCCTGGACGAGGATGCCTTCCCCCTGACCTTCGACTACAGCCCCAGCAGCCACGGCCTGTTAAGTCCCGATACTGGCTACCAGCCCACCCCGCTGGCCACCCCTGCCGAGTCGGGCAGCAAGTACCTGCTGGCGTCCCTGGACAGAGGTCAGGGCAGAGGCGGAGGGGGCGGTGGTGCCCTGGAATACGTCCCCAAGGCTGTGAGCCAGCCCCGGCGGCATAGCCGCCCTGTTCCCAGTGGCAAGTATGTGGTGGACAACTCCAGGCCACCCACAGACCTGGAGTATGACCCTCTCTCCAACTACTCGGCCCGGCACCTCAGCAGGGCCAGCTCCCGGGACGAGCGGGCTGCCAAGCGACCCCGGGGCCCCCGCAGCAGCGAGCCCCACACCCCTGCTCCCAAAAAACCCTGTGACCCCTTCAGCAGCTGTGATGCGAGGTTCTCAGACTCAGAAGATGAGGCTACCACAGCCCCAGGTAACGGGCCCACCACGGCCAGCACCCCCAAAGCCAGGGCTGACCCTGAGAGCAAGGCCACCGGGCAGCCACCCTCCAAAGAGGGCCTGGAGGCCGAGGGGGGCGGCCTGCGGGAGACCAAGGAGACGGCCGTGCAGTGCGACGTGGGGGACTTCCAGCCGCCCCCAGCCAAGCCCGGCTCCCCAGCCCAGGTCCAGGCCTCACAGGATGGGGGCTGCCCCAAGGAGGGAAAACCCAAGAAGAAAAAAAGCGGGACCCCACCTGCCCCCAGCTGCAAAGACGGGACCCAGAGGAAGGACAAGACCAAGGATAAGGGCCGAGGGCGGCCTGTGGAGAAGCCCCGTGCGGACAAGAAGGGCCCGCAGGCCAGCAGCCCCCGGCACAAGGCAGAGCGATCGGAAGGGACCAAGAAGAAGCCATCTTCGGCCACTCCTGTGGCCAGCTCAGGGAAAAGACGGCCTGACCGGCCAGCGCGGCGGCCGAGCCCCACAAGCGGGGACTCCCGACCGGTGGCCAGCAGAGGCCCGCCCCGCCCCCTCCAGCTCCCCGACAGGAAAAGCACCAAGGCCCCGTCGGGGAAGCTGGTGGAGCGGAAAGCCCGCTCACTAGACGAGGGCGCCTCCCAGGACGCCCCCAAACTGAAGAAGCGGGCCCTGAGCCACGCTGATCTCTTCGGAGATGAGAGTGAGGACGAGGCCGCAGGGCCGGGGGTGCCAAGCGTGTGGCCCCCTGCCCTCCCCAGCCTCAGCTCAGACTCAGACTCTGACTCGGACTCCAGCCTGGGCTTCCCGGAGGCGCGGGGGCCGCCCAAGCGGCTCAAGGCCTCCCCGCCCCCCTCCCCTGCACCGTCCTCCTCCTC
>NW_012120043.1:1764972-1768446 GCF_000951035.1 Colobus angolensis palliatus | reverse complement strand
ACAGAGCGAGACTCCGCCTCAAAAAAAAAAAAAAAAGAAAAAAGAAAAAAAGAAATGGGGACTGTTGAGGGGTGCAAGAGGCCTGGCCCAGCACCTTCCTTCCCTGACCCAGCTCTGGGGTTACTAGGAGTCCAACAGCCTGGTGGGGACTGTGCTGAACCAGGGCTTGAGCCTGTGGTGCCAGGGAATGGGGAGCCATGTCGGGGTGCCTGGCATTGGGTGGGGTGCAGGTGTGGCTTTCTGCCTGGCGTGTGAGTGGGGGGCGTGGCCTCTGATGGAAATGAGCACCGTCTTCGCAGGAGCGGGGCTGTGTTTCCTTTACTCCGAGAGGCACTTCCTCCCAGAGTCTTGTGGAAAGTCGGGCCAGGCCTCAGTGGTAGGTGGACAGGACCCTTCATGGGGGGTTGTCCTGTTTCCTGCATCTTCACATCAGTGGTGTCTGTAGAGTGAGGAAGTATCCCTGGAGGCAGGGATGAGGGTCCCCCAGAAAGCTCCTAAAAAATGCAGGTTCTGGTCTAGAGGCTGGGAAAGGACCTTTGTGTCTGGCAAGCTCCCTGGGAGGGCATGGCTGCTGTCCAAGGACCACTCTGAGCAGCCTGCTGGTTTGGAGACCCTGCCTCCCTGGCGCTGGCCAGAGGGCCTTAGGGCCAGCCCCGGTGATTCCCCTGCACATCCCATGGATCCCCGGCCCTCCTGTGCTGGACCTGGACTGAGGCCTTCCTTAGGGAGAACTCTCCAGGCCACTCTGACCTCCCCTCCCCAGAGCCCCTCACGTCTGAGACCTTAGCCCCAGAGAAGGGAAATCACTGACTTGGGCTGATCCCGGGACCCCACACACTTGCGTCGGTGACTGCGTGCTCGTGGTTGTCCTGTTGCTGTTGGTGGGTGCTGAGCTGTCACAGTGCCCTCGGGACCCACCGCCTGAAGCGAGTCTGGCGTCCCAAGTGCTGGCAGTGCCACAGGGCAGGCTCACCTGGCTTGGAGGACTCCTGTGGCTGCCTGTGCTCGCCCCCAGCGTGTGGCCGAGGGAGCCTGGAGGGTCTCCATCCATTCCTGAAGGGCAAACCCTCCACTGCAAGAGGCGCGTGCCAGCCTGGCGGGCAGCCTGCTTCCTTCCTGGGTGGCCCGCGGTAGCATGAGCAGACTCAGCCTGCCTCCCTTGCACCTTCCGGGGCCAGATGGCGTTTCGAGGGATGTTGCTCTGAGACTAGGGCCAGATGTCCCCGCCCACAGCTCCCCTTCCTGGGTCGGTGGTGAGCCCCTAGTCCAGAAGCCCCCCGCCACACAGACAGACATGCCCAGGTTGCAGCTGCCCGTGGGGCCAGCCCTCCGAAACAGCCCCTGCAGGCCTGGCCTCCTCCCTTTGGTTTGTGACTTCATCAAAGGGCGAGACAGAACACAGAGGCCGCAGGGCAGGGCAGGGCAGGCCGCTGGTCACAGTGAGCAGGTGGGGGTGCCCGAGACCCTCTGGTCCTCCGTCCTGGAGCAGGGCCTTTCCCTCAGACATCGATGCCTCGGGCTTGGGGTCGGAACACGTGGCAGAGGCCTGGACCGCCCCACCGCTGACGTGGCCTGAGCAGCCTCCACAGCCTGACCTGTGTCCTCTGCCTCGATGGACTTGCCTGAAGGCAGTTAGAGCCTGATGTCATTGCGCAGTCCCAGCCCCGCGCCCCGGCCCGGCCCCCTGCACGCGGAGATGCACGTGCTGCTGGCGCTGAGTGGCCGCGGCTGCCTGGTGCTCTGCCACGTGGTGATGGGCAGCCACTTGCACTCTGACCACACCCCCTGTGCCCCGCCAGCCCCCACAGGTGCCAAGAGGACCCTCGCGGCCAGCGGCAGCCAGCCCTCCAACGGCCCCGAACCAGGTGGCCAACAGCTGAAAACACGCACATTGTCGGGGATGGCATCCAAGACTACCACCACCATCACCCCTAAGCGAATCGCCCACAGTCCATCCTTACAGGTAGCCCCTCCCGTCTTGGCAAGTACCACCACCCCCAGACCAAGCCCCGAGGCCCAGCCTTATGGTGCCCTAGCCCCTCCTGGCCACATGGAGCCTGCGGAGGGCCAGCCTCGCCTCTGCCCTGTGGGCCTTCATGCTCCACACTGCAGTACAGCCTTCACCTTCCCTCCTCATGCCCTGGTGGTTTTCTTTATTTTTTTTATTGAGACGGAGTCTTGCTCTGTCGCCCAGGCTGGAGTGCAGTGGTGCGATCTCCACTCACTGCAACCTCCACCTCCCGGGCTCAAGCGATTTTCCTGCCTCAGCCTCCCAAGTACCTGGGATTACAGGTGCCCACCACCACACAGGCTAATTTTTGTATCTTTGGTAGAGATGGGGTTTCACCGTGTTGGCCAGTCTGGTCTCGAACTCCTGACCTCGTGATCCGCCCACTGATCACGAGATTTGCGTTTGTAAAGCATCAGTGATTTCCCCATTCGTTCTTCCACCCAAGTTTCACCATAAATTTGATGCTTAACATTCGCTTCGATTTTAGGAGAACTCCTGTTGCTCTGACTGAGGCTCTGTTCTAACTGATGTCTTACTTTTTTTTAGTGCCTCAAATTCCGTCTGGTTCACACATGTTACGTCAAGTTAGTATCAGTTTATTTTGGGTCAAAAAACTTGAAATCCATGCAAGTTTCGTCACAGTGCACGTTTTCCATGAGCTTTTTGAAGACACCTTATCTTTGACACTGCCCGAGTCCCAGAGAGAACTGGCTCCTGCCCCTTCCTGTTAGATCACCCCCAGTGCTGGGGCGGGGGTCAGAGCAGGGACAGCAGCCCCAGGGTGACCTCCCGCAGACTGCCTGCTGCGCCTTGTGCGGCCTGGGCCTGGGCCAGTTGTCCAGCTCTGAGCCCCGGTGTCCTCTGTAGCCCGGAGACAGTAGCGCTTGTCAGGCTCCTGTGCAGAGGCAGCGAGGCAGTGCGGGAAAAGCAGAGAGCCTGGCTCCCAGGCCAGCAGCCAGGAGAGTCCAAGTTGATCCAGTCCCAGAGCCTCCCCAGAGGAGGGGCTTTGAGGAAGATTAGGTGTAGTGGCATTGGATTGGAGTGCCAGTCTAATCGGGGTAGTCCCACGCACCCATGCCTTATCAGGGCTGAGGGCACAGCCTGGGCACCGGGAGACATGGAGTGGGGGAGCCTGGAGCCACGTGGCATTGAGGACCACTGCTCCATGCTGCTTCCCCCCAGTGTGCCCAGCAGCTCAGAAGGTAGCCAAGGAGGTGGTGCCTCCATCCCCCGAGCTCCAGCCACCCTCTCCCAAGCCTGCCTGGGGCTGCCTGCTCCAGGTGCCCCCGCTGTGCTGCCAGGCCTTAGCATTTGTGGTGATGCAGGCAGAGCCCCCAAGGAGGAGTCCTGCGGTGCCCCCGGCCCGGCCCCCGACGGCACAGGAGGTGTGCTACCTGCGAGCCCAGCAGGCGCAGAGGGCATCGGCGAGCTTGCTGCAGGCCCCCCCCAGGCTGGCGGAGAAG
>NW_012120043.1:1756408-1761497 GCF_000951035.1 Colobus angolensis palliatus | reverse complement strand
GTGGTGCGATCTTGGCTCACTGCAAGCTCTGCCTCCCAGGTTCACGCCATTCTGCCTCAGCCTCCCGAGTAGCTGGGACTACAGGTGCCCGCCACCATGCCCACCTAACTTTTTGTATTTTGTAGTAGAGACGGGGTTTCACCGTGTTTGCCAGGATGGTCTCTATCTCCTGACCTCGTGATCTGCCCGCCTCAGCCTCCCAAAGTGCTGAGATTACAGGCGCGAGCCACTGCGCCCGGCCGCCCTGGTGGTTTTTTTTTGGTTGTGTGTTTTTTTTTTTTTTTTGGTTGGTTGCTTGGTGTTTTTTTGTTTTTTTTGTTTTTTTTTAAGAGACGGGATCTCTGTTGCCCAGGCTGGAGTGCAGGGGCACTATCATGGCTCACTGCAGCCTCGACCTCCTGGGCTCAAGTGATCCTTCCACCTCAGCCTCCTAAGTAGCTGGGACCACAAGCCTGTGTCACCAGACCCCAGCTAATAATTTTGTTTTTGCTTTTGTAGAGACAGGGTTTTGCCACGTTGTCCATTGTCCAGGCTGATTCTCCCGCCTCAGTGATCCTCCCGCCTCAGCCTCCCAAAGTGCTGGGATTATAGGCATGAGCCACCATGCCTGGCCTTGTTTTGTTTTTAATTAATAGACTGCGTTTTTTGAGCAACTTTAGGTTTCTAGGAAAATTGAGCAGAAAGTTTAGCAAGTTCCCGTGTGCCCCCATGGCCTCAGTTTCCCATGCCCTTAGTTCCCCCTGCCCTCAGTTTCCCCTGCCACTCCTGTCTTGCCTTGGCGTGTCTGTCCCTACTGGAGCCAGGCTGATCTGTCACAGTGCATCTCACTGTTGCCTCCAGCCGTGGTCACAGCGTCATCGTGTCTGTGTTTCCGGCTGGAGGTCCTGCGGAGGCCCTCACCCATGGCTGCTTTTGCCTTCCCTCTAGAGTTTAAAGAAACCCATTATCCCCAAAGAGTTTGGGGGCAAAGTCCCCACCGTCATCCGCCAGCGTTATCTCAACCTGTTCATCGAGGAGTGTCTCAAGTTCTGTACCTCCAACCAGGAGGCCATAGAGAAGGTGAGGTCCTGGAGTTCCTGTCGGGCCAGCCGGGTGGGGACTAGGGGTCCAGGGTGGTGCCCAGACATCCCCCGGCTTTCAGCCGCAGCTGCGACCTGGAGCTGCCTGGGAGAGATGCACGTCCCCGACCCCATGGCGACCCCACAACTGGGGTTCCCCAGGACCAGGCAGGCATGGCCTCAGCTGGGCACCACGTGTCCCCCAGGCACTGAACGAGGAGAAGGTGGCCTATGACCGCAGCCCCAGCAAGAACATCTACCTGAATGTGGCCGTGAACACCCTCAAGAAGCTCAGGGGCCTGGCCCCCAGCGCCGTGCCCGGCCTCAGCAGTGAGTCCTGGCAGGTGGGGCGGGGGGCTCAGGATTGCCCTTGGGGTGGCAGCTGGGCTAAGCTGGGACCTTCACAGCCCTGAGCTCAGCCACAGTCTCAGACAAAAGGAAAGCGTGGCTGCCTGCTCCCTGGTTCCCAGGCTTCTGTCTAGGACTGGCCTGGCCCTGTTGTCCTCGCCGTCAGCCACCTTCCTCTGCCGAGTCCGGTCTCCGGGCCGAGGGGCCGCCCGCTAATGGAGCCGCGGCAGCCTCTTCAAAGCAGGAGGTCCAGCGCTGGGCAAGCTCCGTGCATTAAGCTCTAGGGAGAAAGAAAGCAGAGACCTGGGCGTTTCATTGCAGCCTCTCCAGGCTGCATTAAGCCATCACTGGCCCCCGCCTCCGTCCCCGCCTCCATTAGCACTTGGAGAGGCCCCGGGTTGGCGTCGCAGGCTGGGTGGCCCGAGAAGGCTCAAAGCCCTCAAAAGCCATTAGATCCCCGGTGCTGTTTTCCCGGCCCTTCCCCCTTCGCTTGAGGGGAGAGGGCGAAGGCTTCGGGTGTGGGGTCTCCGTGCAGCTCCCGGGCCTGCAGAGCTGGGGGCTGCCCTGCATCCCTGGCCCACCACGTGTCTGCCTCTCCTGTTCAGGTCAGGATGGAACCCGGGGTCAGTGGGGCACTGTCCCAGAAAGGGGGAGTTGAGGCAGAGGTCTGAGGAGGGCAGGCTGGGTGGGAGAGCAGGTGAGGCGGGGGTCTGAGCCAGCTGGTTCACAGCCTCCTCCCTCCCCTCCCCTCCTTACAGAAACCGGTGGCCGCAGGGTTGTGTCCCATGAGGTGGTGTTGGGGGGCAGGTTGGCCACCAAGACCAGCTTCTCGCTCAGCCGCCCAAGCAGCCCCCGGGTGGAGGACCTGAAAGGTGAGGCCTTGCCCCGCCTCTGCTGTGCCACATGCTGCCTCGCGGCCCCGCCCCAGCCGCCTTTCCCGGTGGGGTCCACCGCCCCGTGGGCCATCCCAGGCCGGGGCTGACCACCGTGCCTGTCCGCAGGGGCCGCCCTGTACAGCCGCCTCAAGGAGTACCTGCTCACCCAGGACCAGCTCAAGGAGAACGGCTACCCCTTCCCGCACCCAGAGCGGCCCGGCGGTGCAGTCATCTTCACAGCTGAGGAGAAGAGGCCCAAGGACTGTGAGTTGCTGGCCTTCAGCGGCCTAGGTGGGCAGGTGCGGGACGTGGGCAAGGCCAGGCACGTAGGCCCCAGCGTGAGCCTCAGCTTCCGCCCGGGTCCCCCCCCACAGCTTCCTGCAGGACCTGCTGCCGCTGTGGCACCGAGTACCTTGTGTCCTCCTCGGGCCGCTGTGTCCGGGACGAGGAGTGTTACTACCACTGGGGACGGCTGCGCCGGAACCGGGGTAAGGCCTTACCCGGGCCCTCCCCCGTCCCACCCATGGTCCCTGGAACCGGGGCCCTCCCTTGAGGCCCCCGGAACTGGTGTAAGGCCTTACCCAAGCCCTCCATCCCCCCCACGGTCCCTGGACTCCACTGTCCCGGGCAGAGACAGGGCTAGCCCTTGGCCTCATTTTCTCTCCACCCGTTCTTTATGCATAAGTAAGACAAGAGCTTTCCCATGACAGTGTTCAAATGCCACCACCTGAAAGGCCCTGTGTCCCTGTCTTCCTGTGCCCTTGGTCCATGGAAATGTGGAGGCTGCTGGCCACACGAGTGGAGGGCTAGTCCCACCCTTGGCCTGCTGGTTCCATTCAATCCCCCAGGCAGCCACACAGCCATGCTCGGGGCACATGGCCAGCCTTGCACAGCCCTGCTGCGGCCCCTAAAGCCATCGCCTCGGTGGTACCTGGAGGGTCCTGCCCAAGGCGGCGCTGACCGAGAGGCCTCTGCAGAGCGCGCTGGTTTCCCTGGATCCAGGCCTGGGCGTCCTGGCGGCCAGACTATTGCTGGGGCCTGGTCTGCTTCCAGCTCCGCCAGGAGGCTGAGGTCTCCTGTCCTCAGTCTTTACTCTCTAGTGGGGCTCAGCAGATGCGTGTGGTCAGTGCCGGGGCTGTGGAGTGGGCCTGGCCGGGCCCTGACCGTGTGTCTGTGTCCCCTGCAGTGGCCGGAGGCTGGGAGACCCAGTACATGTGCTGCTCGGCTGCCGCCGGCTCTGTAGGCTGCCAGGTCGCAAAGGTGAGCCCTGGCATTCCGATCCCCTCTGCCTGTTCTCAACAGACTTCTGCTTCCCCGTCGCTGGTCTTGGGTCTCAGGACACAGCACAGTCTTGGGCTCAGGGTCTCGGCCCCTGGGCAGCCTTTCCTGTGTTACCCAGAGAGCGTAGTGCCCGTAGGCCCCAGACCCTGTCCCTGGCCACTTCCCATCCTGGGAAGCCGTCCTCCCTGTGTCTTCTTGGCAAGCCCCCTTCCCCACCTGCTCACCAGGGTCCCAGCCAGTGAACCGGTGTGATGGATGGATAGGACGGTCCCGAAGGGCTCAGAGATGTGCTGCTGCCACCCCCGCCCCCACTGCACCCCGAAGCCGCCCTCACCTGCCTTCTCCACCCCCAGCAACACGTGCAGGATGGCCGGAAGGAGCGCCTTGAGGGCTTCGTGAAGACCTTTGAGAAAGAGCTCTCAGGAGACACCCACCCAGGGATCTACGCCCTGGACTGCGAGATGGTGAGGCCATTCTCTGCCCAGCCTCAGGTTTAGGATAGGGGAGGACCTGTCCTGGCGCGGCTGCCCCTTCTGGGCCCCATCTGGGCCCGGCTCACCGGCCAGTGCTCAGAGGGCTTCTCTCGCAGCACTGGTGCCTGCGGCTCCTGCCCTGGACCAACACCCCATACTTCCCAGCACAGCCAAGCCCTCTGGGCACCGGGCCCCGGCTCTGCCTATGAATGGGAGGCAGGAGGGCTTTGGGAAAGGGGGTTGCTGAGGTCACACCCCACTCTGCCTCTCCTAGAAGCCCCACAGAGTCTCTGGTTGCTGCCTCTGCCTCACAGGGCTCTGGAGACCTGAAGGTGGGCAGGGGGCGGGAGGGAGGGAGGCCGGTCCCCGGGGCACGTCTGAGGCGCGTCCCTCGCCCGCAGTCCTACACCACGTACGGCCTGGAGCTGACGCGCGTCACAGTGGTCGACACGGACGTGCACGTGGTTTATGACACCTTCGTGAAGCCTGACAACGAGATCGTGGACTACAACACCAGGTGTGGCCAGTGCCCTCCGGGAGCCGGGACCCCTCCCCGCCGTTCCTCCCCAGGGACCCACCCTCCCCGCCCCGCCAGCCAGTGCTTCCGGGCTGAGCCCTGGCGCCCCTCCTGCCTGCTCCCCCAGGTTTTCGGGGGTGACGGAGGCTGACCTTGCTGACACAAGCGTCACACTGCGTGACGTCCAGGCCGTTCTGCTGAGCATGTTCAGCGCCGACACCATCCTCATCGGACACAGCCTGGAGAGTGACCTCCTGGCCCTGAAGGTGCCCTGCCAGCCCGGGTCCCTCGCGGTTCTCCAGCAGAACCTGCGCAGGCCCCACGTGCACTAACCTCTGCCGCTGCCCGCAGGTCATCCACAGCACCGTGGTGGACACGGCGGTGCTCTTCCCGCACTACCTGGGTCTCCCCTACAAGCGCTCCCTAAGGAATCTCGCGGCCGACTACCTAGGACAGATCATCCAGGACAATGGTGAGTGCCAGCGCCTGCCCTGGGGCCATCCCTACGCAGGAGCAGGGTGCTCACCGCATCTGCCC
>NW_012120043.1:1752350-1755163 GCF_000951035.1 Colobus angolensis palliatus | reverse complement strand
TGGGCCCTGTGCACGGAGCTGGCTTCCCTCTCCACCTCGCCCAGGCATAGAGGCCGCATACTGACGGTCAGAGGGGGTTAAAGAGACCGGGAGCCGCTGAGTGTTGCCCGTCGAAGGGATGGAGCGGACACGGAAAGCTGCTCCGGCCCTTGCCAGGAAATGCCGCACACCATGCGGTGCACTCATGGCTCCAGGCAACCTTGGGTGCACCGGGAACCCATTTGGGAACCGGAGGCCCAGGGGTGTTTAGGCCCCACTTTTTATTCACTTGAAGTAGAAGAAGTGAATTCAGAGCCTCAGGGCACAGGCCCCAGCCTTTGAGGGCAGGTTGCCTAGAGGGGCTTTCCTGCCACCCTGGTCTGGGGCTTCTGCTGAAGGGCGAGGCCAAGGGCATGGGGGCCCTCCCCAGAGGACTCCGTCCCAAGGCTGCAGAGGCAGAAGGGTTACCTTCTGGGTTCTGGGCTCTGCATCCTTCCGTGGGGACCGTGGTGAGGCCAGGCCCTTCCACCCTCGAGGGCTGTTCTTGTGATGAGGTGACGCTTCCCACCCCTTCTATAAAGGAGTTTTCTTTTTCTTGTTTGTGAGACAGCCTTGCTTTGTCCCCCAATCTCAGCTTGCTGCAGCCTCTGCCTACCAGGTTGCTGGGATTATGGCCTTGCCATCACACCTGGCTAATTTTGTATTTTTAGTAGAGATGGGATTTCACCACGTTGGCCAAGCTGGTCTCGCACTCCTGACCTCAAGTGATTCACCTGCCTCGACCTCCCAAAGTGTTGGGATTACAGGTGTGAGCCACTGTGCCTGGTGCTGTTTTCTAAATAAATGGCACAGGCGTGTATTCACTCTGTTTCTGTCCGTTCCCATGTGATGTCTGCCTCCCTCTTCCCAGAACGCACCTGGTGCCTCAGGACATAGCCGACGGGGGGTCCCAAGGCTGGCCAGCGCTGGCTTAAGCCCCCAGGGACCTCCTTCAGCTTGTGAAGCCACCTGTTGCCACCGGAGGCTTCAGGGCATTTGCACAAGTGCCCTGGGCAAGCTCCTGCCCCCAGATAGTGCCCCCTGTGAAGGCTGGGGAGGGGGAATCTGGTCCTCACAGCTGCACCCAACCAGGTCTCTTCTAAAATTTATGAGAACAGTGTGTTTAAACCCCCACCCCCGGTTCTTTATAACCACTGAGCAAGCAAGCGCAGGGGAAGTCTTGAAAGAATGAAAGGAGAGGCCGGGCGCGGTGGCTCAAGCCTGTAATCCCAGCACTTTGGGAGGCTGAGACGGGCGGATCACGAGGTCAGGAGATCGAGACCATCCTGGCTAACATGAAACCCCGTCTCTACTAAAAAAATACAAAAAAAACTAGCCAGGCGAGGTAGTAGGCGCCTGTAGTCCCAGCTACTCGGGAGGCTGAGGCAGGAGAATGGCGTGAACCCCGGAGGCGGAGCTTGCAGTGAGCTGAGATCCGGCCACTGCACTCCAGCCTGGGCGACAGAGCGAGACTCCGTCTCAAAAAAAAAAAAAAAGAATGAAAGGAGAGAAGTCAGACAGTGGCCTGCCCAGGAGGTGGAGGCTGCAGTGAGCTCTGATCGCACCACTGCACTCCAGCCTGGGTGACACACCGAGACTGTCTCTAAAAAAAGAGAGGTTCCCTGGCAACCTCCAGGGCCAAGCAGACTTCCAGTTTGGGCTTCCAAAGAAAAGAGGGTTTGTGATCACCGAAAGCCTTCACGTGTTTGCTGCTTTGATGGGGGAGGTGGCCTCCCTATGCCCCTCCACCCATGTTTGCCTCTCCCTTTGGGCCCTCACCCCAGGTAGCCTCACTCTTGGGGGCATTTCATCTTCAGCAGCTCCTCCACACACACCTTCTGTCCCTGGCTCCGGGCCCTATCTCTGGCCTGGACGCGCCCTTGCCTCGTCGCGGAACTCACCCCTGCCACTTCAGCAAGGATCCCTGAGCCCCTGCCACCCGCAGGACAGAACCCTGCGGGCTTCCTCCTGGCCTTAGGGTGGTCTCAATGGTTATAACCGCCTCTCCCCAGCCTGGTGCTCAGCCCTGCATCTGTGCCTAGGAGGCGCTCGTTGAACGTGTATGGGATGAATGAACGAACCCAGGACATGAATCAGACACGACTTACATACCTGCCTTTACCTGTGGTCCTTCCTCCTGCAGTCTGCCACGCTGTTCCCACCAGTCTCAGCCACGTCAGGTCTGCAAGGCCCATTCCGGCCTGACCCAGGCCCACCTTTACAAGAACCCCTCCAACCCCTCCCTGCGGTGCAGGTCCTTTCTGCTCCCTGGCCAGGCCCGGCCCGGCCCTGCCCTGACACCCTCTTCCCTTTCAGGCCCCGCCCCTGCATTGGCACTGCTCCCTAAGGCCCTTCCAAGGCCCTGCCGTCTGTCCTGGACCCACCCTGAGCGCCCTCCTGCCCTGACCCTGCTGTGCGCGGCCCCGCCTTCCTCCTTGGTCACGCCCCCGATCCTAGCCCCGCCCCTACCTTGACCCAGCTTTGCAAGGCCACGCTCAACCACGCCTCCCTCTTTGGCCACGCCCCTGGATCCTGGTCCCGCCCCTACCTAAACCGTGCTTGCGCGTCCCCGCCTCCCTCTTTGGACACGCCCCGGGTCCTGGTCCCGTCCCTACATTGACTCTGCTCAGCGACAGCCCCATTCGGCCCCGCCTTCCTCCTTTGTAACGGCTCCGGATCCTAGCCCCTCCCCTGCCGTAACACTGCTCCGCAAGGCCATGCTCAACCCCGCCTCCTGCTTTGGCCAAGCCCCTGGGTTCTGGCCCCTCCCCTACCTAAACCCTGCTGGCGCGGCC
>NW_012120043.1:1742427-1751970 GCF_000951035.1 Colobus angolensis palliatus | reverse complement strand
TCGGCCCCCTTCCGGGCTCCGAACCGGCCTCGGCCTCACCTTCGCCTTGGCCGGGCCCCGAGACCCCGCCCCCCTCTTCAGGACCGTTGGCACCGGGCTAACGGTTCCACCACGTCAGCCGCCCTGGATGCCCGCGGCCTGCCCCAGGCAGCCTGGCCCCTCCCTGCCTGTCCTGCGCCGGTGAGCAGCGGGTGCTCCCACTGCTGTGCGTTCCCGGGAACTCTCTGGGCTCCACCCGGGCTGAGAGCTGGGGTCGTGGCAGCGAGGGTAGAGAGGTCGCCCCTAGAGGTTAGCGCAGTCGGGGCTCGGGGGCGGGTGCGGGCAGCCCTGGACTCTGGAGCCCTGTCCAGGGCGGTCCTGTGCCTCTGTGGCTGCGGGAAGACGGGGTGGGGGGCTTCCGAGTAATGGGGCGTCCCGGTTAGTGAGGGGGCAGGAAGCCAGCGCTGTGTCCGTGTCTGTTTCTGCCCCCAGATACACTTTGAGTGGATTGTGGCCATTTGAGCATTCTCTCCAACTCTCCGACCCCCAGTCTGCCCCCACAGGGGTCTCCCCCACCACTCCCCCGTCCCACAGCCTAAACCCCTCTTCGCCCTGAACCTCGCTTTTCCTCATATGGTGAATGGGCACTGGCCCCACTCAGACTCCCAGGAGCACCAGAGTTGGCCCTGAGCCAAGTCCTGCCCCACCAGGACCTGGGGACACAGGTGACTCAGACCTGACTCAGGAAGGCTCAGGTCCTGCTGGCATCGGCGGAGGTGGTGAGGTGGTGATCAGAGCTGGGATGGGGGACTCCCCAGGCAGAGGGGCACCCCAGAGGAGGCACAGGGCCCAGCCTGGTCGGGCTGGGAAGTATGAACAGAGACCAGAAGGGTGAGGGTGGGTGCACCGGGCGGCCGGAACCCAGGAGCAGAGGCTTGGTGAGGAGGGCACTGCTAGAGAGTTGGCAGGTGGGGGCCAGTTGCTAGCGTCTAGGGCTGGTTTGCCCATTCCTCATAGGGGGCCAAACCAGGGCCCCCAGTGCAGAGCTAGAGCCAGACCCACATTCCTAAACCTGCTAGTGCAGAAGATTCCAGGATCTTCCCACGATGTGCTGTCTGCCTCCATCACCCCCATCAGAGTTATGCTGCCCAGCCGGGGGGTGAGGAGGGGGGATGGCCATGCCCGACCCTCATGCTGTGTTTTGAGATATAACATACAGCCCGGGGTCCCATCCAGTCAGTCAACAGACGGCTGAGCCTCTAAGCTGGTGCCGCGTGGGGAGAGGGGCAGGAGGCCGTCAGCGAAACCAGGAGGAGGTGAGAGTGGTCCTTCCAGGAAAGGCGAGGTGTGGGGAGCAGTGGCCGGAGTCTGGCATGGCCGGCGGTAGAGTCCTTCTAGGCTGAACTGGCGGGAGGCAACAGGGGTGGCTGCCAGGGGACACTGGCAGATGGGTTGTTGCAGGTTTGGGGATCATCTTGGGGTCCCCTGGGTCTCAGGGTGTCCAAGGCAAGACACACAGCCAATGGCTGGACGTTCAGAGCCTGGGGGGAGGCTGCAGATGACTGTGGGAGGTAGCATTTGGAAGGGTCGACCCCTAGGCCATGAGCTCCTTGAACACGAGCGGTGCCCAGCAAGAGCTGGGGCCGCTGCTGTGACCCAGGGCCCCTCTCTCCCACAGCCCCACCAGCATGGGCAGCCTCGCCCAGAGAGAAGATCTCCAAGATGATGAGGACAAGAACTCAGGTGCTAATCCTGGGCGGAGGGGGTGGTGCAGGTGGAAGGGATTACGAAGCTCAGGGCTGTCAAGGCGCAGCGGCTCTCACCTGTAATCCCAGCACTTTGGGAGGTCGAGGTGGGTGGATCACTTGAGGTCAGGGGTTGGAGACCAGCCTGGGCAACATGGAGAAACCCTGTTTCTACTAAAAGTACGAAAATTAGCTGGGCGTGATGGCGTATGCCTGTAATTCCAGCTACTCGGGAGGCTGAGACAGGAGAATCACTTGAACCCAGGAGGTGGAGATTGCAGTGAGCCGAGATTGTGCTACTGCACTCCAGCCTGGGTGACAGAGCGAGACTCCACTGCACTCCAGCCTGGGTCACAGAGCAAGACTCCATCTCAAAAAAAAAAAAAAAAAGTGCAGGGCTGAGGCTGAGATGGGCTGGGGCCCAAACCTGCACGTCAGGCCTTGCCTAGGATTCTCATTTGGTTTCTAGTAGTCCCCAACCCTAGTATTTGACTCAGGATTTGGGGGCTGCATGCCCAGAAAGATCTGGGCTGCCGGCTGGATGTATGGCCTTGGAGACCGGAGAGCCCATCACCGAGCCTCAGTTTGCCTCCCTCTGCAAAATGTGTAGGCCTGACCGGGTCTCCCAGGGCCTGTTCTCTGCGTCTCGGGACTGGCCCGTGGCCGGGGGTAGGGGGATGGTGACCACTCTCACAATCCACTTGTGCCCGTGCCAACTATGGGCAAGGGTCTGGTAGGTCCCTAGGTGGTGCCCGCTGCCCGACTGTCTTTACGGGCTCTGACATCTCGGGCCTCCCCGGCACCTGGGTCCCTCGGGCCCCATTAGCCCTCCTCTGGGCGGTGGTTCGGGGTGTTTTCCTGGCCCTTGAGCTCCAGCGACGCCCGGCTCTGCCCTCGTTACAGCATTCACCTGGGAGGTCCAGGCCAACAACCGCGCCTACAACGCGCAGTTCAAGGAGAAGGTGTTCCTGTGCTGGCGGAGGAAGAAATACAAGGTGGGCAGCCCCTCCCGTGCCTCCCCGGCCCCCAGAGGAGCTGCCGTGGCACCCCTGGGGGATCTCTTTTTTGCACATCTTGAGTCCTGCCTCCGCTTGTATTTGCTTGATATTTTTCTTTTTCTTTCTTTTTTTTTTCTGTTTTGTTTTGAGACGGAGTCTCGCTCTGTCGACCAGGCTGGAGTGCAGTGGCACGATCTCGGCTCACTGCAACCTCCACCTCCAGGACTCAAGCAATTCTCCTGCTCCGCCTCCCGAGTAGCTGGAATTACAGGCGCCGCCATCACACCCGGCTAATTTTTGTGTTTTTAGTAGAGACGGGGTTTCACCATATTGGCCAGGCTGGTCTCAAACTCCTGACCTCAGGTGATCTACCTGCCTCGGCCTCCCAAAGTGCTGGGATTACAGGTGTGAGCCACCACACCCAGCCTCTTTTTTTTTTCTGTTTTGTTTTGAGACAGAGTCTCGCTCTGTTGCCCAGGCTGGAGTGCAGTGGTGAGATCTCGGCTCACTGCAACCTCCGCCTCCCAGGTTCAAGCAATTCTCCTGCCTGAGACTCCTGAGTAGCTGGGATTACAGGCACCCACCACCATGTCCCTCTAATTTTTTGCATCTTTAGTAGAGATGGGGTTTCATCATGTTGGTCAGGCTGTCTGGAACTCCTGACCTCAAGTGATCCACCTGCCTTGACCTCCCAACATGCTGGGATTACAGGGGTGAGCCACCACATCCGGCCGTTATTTTTATTTTCATCTCGAGGACCAAAGCACCCGTCCTAACCAAATCACTGGTTTGGTGCAAGAGTTCTGGGTATCTCATTTGCCCTGTCCCAGTGCACGTGACAGTAAGTTAATACCCAATCTGAAAGTACAATGTGTCCATCGGGCCCTGAAACCCTCCTGGGTGTCTTGCTTTGGGAAATGCTGGTCACAGCTCAGTGAGTCTTTGCACTCAGTAGAAGCTCAATTAATGCTGGCTCCAGGCTTTTGCATTACTGAGCAGGTGCTCAGTAAATGCTGCCCGGGGCCTTGTCTTCAGCAGGTGCTCAGTAAATGCTGCCCGAGGCCTTGTCTTCAGCAGGTGCTCAGTAAATGCTGCCCGGGGCCTTGCATTCAGAAGGTGCTCAGTAAATGCTGCCCGGGGCCTTGCATTCAGGAGGTGCTCAGTAAATGCCACCTGGGGCCTTGCATTCAGGAGGTACTCAGTAAATGCCACCCGGGGCCTTGCATTCAGGAGGTACTCAGTAAATGCCGCCTGGGGCCTTGCATTCAGGAGGTGCTCAGTAAATGCCGCCCGGGGCCTTGCATTCAGGAGGTGTTCAGTAAATGCTGCCTGGGGCCTTGTATTCAGCAGGTGCTCAGTAAATGTTGCCTGGGGTCTTGTATTCAGCAGGTGCTCAGCAAATGCCTGGGGCCTTGCATTCAGGAGGTGCTCAGTAGGTGCTTAATGAATGGTGTCCCATAGCCCAGAGGATTCTGGGCGAGGCCAAGTGGGGCAGCTCTGGCCTTGGGCACCCCCATCCCCTGGCCTGGAAGGCACCCCCCTGCCACGTGGCCTGCGGCTCTCGTTCCAGACCAACGTCATCCGCACGGCCAAGTACAACTTCTTCTCGTTCCTGCCGCTGAACCTGTACGAGCAGCTCCACCGGGTGTCCAGCCTGTACTTCCTCCTCATCATCATCCTGCAGGTGAGGCACGTCGCCTCCTGCAGGAGGTCCCCCCCAGCCACCTGGCAGCATCGATGTATTTGTCTATATGCTGGGTGGGTTCATGTCCCGCTCCCCACAGACTGGGACCCGCATCGCTGAGTCCCTACTACCCTGCCCAGGGCCTGGCACACAAGAGGTGCTCAATACACGTTGAATGACGAAGGTGGATGGACGGACCCTCCAGGTCTGATGACGGCACCCTCTCCATGCCCCACTGGTTCCTGCTGGGCAGGGCTGGGTGTCGGGGGGCATAGCGGTTCCCCAGCCTAGACAGCCTCGGCCACGCAGCTCCCCTAGCCCCCGCCCTCCTAGCTGACCTCAGAGGTGGGGGGAAGGAGGAGCCCAGAGCATGTTCTCAAGACCTGCAGAGCCACATCCTGGTACCTGGGTGGTCCAGGCCAGCGTGGGGCCGGCATCCGGCCAGGGGCGCTGTTTTCCGAGCACTCACCCTCACCCAACATCTCATTTCTGTTCTGGATAGAGAGGTTCTCCTTTTATCCATCGAGTCATTCAGCATTAATGGAGTACCTACTGTGTGCAGGCCACTGGCCGGCACCGGGGTGGGGAATGGTGGAGCTCACACCTGCAGGGTGACCTGGGGAAGCAGGAACACGGGAGGGAGGGGGAGCAGTGTGGGCCAAGCTTGGGGCTGGGGAAGGCTCCCTGGAGGAGGCAACGTGGGAGCTGGGCTTGGACAGGAGAAGAGGAGTTTGCTGGGGAGACGAGGCGTGTGGGAGAAGTTCCAGGCAGGTGGAGCGATGCCAGGGGTTTGTCCCAAGGGCTGGGGGGTGCCAGTGATGGCTGGAGCCCGGCCAAGGCGGCCAGCAGATGGTGTCACATGGTGCGGGGCTGGGTTGGCTTGGTGGGAGGGCAGGGGACGGGGGAGGGGGCTGGTGTGACCCTTCCTGTGGCCCCTCCATGTCAGAGCATTCCCAACATCTCCACGCTGCCCTGGTTCTCGCTCGGCGCCCCCATGGTCTGCCTCCTCTTCATCCGTGCCACCCGGGACCTGGTGGAGGACATCGTGAGTGCTGTTGGACGCAGCTGCCTGGGGGAGGGGGCGGGGACGGGGTGGGGTCTCTTGAGCCCTGGGCGAGAGCCAGAGCGAGAATGGGAGAGGGCTGGGCTTCCTGGGGCATTAGGGGAACATGGGCCTGGGAGCCTCAGCTGTTGGGGCTACATTGTCCTTATCCCCTAGCACCCACACTGGGGAGGTGCCGCTGGTGGCACTGGCTCCATCGGCTGCGTGGTTTTGGGGCCGCTGAGCTTTGGTGGGGTGGTGGTCTGGCAGGCACCAGGTGGTGGCCAGCACACCTGTCTTCTCCCCGCCAACAGCAGTGGGTCCAGTGGCCCCCCATGCCCGGGATCCCTGGGCAGACACAATGTGGCATGGGGCCAGCGGACAGGGACCTTGTGTTGCGGGCGGGCACTGCTGGGCTGCGGCGCGGCAGTGGCCTGGGCAGGGGCAGGAGAGGCTGGACGGTCTTTCTGATCCTTTCCCTCCTGGGCCAGGGGAGACACAAGAGTGACAGAGCCATCAACAACAGACCCTGCCAAATTCTAATGGGGAAGAGGTGAGGCTGGGGCTGCAGCTGGGGATCCACGGGGACACAGGGGCTCCAGCCCAGCAGGGTCATCGGCCTCGGCAGGGCAGGGTGCCTGGCCAAGTGTCCGTCACCTTCCATGCTCCCCGGTCTCCGGGCTGGTTGAGTCTGACCGGAACTGGGCCTGCATTCATTAGGCGTTTGGCTGGGGTGAGGACAGAGGCCAAGGCCCTGAAGGTGAACCCTTGCAGAGCTTAGGGCTGGGGCGATGGGGAGGACAAGGAAAGTCTGAAGAGGACGTGGGTGCAGGACCCTGGAGGTCACTGGGTGGGAGCGTGGACCCGCCGGGAGTCGGGTGGGAGGCTGGGGAAGGCTTCGGAGGGAGCAGAGGCCTGGAGGTGGGGACTGCGGCCGCAGGCCCCACGACATCCTCTCCCCGTGTGGGGAGCGTCGGCAGAGGGAGGGGCCTCCTTCACAACCCCCCTCCCTGCAGCTTCAAGCAGAAGAAATGGCAGAATCTGTGCGTGGGGGATGTGGTCTGTCTCCACAAGGACAACATCGTCCCGGTGAGCTGGAGTTGACCCTGAGGTTCCAGAACCACGCCCCCGCGGCGGGAGCGCCCCTCCCAGGGTGGGGAGGGCTGCCACACCCCCAGCTTGTCTTGCATCCCATCTTGCAACGCTGCTCCCCACTCCTTCCCAGGCTGACATGCTCTTGCTGGCCAGCACCGAGCCCAGCAGCCTGTGCTACGTGGAGACGGTGGACATTGACGGGTGAGGAGCTGTGGCATCACTGGGGACCCTGGGGGGTGGGGCACATGGCCCCAAGGAGCCTCCTTCCCCGATCACCAAGGAGGCAGCTAGCCAAGGTCACCCAGAGACTCTGGTCACTCACCCCATGAGTGTCGGGGCGGGGTGGGTGCTGCCAGGCACTGAGGGGAGGAAGACGCCCACTCTTCCCATTGTTTCATTGCTGGAGGCCCCATTGTGTGCAGCCCTAGACCCTGGCCTCAGCACTTTGGCAAACGTGCTGTGTGGCCTTGGGCAAGGCCTTCTCCCTCTCTGGACCTCAGCCATCTGACTGGCAGCTGGCAAACTAGTAGGTGCTCAGTGAAAATGTCTGAGTGACTCCAGAAGGGGTCCGGGGGCTCCTTGAAGCAACCGTCACCTCCATTTTCACCTCTCTTTTCACCTCCCTCCTCTCCTCGTCACCAGGGAGACCAACTTGAAGTTCAGACAGGCCCTGATGGTCACCCACAAAGAACTGACCTCTGTAAAGAAGATGGCGTCCTTTCAAGGTGAGCGGCATTGAGCAGGGAGTCACATCCCCCAAATCTGTAAAAGTTAAACGTTAGGGTATTTTGTTGTTGTTATTACTGTTTTACAAAAAAATGTGCTGGCCAGGCCCAGTGGCTCACGCCTGGAATCCCAGCACTTTGGGAGGCTGAGGCAGGAGAATCACTTGAGCCCAGGAATTCAAGATCAGCCTGGGCAACATCGCAAGACCCCATCTCCACAAAAAATAAAACGATTAGCTGGGCGTGGTGAGATGTGATGGTGGTCCCAGCTCCTTGGGAGGCTGAGGTGGGAGGCTCGCTTGAGCCCAGGGAGACTGAGGCTGCAGTGAACTGTGATCACATCACTGCACTCAGCCTGGGCAACAGAGTGAGGCCCCTGTGTCAAAACCACAAATAAAATGCTGCATTCTGTTAAGTGTAAAATTTAACCACAACGCAGTCACGTTTGGTTGTTTCATTGAAAAGGCACCTGCGTGCGTGGGCTGGCGATTCCTGTGGCGGGAAAGGCCTCTAAGAACGGAGTGCTGACCCCACCCCACTGCTTGGCTGTTTGTTTTTCTTTTCTTTTCTTTTCTTTTTGAGATGGAGTTTTGCTCCTGTTGCCCAGGCTGGAGTGCAGTGGCATAATTTTGGCTCACAGCAACCTCCGCCTCCTGGGTTCAAGCGTTTCTCTTGCCTCAGCCTCCCGAGTAGCTGGGATTACAAGCACCTGCCACCACGCCTGGCTAATTTTTGTATTTTTAGTACAGGTGGGGTTTTATCATATTGGTCAGGCTGGTCTCGAACTCCTGACCTCAGGTGATCCACCTGTCTTGGCCTCTGAAAGTGCTGGGATTATAGGTGTGAGCCACCGCGCCCAGCCAGCTCCCTTATTTAACACCATCAGGGCACAGAATCATAGACGGGCAGTGACTCTTCCTCTGGCACTCCTCCCGGGGTGAGCCAGAGGCCCTGGCCTCCTCCCTCTGCCCCAGCATTCTCACCGGGCATGGACCCATTTTTCAGAGGAAGAGACTGAGGTTCAGAGAGGTGGCCTGAGGTGTGGGCTTGCCCTGTAGTTCCTCTGCCCTCTGGCCATCCCACCATGGATGTCTCCAGTTCCTACATTCAGGATGGAGTCAGGCTCCCCATCCCTAAGACGTGATGGGGAGGCAGATGAGGACTCTTCAGGAACCCTGTGGCCCCTCTCCCTTCTGGGGTCCCAACCCATGCCCCCTTGTCGTTTTAACCCTCACCGAATGCTGCCCGGGCCAGTCCGTGTGGTCCGAACCTGTTTCCTCCAGCGGCAGTGAGGACATTGCAGGGTGTCGGGGAATGGGGGGTGGTGGTGGTGGACGGGCTCCAGCAGCCAGGAGGAGGCTCATCAGATCAGGTGTCCCTTCTCCTCTTCCCTCTTGACACATTTATTGAGCACCTACAGTGTGCAGGTGCTGGGCCCTGCCCTGGGGTCAGAGTGTGGCTGAGGCGAGGCTGGTGCCCGATCTCAGGGAGCTCACAGACAGTAACAATGGCTTTGCACGAATAAACGACGTGTCACGTGCTGGGATCAGAACCTCTAGGGAGGGAGCTAGGAGCTAGGAGGGGCTGATCTGGCGGGAGGATCAGAGAAGTGTGAGTCCCCGTGGAAAGAACAACCTGCCCAAAGTCCCTGAGGCCAGGCGGGGACAGGAAGGCTTTGGAGTCTTCCTGAGGCAGCCCTGTGCTGGGGTGCCAGAGGGCAAGTTTGGGGCACTGAGGGGCTTGTGAGGGTGGCCAGAATGTTCTCACCTGCACCCGGCGCAGGGCACCTGGGGAGGAGGGCCTGAGTCCGCTGACCACTGACCACCTGGCTGCCCACAGGCACGGTGACGTGTGAGGCGCCCAACAGCCGGATGCACCACTTCGTGGGGTGCCTGGAATGGAACAACAAGAAATACTCCCTGGACATTGGCAACCTCCTCCTCCGAGGCTGCAGGATTCGCAACACAGACACCTGCTATGGAATGGTCATTTACGCTGGTACGGCCGCTGCAGGGTCCTGGAGTGGGAGCTGTCCTGATGGGGACGTGGTGGATGGATGTGGGGATGGGTGAGTGATGGGTGGGTGGATGGGTGGGTGGACGAGTGGGTGGGTGGGTGGATGGATGGATAGATGGATACATGTTTGCAAACCCTGCAGGTTTTGACACAAAAATTATGAAGAACTGTGGCAAGATCCATTTGAAGAGAACCAAGCTAGACCTCCTGATGAACAAGCTGGTGGTTGTGGTGAGCTGTCAACAAGTGCCCCTGCCCC
>NW_012120043.1:1734895-1741642 GCF_000951035.1 Colobus angolensis palliatus | reverse complement strand
TTCAAGCAATTCTCCTGCCTCAGCCTCTCGAGTAGCTGGGATATAGGGGCTTGCCGCCACTCCTGGCTGATTTTTTGTATCTTAGTAGAAATAGGGTTTCACCATGTTGCCCTGGCTGGTCTTGAACTCCTGAGCTCAAGCAATCTGCCCTCCTCAGCCTCCCAAAGTGCTAGGATTACAGGCATGAGCCACCATGCCCGGCCAAAATAAATATTTTTTTTAGGCTGGGCGAGATGGCTTATGCCTGTAATCCTAGCACGTTCTGGGACTGAGGTGGGCGGATCACCTGAGGTTGGGAGTTTGAGACCAGCTTGAACAACATGGTGAAACCCCATCTCTACAGAAAATTGAAAATTAACTGGGTGTAGTGGCAGGCACCTCTAATCCCAGCTACTTGGGAGGCTGAGGCAAGAGAATCACTTGAACCCCGGAGGTGGAGGTTGCAGTGAGCTGAGATTGTGCCACTGCACTCCAGCCTGGGCAACAGAGCAAGACTCTGTCTCAATAAATAAATAAATAAATAAATAAATAAGAATAAATATTTTTCAGCTGGGCCCGGTGGCTCACGTCTGTAATCCCAGAACTTTGGGAGGCCAAGGCGAGTGGATCACATGGTCAGGAGATCTAGACCATCCTGGCTAACACGGGGAAACCCGGTCTCTACTAAAAATACAAAAAATTAGCCAGGCGTGGTGGTGGGCGCCTGCAGTCCCAGCTACTCAGGAGGCTGAGGCAGAGAATCGCGTGAACCAGGGAGGCAGAGCTTGTGTGAGCTGAGATCGTGCCCCTGCACTCCAGCCTGGGCGACAGAGCGAGACTCCGTCTCAAAAAATAAAAAAGAAAATAAACAAATGCTTTTCGATCTCACTGTATTGCCCAGGATGGAGTGCGGTGGCACCATGATGGCTCACTGCAGCCTCCTAGGCTCAAGCGATCCTCTGGCCTCAGCCTCCTGGGCAGCTGAGACTACAGGTGTGCGTCACCGTGCCTGACTAATGTATTTCTTAAGTTTTTCATCTAGATGAGGTCTCATGTTGTCGCCCAGGCTGGTCTTGAACTCCCGACCTCAAGCCGCCCGCCTGCCTCAGCCTCCCGAAGTGCTGAGATGACAGGCGTGAGCCACCGTGCCCAGCCCCAGCCTTATGGTTCTGTCCGCCCCATCCCGATGGCAGAGTGGGGGACCCCTGCCCCCGTCACCCACCCTGTCACGTCCGCCTTCCAGATCTTCATCTCCGTGCTGCTCATCTGCCTGGTGTTGGCCTTCAGCTTCGGTTTCTCCGTCAGAGATTTCAAAGACCAGCACTACTACCTCTCAGGGCTGCACGGCAGCAGTGTGGCCGCAGAGTCCTTCTTCATCTTCTGGGGCTTCCTCATCCTGCTCAGCGTCACCATCCCGATGTCCATGTTCATCCTGTGAGTCCCTGCCGGCCGCGCGCCCGGTGCAGACACAGAACGGGGAGGCACGGGGAATGGCGCACAGCAGGCAGGGCTGACCGTGACCCCGAGTGCCTCTGCAGGTCCGAGTTCATCTACTTGGGGAACAGCGTCTTCATCAACTGGGACGTGCAGATGTACTACCAGCCGCAGGACGTGCCCGCCAAGGCCCGCAGCACCAGCCTCAACGACCACCTGGGCCAGGTGGAATACATCTTCTCGGACAAGACGGGCACGCTCACGCAGAACATCTTGACCTTCAACAAGTGCTGTATCAACGGCCGCGTCTATGGTGCGGCCCCGACACCTGAGCTCCCGGCTGGGTCCTCCGTCTCCAAGGAGCTCAGGGTGCCCAAGAACCAGAGCCACGTCTGGCCCCATGCCCAGCACCCCCGCCCGAATCAGAACCAGGGAACCGTAGCAAGATGGCCTGGTTTTTTTTTTTAGAGGGGGCCAGCAAACGTTTTTTTTTTTCTCTTTGAGACGGAGTTCTGTTCTCGTTGCTCAGGCTGGAGTGCAGTGGTACGATCTCGGCTCACTGCAACCTCCACCTCCCGGGTTGATTTTTCTGCCTCAGCATCCCAAGTAGCTGGGATTACAGTTGCACGCCACCCCACCTGGCTAATTTTTGTGTTTTTTTTCAGATGGGGTTTCACCATGTTGCCCAGGCTGGTCTCGAACTCCTGACTTCAGGTGATCCGCCTACTTCAGCCTCCAAAATATTGGCATTACAGGCATGAGCCACCACACCTAGCCAAACTTTTAAACAGTATTTTTCTTTTTTTTTGAGATGGGGCTTTGCTCTGTCGCCCAGGCTGGAGTGCAGTGGTACAATCATAGCTTACTGCAGCCTGCAATTCCTGGGCTCAGACAATCTTCCCACTTCAGCTTCCCAAGTAGCCGGGACTACAGGAGCGTGCCACCATATTCAGCTTATTTTTGTATTTTTTGTCGAGACAGGGTATCCCTGTGTTGCCCAGGCTGGTCTTGAATTCCTGGGCTTAAGCGATCCACCCGCCTCCGCTTCTCAAAGCGCTGGAATTACAGATGTGAGGATGTCAGCCACCATGCCTGGCCACTATTCTTCTTTCGACTCTCACAAGCCTTTATTTGTGAATGCTGAAATTCGAATTTCTTGAGTATTTCCCAGATTGCAAAACAGTATTTTTTTTTGAGACGGAGTCTCTGCCCAGGCTGGAGTGCGGTGGTGTGATCTCGGCTCACTGCGAGCTCTGCCTCCTAGGTTCATGCCATTCTGCCTCAGCCTCCCAGCCTCAGCGCCCAGCACCACACCCGCCTAATTTTTTTGTAGTTTCAGTAGAGACGGGGTTTCACTATGTTAGCCAGGATGGTCTCGATCTCCTGACCTCGTGATCCACCCGCCTCGGCCTCCCAACCAAAGTGCTGGGATTACAGGCATGAGCCACCGCGCCCAGCCACAAAATAATATTCTTCTTGCCATTTTTGTTCCTGACCATTTAAAAATCCAAAAGCAATTCTTAGCTCGCAGGCTGTACAAAAACTGACTATGTGGTGGGGTGTAGTTTGACAGCCCCGGATCTAATTTATAACTAGGGCACATAGTTTGAACTGGGTCATAATTTAGTGTAGTGAGAAGTCCCCAAGAAATGGTTCAAGTTCAGCTATAGAAAAATGGGCCCGAGGTTGAGGCGGGCAGATCACCTGAGGTCAGGAGTTTGAGAGCAGCCTGGCCAACATGGCAAAACCCTGTCTCTACTGAAAATACAAAAATTAGCCGGGCGTGGTGGCATGCACCCATAGTCCCAGCTACTCAGGAGGCTGAGGCAGGAGAACTGCTTGAACCCAAAGGTGGAGGTTGCAGTGAACCAAGGTCAAGCCACTGCACTCCAGCCTGGGTGATAGAGAGAGACCCCATCTCAAAAAAAAAAAAGACACCACAAAGGGGTGGTGTGCACCTGTTGCCCCAGCAACTTGGAAGGCTGAAGAGGGAAGATGGCTTGAGCTCGGGAGGTTGAGGCTGCAGTGAGCTATGATCGCACCACTGCACTCCAGCCTGGGCCACAGAGTAGGACCCCATCTCTAAGAACAATAAAGAATAAAAAGTGACTGGGCGCAATGGCTCATGCCTGTAATCCCAGCACTTTGGGAGGCTGAGGAGGGCGGATCATGAGGTCAGGAGTTTGAGACCAGCCTGGCCAACATGGTGAAACCCCATCTCTACTAAAAATACAAAAATGAGCCAGGCGTGGTGACAGGTGCCTGTCATCCCAGCTACTTGGGAGGCTGAGACAGGAGAATGGCTTGAACCCAGGAGGCTGAGGTTGCAGTGAGCTGAGCTTGTGCCACTGCACTCCAGGCTGGGCGACAGAGCAGGACTGTGTCTCAAAAATAAAAAAATAAAAATAAATAAATTAAAAAAAAAACAAAAACTCACCGCAAGAGTGGGAAACAAAATATGTCCCACAGATAGAGCCGCATCCCGCTCCCGCCCGTCCTTTTAGGGATCCCTCGGAGACAGGAGGGCGTGCTCCCCCTTCCCCGCTTTCTGCAGATGGTAGAAACCGAGGTCAGCTTTCGCCCCAAGATGGCTAGGGGTGTCGATTCCAGGACTGCAGGCCTGGCTCGTGTGGCTGCCTCCGGTGGCCCCCAGGCGCCTGAGACTAGGAGGCAGGGGCTGTGGGGTCCCGAATGGGGGGCCTGTGGGAGCCGGCGCCTGAAGCCATGTCTTCCCCCAGGGACGGATTCGGAGGCCAGGACCCGACCTAAGGTGAGCCTGCCGGCCCTGCAGCGCGGGACGGTGACGGGGACGGGGCACAGGGAGTGGCCGCCCACAGCCCCCGCGCCCCGCCGCCCCCAGGAGAACCCCTACCTCTGGAACAAGTTCGCGGACGGGAAGCTGCTTTTCCGCAACGCGGCCCTGCTGCACCTTGTGCGGAGCGACAGGGACACGGCGGTGCGGGAGTTCTGGCGCCTGCTGGCCATCTGCCACACGGTGATGGTGCGGGAGAGCCGCCGTGAGTGCCCCGGGCGCGTCCCCCCCCCCCCCCCCCGCCTCCCCATCTCTGAGGCCGCTCGGTTCCCGGGCACGGCAGTGTCCCCAGCCCCACCGCTCACCCAGCCCATCTTCCAGGGCTCCCTTCACCCGGCTTAGGGGGCGCTGAGGCCGGTGACCCCAGCCCCACCTGGAGGGTGTCCGGGCCTGGAGCCCAGACGTGTTGCCCGGTCCCGTGGCTGGAGGGCGGGTGTGGCATCCTCAGGGCTCCATAAAGGATGTCCAGACCTGCGGTGGGAGCCCGGCGACGTGGTGTTGGGCAGGAAGGTCGTCTCCGCTCCAGCGGTGCCCTTCGTGCCTTTGGCTGAGAGGCTGTCCAGGCGGGGATCCCCCGCCACAATCAGTGAAGGTGTAGCCCAGGCGGTACCCATCTCCTCCCTGCACTGTGGAGACGGAGATGGGCTCCACCACGTGACCCCAACACGGCCCCCTCCCCACCAGACCAACTGTTGTACCAGGCGGCCTCCCCCGACGAGGGGGCGCTGGTCACCGCGGCCCGGAACTTCGGCTACGTGTTCCTGTCCCGCACCCGGGACACCATCACCATCGTGGAGCTGGGGGAGGAGCGGGTCTACCAGGTCCTGGCCATAATGGACTTCAACAGCATGCGCAAACGGATGTCGGTGCTGGGTGAGCCCCGCCGCCCAAGCCCTGGGCCCCCCCCCGAGGCGGGTGGGCAGAGGGGGAGCCTCTGTGGGCAGCAGGGCCTGTTCCCCACAGTCAGAAAGCCAGAGGGCACCATCTGCCTGTACACCAAGGGCGCCGACACGGTCATCTTCGAACGCTTGCACAGTAGAGGGGCAACGGAATTTGCCACAGAGGCGGCCTTGGCTGTGAGTCCCTGCAGGGAGGAAGGCTGGTGTGTGTGTGTGTGTGTGTGTGTGTGTGTGTGTGTGTGTGTGTAGGGACAGGAGGAAGAGGCAGGGGAGGAGAATGTACAGAGAAATGAATGGCTGCCGGTACCTGGGATGGCTATGTACAGTTGGGTAGGTTGTGCACTGTACAAAACACCCTCCCCTGGCAACACACAACACACACACACAGATTGGAAGGCAGCTGAACTCCAGAGTGTACCCCCCAGAGACAGTGTCTTTTTCTTTTCTTTTCTTTTCTGTTTTTTGAGACAGACTCTTGCTCTGTTGCCCAGGCTGGAGTGCAGTGGCACGGTCCTGGCTTGCTGCAACCTCCACCTCCCAGGTTCAGGTGATTCTCCTGCCTCAGCCTCCCGAGGAGCTGGAATTACAAGCACACGCCACTGCACTCCAGCCTGGAGTGTCTACTCTCCGGGCCTGCCCAGTTTCCTCCCAGCCCCTAGAGGCCCCAACCCTGGGTCCGGCCTTTGAGAAATGAGGGGCCTAAAGCAGGGGCTCAGAGATCCCAAAATTGAGGGTCAGAGGGAGGGGCCTGGGACTGGGGGAGCCCAGGTTGGGGAAGGCTCTGGGTGGGTGGACTGCATAGAAGGTCTTGAGAGATAGTTAGAATTTGCTATGCAGGCCGGGTGTGGTGGATCCTGTCTGTAATCTCAGCGTTTGGAGGCTCAGGTGTGCAGCTTACTTGAGCCCTGGAGTTCGAGACCAGCCCAGGCAACATGGTGAAACCACCTCTATTTAAAGAATATATATATAGAAAGAAATTAGCCAGGTATGATGGCATGCGCCTATGATCCCAGCTGTTTGGAAGGTAGAGACAGGAGAATCGCTTGAGCCCAGGAGTTCGAGGCTGCAGTGAGCTATGATCAAGCCACTGCACTCCAGCCTGGGTGACAAAGTGAGACCCTGTCCCCCATCCCCGAAAAATAAAAAAGAATTTGCTGTGCAAAGCGTAGGGAAGGTGTTCCTGGCAGGGAAACAGTCCTCCAAGAAAGTCTGGAGGCAAAAGAGAGCTGAGAGTCTGGGGGTGGGAGCAGGTGTCTGAGACAGAGCAGGTGAGGAGCAGGGGCGGCTCAGTTTTCTTTTTTTTTGAAACGGAATCTTGCTCTGATACTCAGGCTGGAGTGCGATGGGGCAATCTCAGCTCACTGCAACCTCAGCCTCCCAGGTTCTAGGGATCCTCCCACCTCAGCCTCCTAAGTAGCTGGGATTCCAGGCATGCACCACCACATCTGGCTAATTTTTTGTGTGTTTTGACTGGAGGCGGGGTTTCCAGTCAGTCAGGTTTGTCTGTTGGTCAGTCTGGTTTCAAACTCCCGGCCTCAAGTGATTCGCCTGCCTCAGCCTCCCAAAGTGCTGGGATTACAGGCGTGAGCCACCACGCCCGGCCCTTTTCCCCACTCTCTATTT
>NW_012120043.1:1733694-1734845 GCF_000951035.1 Colobus angolensis palliatus | reverse complement strand
TTTTTTTTTTTTTTTTTTTTTTTTTTTTCGAGACAGGATCTCGCTCTGTTGCCCAGGCTGGAGTGCAGTGGTGTGATCTCGGCTCACTGCAACTTCCGCCTCCTGGGTTCAAGCAATTCTCCTGCCTCAGCCTCTCAAGTAGCTGGGACTACAGGCGCCCGCCACCACGCCTGGCTAATCTTCGTATTTTTAGTAGAGACAGGGTTTCACCATGTTGGCCAACCTGGTCTGGAACTCATGGCCTCCAGTGATCCGTCTGCCTCAGCTTCCCAAAGTGCTGGGATGACAGGTGTGAGCCACCACGCCCGGACTCAGACCAGTTTTCTGAGCCCCTTCAAGGCTGCTGTTGGCAGGAGAGGCAACCGGCTTTTGGTTGGGGGGCCCAGGCTCCGGAGCCCAGCAGGGGGTTGGGGAGGGCTGAGCCTCAGATGTCGGCTTCAGGATGGTGACAGCTTCCACCTGCCCGGCCCCCAGGCCTTTGCCCAGGAGACCCTGCGGACACTGTGCCTGGCCTACAGGGAGGTGGCTGAGGACATTTACCACGACTGGCAGCAGCGCCACCAGAAGGCCAGCCTCCTGCTGCAGAACCGGGCACAGGCCCTGCAACAGGTGTACAACGAGTTGGAGCAGAACCTGAAGGTGGGTGGGCAGCAGGGCACCCAAGGGGGCCCTGGGACTCTCCTGCCCCTGCCAGGGAGCTGGGCGGCTGCTCAGCATCTTCCCGGTCCTGCCCTCCTCCCCCACCAGCTGCTGGGAGCCACAGCCATCGAGGACAGACTTCAGGACGGCGTTCCTGAAACCATCAAATGTCTCAAGAAGAGCAACATCAAAATATGGGTGCTCACTGGGGACAAGCAGGGTGAGTCCTGGGCGGCTCCAGGTGGCTGAGCCCCCGCAGCATGGATCTTCAAATTTCCCCAAAGTTTGAAGGCTCACGCCTGTCATCCCAGCACTTTGGGAGGCTGAGGCGGGTAGATCACTTGAGGTCAGAAGTGTGACACCGGCAGGGCCAACATGGTCAAACCCCGTCTCTACTCAAAATACAAAAATGGGCTTGGCCGGGTGTGGTGGTGCACGTTGGTAATCTCAGCTACCCAGTAGGCTGAGGCAAGAGAATCACTTGAACCTGGGAGGCGGAGGTTGCAGTGAAC
>NW_012120043.1:1732373-1732993 GCF_000951035.1 Colobus angolensis palliatus | reverse complement strand
GCGCCACTGCACTCCAGCCCGGGTGACTGAGGGAGACTCTGTTTCTAAATAAATAAATAAATAAATAAATAGTATTAAGACATTTTGTGGGTTCCTGAAGGCACCGTGGATCCTAGGCACATGTGCCTGATGATTCTGGCCTGAGACACATCTCTGGGCAGCCCAGTTCCAAGCAGAACTGCAGTCAAAATCTCAGGGCTGGCTCTCATTGGCGAGCCTGGGTTACGAGCCCTTCTCTGAACCAATCACCATGGCCAGGGAGTGGGGCATGCGGCTGCCACTGGTCGGGCCAGGGTCCACCGGGTAGAATGGGCGTGGCCCCCAGGCCGCCAGGGCAGGGCGGGTCGCAGAGGCGCTGAGCAGGTCTGGTTCTGGTTCGCAGAGACTGCTGTTAACGTCGGCTTCGCCTGCGAGCTGCTGTCAGAGAATATGCTCATTCTGGAGGAGAAGGAGATTACGTAAGAAGTGTGGGGTTGGGGGGGTAAGCAAGGGGAGTGGGGAGGTGAGGACAAGGGGCACCTGGCCCAGGTGCTTGTCTCATTGGACGGGGAGCCCGAGGCACAATGGGAAGCGGGGGATTGAGAGGGGAGAGAAGGATAGGAGGAAGGAGTGGGGGAGTG
>NW_012120043.1:1717674-1731620 GCF_000951035.1 Colobus angolensis palliatus | reverse complement strand
GCGGCGCCTGGCACAATCCCCTCCCCGCCGGCCAGGACAAGCTGCTGGTGTCCCTGCGGAAGGAGCCGCGCGCCCTGGTGCAGAACGTGAACGTGGACGAGGCGTGGCAGGAGCCCGGCCAGTCCAGGAGGGATTTCCTCTACGCCAGGCGCCTGTCCCTGCTGTGCCGGAGGTTCGGGGTCCCGCTGGCCGCGCCGCCGGCCGAGGATCCGGCCGAGGATTCCGGAGCTCGCCCTAGGTCCGAGGTGCTGCAGGAGCGCGCGTTCGTGGACCTGGCATCCAACTGCCAGGCGGTCATCTGCTGCCGCGTGACGCCCAAGCAGAAGGCCCTGATCGTGGCCCTGGTCAAGAAGTACCACCAGGTGGTGACCCTGGCCATCGGGGACGGCGCCAACGACGTCAACATGATTAAGAGTGGGTGGCGGCGGCAGGGCTGGGGGTGCCTGGGACGACTGGGGGGCTGCTGATGGAGGTGGCGGTGGGACGGGGGGGGGACCTGAGGCAGGTGGGGAGGGCTGATAAGGGACAGAACGATGAGAGGGGGTCTGGGGGCGTGCGAGGGGCTGACCAGCTGCCTGTGCCCCGCAGCCGCGGACGTGGGCGTGGGGCTGGCGGGCCAGGAGGGCACGCAGGCCGTTCAGAACAGCGACTTCGTGCTGGGCCAGTTCTGCTTCCTGCAGCGCCTCCTGCTGGTGCACGGCCGCTGGTCCTACGTGCGGATCTGCAAGTTCCTGCGCTACTTCTTCTATAAGACCATGGCCAGCATGATGGTGCAGGTCTGGTTCGCCTGCTACAATGGCTTCACTGCCCAGGTGCGTCCCCCCTCCCCCACCGGCTGCCCCATGACCGGGCCTCTGGGGATTCCATGCCCTTCCCAAAGCTGCTAGGAGCAGCACTGGGCACACTGAGAACCCTGGAATCCTCGGTGGGCAGGGCTTGCCTGAGGCCACATGGCAAGGCTGCATTAGTGGAGGCCTAGAGTCCAGGTGAAGGGAGGTGGTGGTCCCTGTCTAGCTCTGTGCCCAACAACTTCCAGGATATTTGTTTTGTTTTGTTTGAGACAGAGTCTCACTCTGTCACCCAGGCTAGAGTGCAATGGCATGATCTCGGCTCACTGTAGCCTCCGCCTCCCGGGTTCGGGTGATTCTCCTGCCTCCACCTCCTGAGTAGCTGGGATTACAGGCGTGTACCATCAGGCCTGGCTAATTTTTGTATTTTTAGTAGAAACGGGGTTTCACCATGTTGGCCAGGCTGGTCTCGAACTCCTGACCTCAGGTGACCTGCCCACTCCAGCCTCCCAAAGTGTTGGGATTACAGGCGCGAGCCACCGTGCCGGGGACACTCAGAGCTTTCAAGCAAGGGCAGGCACTGCACATGGACCTCCCCTTCTGGGGACAGTTGAGGGAACAAGACCTTGAACCCCAGAGAAGATCCGATGTGGGAGCTGGCGCTCCACTCAAGACTCTGAGCGGTATCATGACAAGGACTAGAAGAGGCCCAGGGCAGTGCTGTTCCCTGCGTGTAGGGAAGCCGTTGGGAGTCAGGTGCCTTTGAGAAGGAATGAGCTCCCAGCACTAACACCTGGGCATTTGAGAAAGCGTTTTACACAAACCCCTTAGTAAGTATATATTGGTTTCTCTTTTATTTTTATTATTATTATTTTTTGAGACAGAGTCTCGCTCTGTTGCCCGGGCTGGAGTGCAGTGGCACAATCTCGGCTCACTGCAACCTCCGCCTCCCGGGTTCAAGCGATCCTCCTGCCTCAGCCCCCCTAGTGGCTGAGATTACAGGCGCCTGCCACCACAACCAGCTAATTTTTGTATTTTTAGTAGAGACAGGATTTTGCCATGTTGGCCAGTCTGGTCTTGAACTCCTGACCTTGTGATCTGCCTGCCTCAGCCTCCCAAAGTGTTGGGATTACAGGCATGAGCAATCACACCCTGCCTTTTTTTTTCTTTTTTTTTCTTTTTTTTGAGACGGAGTCTCGCAGTGTTGCACAGGCTGGAGTGCGGTGGCGCGATCTCGGCTCACTGCAAGCTCCACCTCCCGGGTTCACACCATTCTCCTGCCTCAGCCTCCCGAGTAGCTGGGACTACAGGCGCCCGCCACCTTGCCTGGCTAGTTTTTGTATTTTTTAGTAGAGACGGGGTTTCACCGTGTTAGCCAGGATGGTCTTGATCTCCTGACCTCGTGATCCGCCTGTCTCGGCCTCCCAAAGTGCTGGGATTACAGGCTTGAGCCACCGCACCCAGCCCCTTTTTTTTCTTTTTTAGGCAGAGTTTCACGCTTGTTGTCCAGGCTGGAGTGCAATGGTGTGATCTCGGCTCAGTGCAACCTCCATCTCCTGGGTTCAAGCGATTCTCCTGTCTCAGCCGCCCGAGTAGCTGGGATTACAGAGCCCACCACCACACACAGCTAATTTTTATATTTTTAGTAGAGATGGGGTTTCACCATGTTGGCCAGGCTGGTCTCAAACTCCTGGCCTTAAGTGATCTGCCTGCCTCAGCCTTCCAAAGTGCTGAGGTTACAGGCATGAGCCACCATGCCTGGCCCGTATCTCTTTCTTGAGGCCATCCAATTAAAGCAAAAACCCAGAGGTGCCATTGTGAGGGAATTTGATCATGCTTTCCTTCCTTCCTTTATCTTCCCACCTTTATCAGTCCACACTTCACCCCACCCCAGTCCCAGCCCCAACCTTGAGTGTAACTCGACTTTCTACCTCACCCAGAACCCTCCCTGGGTGCCCGCTTGGCAGGTTCCTTGGGTGTCTGGAGGCTGACTTGTTCTTCTTGCCCTTCTCCCCCGGCTCAGCCCCTGTATGAAGGGTGGTTCCTGGCTCTTTTTAACCTCCTGTACAGCACCCTGCCAGTTCTCTACATTGGGCTATTTGAACAGGTGAGCAGTGCAAGACTGGGTCCTCCTTTCAGGTCTCTGCTCAGCCTCTCCTCTTCTCCTCTGCTCTTTGCAGGGAGGGGGGCTGGGAGACCTTCAGGCCATGGGGTGGGGCTCAGGGGCTGCAGTCCAGTACCTCTCCCTACCCACTGCCATTGACCTCCTCCCGCTGGAGCCTACGCTCATCCTGGGGCCGTCCAGCTTCTCCTGTGTGTGGGAGCCCCCACCCTGTGCTGGAGCCCCCAGGCCTCTGTCTACCAATCCATGCAATGGGGAGAGGGGATCAGAGCAGATGACTCTGCTAGGTTTATCATCCCCCAGCTCCAAGAGGCCCCAGCGATGCAATCTGGAGTTGGGAGGGTGGGTCACATGGAACATTCCAGATGATGGAAGTGTCCCACACCTATGCAGTCCAGCACAGAAGCCGGCAGCCACACGTGCCCAGTGAGGAACGCTTGTGCTGTGGCCGATGTGACCCAGGGACTGGATTTTACATCTCATTTCATGTTTGCTAGAACCGTTTTTTTTTTTTTTTTTTTTTTTTTTTTCGAGACAGGATCTCGCTCTGTTGCCCAGGCTGGAGTGCAGTGGCGCAGTCTCAGCTCACTGCAAACTCTGCCTCCCAGGTTCAAGCGATTCTCCTGCCTCAGCCTCCCGAGTAGCTGGGATTACAGGCATGCACCACCACGCCCAGCTAATTTTTTTTTATTTTTAGTAGAGACAGGATTTCACTATGTTGGCCAGGCTGGTCTTGAACTCCTGACCTCAGGTGATCCCTCCACCTTGGCCTCCCCAAGTGCTGGGATTACAGGCGTGAGCCACCGTGCCTGGCCTTGCTGGCATCTTTAACTGTGGTGAAATACAAATCACGTAAACTACTCTGTCTCAGCCAGACTCATGCATACAGCTCAGCAGCACCCAGTGCATTCGTGTGGCCACGTGACCAACCTCCAGGGCTCTTTCCATTGTATTTTATTTTATTCTGTAGACGAGGTCCCATTCTCTCACCCAGGCTGGAGTACAGTGGTGCGATCACAGCTCACTGCAGCCTCCACTCCTGGGCTCAAATGATCCTCCTGCCTCAGCCTCCCAAGTAGATGGGATTACAGGTGCGCACCACCACACCCGGCCACTTTAAAAGGTTTTTTTGGCCGGGCGCGGTGGCTCAAGCCTGTAATCCCAGCACTTTGGGAGGCCGAGACGGGCGGATCACGAGGTCAGGAGATCGAGACCATCCTGGCTAACACAGTGAAACCCCGTCTCTACTAAAAAAACTACAAAAAACTAGCCGGGCGACGTGGCGGCGCCTGTAGTCCCAGCTACCCGGGAGGCTGAGGCAGGAGAATGGTGTGAACCCGGGAGGCGGAGCTTGCAGTGAGCCGAGATCCGGCCACAGCACTCCAGCCTGGGTGACAGAGCGAGACTCCGTCTCAAAAAAAAAATAAAAATAAAAAATAAAAGGTTTTTTTTAGAAATGGGAGGTCTCACTACGTTGTCCAGGCTGGTCTCAAACTCCTGGCCTCAAGCAATCCTCCCACGTTGCCTCCTAAAGTGCTGAGATTACAGGCGTGTGCCACCGTGCCTGGCCTTCCTTGGTTTTAATTCACTTAAACTCAAAGAGCCGCACACAGAGAGTGGCCACCCTACTGGCCTGCCCAAGGAGGTCCTGATCTATGTTGGGGGTCCCCCATCCCCTGCAATCCCAAGAGCTTCCCCTTGCCCCCAGGACGTAAGCGCGGAGCAGAGCCTGAAACAGCCGGAGCTGTACTTGGCGGGGCAGAAGGACGAGCTCTTCAACTACTGGGTCTTCGTCCAAGCCATCGCCCATGGTGTGGCCACCTCTCTGGTCAACTTCTTCATGACGCTGTGGATCAGCCGCGACATGGCAGGACCTGCCAGCTTCAGCGACCACCAGTCCTTTGCGGTCGTGGTGGCCTTGTCCGGCCTGCTGTCCATCACCATGGAGGTGGGCAAGGTCCTCACCTCCCTGGGGCCTTGGACACGGCCTGTGGAGGCCTCCTCCCCTGGGGACCACTGCTTTGGAGGCCTTGCTGGGTGCCCTCCCTGGACCCTAGGGGCGGGTGTCCTGGTGCAAGCTCTGCCAGGCCCTGGATTTACCCCACGCTGCCTGTCCAGGTCATTCTTATCATCAAGTACTGGACTGTCCTGTGCGTGGTGACCATCCTTCTCAGCCTGGGTCTCTACGCCATCATGACTGCCATCACCCAGAGCTTCTGGCTCTTCAGAGTGTCTCCCAAGACCTTCCCGTTTCTGTGTGAGCCCCCGTGGGGAAGTGTGATGGGCGGTCGTGGTGCCAGGGGTCCCTGATGGAAGAGGTGGCAGGTTGCTCATGACAGTCGTCCGGCAAAGTGTCCCGGGGAAGGGGCTCCTTTATAAACCAGGGACAGAGGCACCAAGGCGCTCCGTGGCCTGGGGCCGTCTTCGGAGCTGGGGGCAGGGAAGGCGGCACAGGCTCCCAGCAGGCTCTGCTGTGACCCCGCCCTGCCCCCAGACGCTGACCTCAGTGTGCTGTCCTCCCCCTCCATCCTGCTGGTGGTCCTGCTGAGCGTGTCCATAAACACCTTCCCTGTCCTGGCCCTCCGGGTCATCTTTCCAGCCCTGAAGAAGCTGCTCGCCAAGGTGAGGTGGGCCTGGGCCTGGGGTCCTCACCCGGTACATTCCAGGACCCTGGTGGGGGAGCCACGCAGGGTGTAGGGACTGCAAAGTGTCCCAGTCCCTCTCGGCCCTCCAAGACACTGGGCTGGGGGGAAGGGTGGGTGCGGAGCCCCGACACACGCCCAGTGCCCCCGGGACCCGATTTCCCAAGAAGGGAGACCTCACTCCCCAGACAAAGCAGCAGAGAGCACCCAAAGGCCACCCTGGGTTCCAATGCTGATGCCATTGGACTCTCAAGGTTTTATTTATTTATTTTTATTTTTTGAGACAGGGTCTTGTGCTGTCACCCAGGCTGGAGTGCAGTGGCACCATCTCGGCTCACTGCAACCTCCATCTCCTGGGTTCAAGCGATTCTCCTTCCTCAACCTCCCAAGTAGCTGGGATTACAGGCGCACACTACCACGCCCAGCTAATTTTTGTATTTTTAGTAGAGACGATGTTTCATTATGTTGGCCAGCCTGGTCTCAAACTCCCGACCTCAAGTGATCCGCCCGCCTCAGCCTCCCAAACTGCTGGGATTATAGGAGTGAGCCACCGCGCCCGGACTTAATGTTTCTATTTAATTAATTGATTTTTTTAGAGATAGGGTCTCACGCTGTTGCCTAGGTGGGAGTGCAGTGGCGTGACCACGGCTCGCTGAAGTCTCAACCTCCCAGGCTCAAATGATCCTCCCACCTCAGCCTCCCAAGTAGCTGAGACCACGGGCATGCACCACCATACCCAGCTAATTTTTTAGCTTTTTTCTAGAGATGGGAGTATCATTATGGTGCCCAGGCTGGTTCGAACTCCCGGGCTCACGCAATCCTCCTGCCTTGGCCTCAACATGTTGGGATTCAGGCATGAGCCACACCGTGTCCAGCTGACACCATCAGATTCTACCCTGAATGATCTAGGGCTTGGGGATTGAGATGACGGAAACAACCTTGAAACGGTTTAGGCAAAAGGAGGAACTTGGAAACAAGAGTCCGTTGACAGACGAGTGGGTCAACACAGCGTGCTCCATCCGTGCAATGAAACACGCCTGAGCCATGGGAAGGACTGAGGCTCTGACAAAGGCCACAGCATGGATGCACCTTGAGGACATGTGCTCAAGGCCGGGCGCAGCGGCTCACACCTGTAATCCCAGCACTTTGAGAGGCCGAAGCAGGTGGCTCGCTTGAGCCCGTGAGGTTGAGGCTGCAGTGAGCTATGATTTTGCCACTGCATTCCTATCTGAGCAACAGAGCAAGACCCCACCTCAAAAAAAAAAAAAAAAGAAAAGAAAAAAGGGAGGGGGACTTACTAGCCCATGTAACCAAAACATACATGGAAAAGCAGGTTGCAGCTGAGATGGGCCCCAGAATTGACTGGAACGGTGTACCTGCCCTGCCACCTCTGTTCTCCCTGCCCAGCTCCTGCCACCTTTACTGCACAGGCTGGACACATGGCTATTCCAGGCTCACCTCTCCTAGATTTGCTACTAAAGGGCAGCCAAGGCACCTGGTGGCTGGTCTACAGTTAAGTCTCAGGGAAGGACTCTGATTGGCTGAGCCAGGGTTAAGTCCCAGGCAGTAACTCTGATTGGCTAATCCAGGGTTAGTTTCCAGGGCAAAGCCAATTAATGGGTCTTGAAAAGCAAAGGACTAGAGTCCTCCTTATAACTCCACACCGGGAGTTGAGGAGTCTAATTGGCTCAACTTGGGTAGGGAAGAACCTAGCCAATCAATAGTGGCAAAGGGCTTTGAATCCTGCCTCTCCTCCTTGGGGGACAGGTCACCTGAGAGCCATCAGCCAAGCGTAGGAATCTGATTCCCCTGCTCTCCCCTTTGCTTTTCAGGAGGAGAAGGTGGAGGAGGGCCCGAGCGAGGACATTTTCGCCGTGGAGCCCTTGCCTCATTTATACCGCGAGTCTCGCGCCCGGCGTTCCAGCTATGCCTTCTCCCACCGTGAGGGCTACGCAGACCTCATCACTCAGGGCACCATTCTGCGGAGGGGACCAGGGGTCAGCAGTGACATAGCATCTGAATCCATAGACCCATCTGATCAAGAGGCATCTTCAAGCCCAAAGGAGTCACACTGGCATCTCAGGAAGATGTCCTTCCTGGGGAGGAAGAAGCGCCAGTCACAGGGGCAGGTGTCCTCCCTGGAAGTACAGCACCTCCCTACAACTAGCTCATCATTTTCTATGGATAGACAATCCGCTATTCATTCAGAAAACCAACTTGCCCCCCCCAGGTATGTGCTTACCAGCACCAACAGGCTATCTGGGTCTTTCCAGGAGCAATTGCCAAGGGTACAGGAGAGGCCACTGTCACCCAAGCAGAGGCCACCTTCTCCTGAGAAGTTGCCGTTGACCAGGGAGAGGTCATATTCTCACCAGGAGAAACCACCGTTGCACAGAGAAAGCCAGCTGTCATCTTCTGAGAGCCAGCCACAACCTCTGGGGAGCCAGTCATTGCTTTTAGGCCAGCTGACACTGGACAGCCAGCCAGACTCCTCAGAGGAGAAGTCAGCATTTTTGAAGCCCTCCACCCCGTTATGGAAGAGCTGGCAAAGGGAGCCCCTCACCCCCAAGGAGGGGACGGTGCCACTTCCAGACAAGACGCACAAATCTCAGGTGGAGACTCTGCCACCAAGTCTGGAGGAATCGTCCACGTCCACGAGCGAGCAGCCTATGGAGGTGGAGCCCTGGCCCGCGGAGAAACAGTCCTCATCATCCATGGAGTGGCAGCTGGTGCCTGGGGAGGAGCAGCCACCCTTGCCCCCAGAGGAGCAGTCATTGCCCTCTGCAGAGGTGACCAAGGGTCAGCAGTGACATAGCATCTGAATCCCTAGACCCGTCTGATGAAGAGGCATCTTCGAGCCCAAAGGAGTCACACTGGCATCTCAGGAAGATGTCCTTCCTGGGGAGGAAGAAGCGCCAGCCAGTTCTGCTGCAAGTCAACCAGCATGCAGGGGGCCTCCCTCTAAAGACAAGGGCTCCACCTGCTTTTCTTTTTCCAATAGACCAGGGTCCATCTGACCCCAGCGCTAATTCAGGCTCACCCTTTCCCTACAGTTTTTTTTGTGATGGAGTATTCCTTCCTGGTTTTTAAAATCAAAGCACTGACCTCTAGTGCTCTAGCTGGGTATTTGCAGGGTAAACTTTTCTTCTTCATACTGGGGTAAGATAATGTGGGTAAAGCTTCATTGCTCTCAAAAGTTGTTTATTAAAAGCTGTGGCTCCCCCACTGCCTGACAGCTGGCCCCTCCCAGCAAAGTTTATACATTCCAGTTCTGGTGCCATCTAGCTTCTTCCTCTATCGGGAAGCCCTGGTTTCTCCCCTTCAAATGCACCTTCATTCACTGGGGTCTCCGTTCACTGTAGACTCCAGAAAGCAGTGAGCAGTGATGTCACAGAGGCAGGTCGTGACAAGGTCTGCATCTTGGGGCTTGGTTGACTCAAAGGCACCAAGCTTTTCTTTCAAAGGCGCCAAGCTTTTCTTTCTGATTCTTTTTTTTTTTTTTTTGAGACGGAGTCTCGCTCTGTTGCCCAGGCTGGAGTGCAGTGGCCGGATCTCAGCTCACTACAAGCTCCGCCTCCCGGGTTTATGCCATTCTCCTGCCTCAGCCTCCCGAGTAGCTGGGACTACAGCTGCCCACCACCTCGCCCGGCTAGTTTTTTGTATTTTTTAGTAGAGACGGGGTTTCACCGTGTTAGCCAGGATGGTCTCGATCTCCTGACCTCGTGATCCGCCCGTCTCGGCCTCCCAAAGTGCTGGGATTACAGGCTTGAGCCACCGCGCCCGGCCTTCTTTCTGATTCTTAACCATTCCCTGTGGGCGGTGGAGTTGTGTGGGCAGTGGAGGCTCAGAGCAGGCTGCTGGCCCAGGAAGAAGATGGGACTCAAGAGCAGAGAGGGGCGAGCTGGGTGGAAACAAAATCCCTCTTCCCTGCACTCCTGTCCTCCCACCCCAGCCTTGAGGTGGGTGAGTTTCATTCCCGCCCCACATCTGTGCCTGACCCGTCGGCCAACACACACACCCAGATGAGTGACTAGAAAATAATTTATTGAAGAAAAACAAATCAACAAACCCAGCACAGCAATGGTTAACAATGACGAGACTTTTTTTTTTTTTTTTTTTTAACTTTTAAGCCTGTCGCCCGAGGGTGAAGGTGGAAAAGGGCTTCTCTCCCCTGTCACTGGAGGGGAGGGGACTTTGGAGGGTCCAGGTGGTGTCTCCCCTGAAAGCAGCCCTCAGTTCCAGTCTGTTCAAAACACTCAAGGCCGCAGGGCCTGCTGGCTCTTCCCTCACCCGCAGCTGAGCTCATTCCACCAAAACCAGCCCCTGCAGGGGTCCGACAGGGCCAAGAGGAGGAGCCCCAGGAGTCTCTTGGCCTGATTTTGCTTAAACCACTTGGGGCAGAGAATGTGAAATGGCCCAAGCTGCGACTGGTGCAAGGAGCGTCCCAGCACCCATTTCAGATTTCAGGTTGGCTGAGCCCCCAGCCCCAGGCCCAGCCCTCCAGACCGGGACTTTCTGCTTTATGGGGTGAGAAGCACCCCCTTTAGCTTCCCCATCCCCCCTACTGGGGCCTGTCCCCGAAAGCGGCCCCTCTCATCTCTCCCCTGCTGCTCTCTCCTCCAGCCTCGGTTCCCAGGCCAGCACATCTGTGCCCCTTCCACCTCCAGGGGCTATTTGGGGATGGCTCAGGGACATGGCCTCATGGCACAAGAGGAGTCAGAGGCGGAGAACATTGTCCCAGAGCCCCCTTTGATGATTTTGGGGGGTCCGCTGTTCTCTAGGCTCCCAAAGTGGGCTGGGAGGGAGGGGTCTCTGCAGGCGTACACCCCCTGACTCCCAGACAGGACAGAAAGGCGGACTCATGCCCAGCCCAGGGAGGGGAGGCTGAGGCTGTCTGGGTGGAGGTGGCAGTGAGGGGGCGGTGCTGGTGCCTGCTGTTGGGGGCCTCAGGAGGGTCCTTCAGATCTCAGGAAGTTGGGGCGTACCCCCGTCCCCCACCACCCCGGGCGACAAGACAAGAATAGGCTGATTGTCTCTCTCCTCTGAACAAGACACTTGGGAGTTCATGCTAAAGTGAAACCAACCAGGTGATGCGGGGTTGGGGTGGTCTAAGACGTGGAGGACACCAGAGCGCCCCCAAGAACCAGGAATGGCCGGGGGGGCTCGGTGGTTCCCACCTGGCTGGGGCAGGCAGGTGGCATCTCGGGGCTGGGAGGCGGAGGAGACCTGGGCACTGAGGCTCTGCTCCCGCCCCCTCTACCTGGAGGCCCGTCCACCTGTCCCGGCTGGACACAGTTCCTTAGAAAGGAGGAAACAAACAGTAACGAAAAAGCACCGAACAGCACCGATCGGGCACCAGACACACAGAAGCGACACGGAACCGGGCCACGCCCCCCGCCCCCCACCCCGACCACTTCATTACAATTAGCGTCAAGAAAGAGTACATTAGTCATGCACCAACTCAAATTCCATTTTCTTTTTTTTTTTTTGCATTTTTCTTCCTTTTTTTTCTTAAATTACATTTGAACACAGAACACAGAGAATAATAAATACTCTTATAAGACATGACTCCAGAAAACAAGAAACAGAACAAGCCAGAGAACAGAAAGATATACCTCTGCCTCTCTCTCTCCCTCTCCCTCTCTCTCACTCTCATTCTCTCGCTCTCGCTCTCTCTCTCCCCCTCTCTTTCCTAAAGGACTCGTTTAAATAAGAAATCTGTAAACGCCACTGGTCCTTCCTGCCGCAGTCTCTCTCGCGATCACGCTCCCTCTGACTTTCCCTCTGGTCTCCAGCCCTGACATTCAATGCGTCTCCCACGGAACTCGTCAAAGAAACGACATGCCATCGTCTGCAAAATTATAATTTAACGGTATAAAGCTTCAAGTCACGTATTCCAAAAACTAGCTAAGGATTTTTTTTTAAATCACATAAACTATACATTAAATATTTTGAGGTATTTCAGAGAAAATTGTCAAAGGCTCGAAGGAATTGTGCTGGAGGTGTTGTTCCCTGCATGGAGAATGGATGCTCTTTGGTATGTGACAGCCAAGTGGGCATTGGGGGGGTGGCAGGAGAGGGCCCGAGGGGCTGGGGGGGCAGGTCGGGGATAGAGGGGGGTCTGGCCAAGGTTGGGATGGGGCCGGGAACAGGTGTGTGTGTGTGTGTGTGTGTGTGTGTGTGTGTGTGAGAGAGAGATGAAGATATCTGAAAAGGACCCGGGAGTCCTGGGCCACTTTATTTTTTTGTAGAGGTGGGGTCTTGCTGTATTGCCCAGGCTGGTCTCAAACTCCTGGCCTCAAGCGATCCTTCTGTCTCGGCCTCCCAAAGTGCTCCTGGGCCACTTCTGTGACCAAGAGGCTTGACCCGATCTGACCACAGTTCAGCATAGCTAAAACCTTCCACAACGAGAACGATCCCAAGTCAAGTCCTAAATTTACAGCAGGGAACAAAACTGGAGGCCCCCTAGTGTCTGACCCTTGGGGCCCTGAAGGCCAAGCAGAGGGCATCTAGGAGACCCACCCCCTGCCAGGCCCATGCTCTGGCCAGTGCCTGAGGCCCAGGCATCGATTTTCTGAGAAGCTCACTGGGCCAGGGCTGCAGCGTGATTCTCTTGGATCAGAAGCATTTTATTGCCTTTGAGAGCCCCTTCCTCCACTAAATGTCTACCTACCTGTAATCCTAGCACTTTTGGAGGCTGAGGTAGGAGGACCCCTTGGGGCCAGGAGTTCAAGGCCAGCCTGGGCAACATAGCGAGACCCCCCATCTCTACAAGAAATCCCTTAAAAAATTTAGCTGGGCATGGTGCATGCTTGTGGCCCCAGCTACTGGGAGGGTGAGGCGGGAGGATCACTTGAGCCTAGGTAGTCAAGGCTGCAGTGAGCTACGATTGCACCACTGCACTCCAGCCTGGGTGACAGCAAAATCCTGTTGCTAAAAGAGAAATTTAAAACATTGTATATCTATAGGCTACCTTGGTATAAAAACAAATAATATGGTATGATGAAGAGGTCCGCACCTTCTTGGACCTAAATCTTTCTTTTTTTTTTTTTTTTGAGCCAGAGTCTTGCTCTGTCGCCCAGTGGCGCAATCTCAGCTCACTGCAAGCTCTACCTCACGGGTTCACACCATTCTCCTGCCTCTCAGCCTCCCCAGTAGCTGGGACTACAGGTGCCCGCCACCACACCCAGCTAATTTTTTTGTATTTTTAGTAGAGACGGGGTTTCACCATGTTAGCCAGGATGGTCTCGATCTCCCGACCTCATGATCCGTCAGCCTCCCAAAGTGCTGGGATTACAGGTGTGAGCCAACCATGCCCAGCCACTGACCTAAAGCTTTTTTAAAAGAAATTAAAACGTGGGCCCCGGACCTGCTGGGCCCATAGGCTACGTCAGTCCGGCCTGGAGTGGACAGGACAACTCTAGGTTCATCCATCAGGAACTTAGGGGTGGGGACAGGAGAGAAACTGAGGCCCAGGTTTTAGTGGGAGGTGGGAGATACTGAGTTGCTGACATCCAGTGACACCACGGAACAGGAGCCAGTGTGTGTGCATGTGTGTGTCTCTGCATGTGTGTGCATGTGTACCTGCATGTCTGGGTCTGCATGTGTGTGCCTGTGTGTCTGCATACGTCTTGTGTGTGTGTGTGCCTGCGTGTGTCTGCATGCATGCTCTGCATGTGTGTGCAAGTGTCCGTGAGTGCCTGCATGTGTGTGTCTGCGTGTTGTCTGCATGTATGTCTGTGTCAGGGGAGAGAGGTGGGGTGTTGAGCAGGAATGGGCACCATTTCTACTATTAGGAACCCCCCAACACCCAAATGTTCTAGAAGCATCACTCAGATCCGGTCGCTTGGAAAGCTGGGAGCAGAGCGAGTCGATAAGGACAAGAGAACACTCCATACACGTCTTTGGTTCAAGAAGAAGGCACTCATCGACCTCACGATCCTCTCCCTCCCTCTCCCGGTCTCTCTTTCTCTCTCTCTCTTTCTCTCTCTCTTTCTCGCTCTCGCGTTGGGGAAGGGGTGGCACCTGGCAGGCGGGGCCCCGAGCCAGATCCGAGGCCAGGGAATCCTGTCATCCAGCACAAATCCTTGGGAGAAATCTTTGGTATCAGGCGTGATTTTCCAATCACAGACATGAGCTTGAGTGAGGTAGCCTTTACCTGGGGGAGGGGAGGGGCATTTCACTAGAAATGTCTTTTGCATTTTCAAGGGGGGTGGGCGGGCCGCTTCCTCCCTGGGAGGCAGCCGATGGGTGGGGGGATTTCAAGGACTGGGTTCCTTCTGGCCTCGGATCTTGAACCCTCAGGGGAGGCGGGCTCCTGGGATCCCGCGGCCGGCCAGTCTTCGAGGTCACCTAGACCAGATTAGAGGAGCGGAGGAGGGCGCGGGGTGGGAG
>NW_012120043.1:1711024-1717454 GCF_000951035.1 Colobus angolensis palliatus | reverse complement strand
GGCCCCAGCGGCGCCTTCTCCGTCGGGGTCCCCTTCTCCGGGGAACCTGGGCGCGGTCTCCCGTGTCCGGGGCTGCGGCCTTCCCTGCGCTCCACGAAGGTGCCTAAAGGTAAAGTGAACTCAACAGAGATGGCGGGGCGGGGGCGTCTGGAGTTTACCCGCATGTGGGAGCCCCCCGACCCCTGCGGCCTGGGATGGGGTGGGAAGGGTGCTCGCCCGTGGGTGCTGGGCGCCCGCCGCAGGCCCCTCCCCAGCCTTTAAGGCAGGCGATTCTTGGCACGAGGAATCCTGGCCGCTGGGAGGGGCAGCTCAGTTCTCGGCCTCAGGGGCCGTCCTGCCAGCGGGTGTGGTTGGTTTTGGGGAGGGTGGGGGACCGTAAGGATCCGGCCTGATGTGGGATTTTGGCGACTTTGGAAGGGGCTGAGGTCTCTGGGGTGGGCGGCCAGGGCGGGTGGGGAGGAAGGAAGGTTTCTTCTACCTCCCTGGGGGCGGGGGGCAGGGGATCTGGCGGAGGAGGGGTTATTCTTTAAAATTCCTTTTTTAAATACCCGGTTTATATTTCTAGTATGTGCTTCTTGACCCGCTTTAGGGGACAACACAGTGAGCCCTGGTTTTTCTCGAGGCCCTCTGGGCGTCCTGAATGGAGAGGGGGCTGGGGAACCCCTTTCTGTCACTCCCTCTCCTCTGTGGGGGTGGAGGGCTTCCTTTGGCCTGGAGGGAGTGGGCATGGAGGGAGGAGGGGGGCCCTTTTTGTGCACTTGGGCTGGGGGGTGTGCTGCTTCCCCCTCCCCGGGTGTGGGGGGCCCGGACAGCACCCCCTCCAGGTGCCCCCTGGGGGCGGGTCTCCGGGCCGGCAGGATGAGGGGAGGAGACGTGGGGGCACAGCGCCCAGGCCGTGGAGGCAGGGAGGGCGCGGGGCCGGGGCGCCTCAGGCCTTGGAGAAAGTGGCCGTGGCACCAGCGGGGCCTCCGGGAGCCGTGCTGGGCTCCTCAGCCCAGCGGTTCATGCAGCGGCGCCGCGCGTTCATGAAGAAGTTGCTGACGGTGTTGAGCTCCAAGCCGAGCTGCTGCGAGATGGTGACCTGCATCTCCTTGGACGGCCGCTTGTTCTCCTTGAAGATGGCGATTAGCGTGCGCCGCTGCAGGTCGGTGAACACCAGGCGCTGTTTCTTGGGTTGCAGCGCGCGCTCCTTCTGCTGCTCCTGCTCCTTGCGCTTGCAGGCTGCGGGCGAGCAGCGAGCGGGCAGGCGAGCGGGACACAGCGCCACCGTGTGGCCAGCCGGGGAGAGGCAGGCGGCGCACGCCGCCGGGAGGATGAGGAGGAGGGGAGAAGGGGCACGTTGGGGAAAGGCGGATGCGTATAAGGACCCAGGGAGAGCCCAGGAGGAACAGGAATGCAAGGAGAGGCGGAGGGGGAGACAGCGGGGAACACAGGGACGCACAGAGACAGAGACAGGGAAACAGCAAGGTCAACAGGGAGACACCAGGAAAGTCCAGGATGCAGCCAGAGGCGGTGGACACAGAATCCAAGGCGAGGACAGGCAGGAAAAGCAGATGGGGTGGGGGTGGAGGGAGGACAAAGAAGGGGACACAGTGTGAGCGCCCCTCTGCAGGCACGGGCACAACTCCCTCCAGCCAGCCCCCTTCTCCATGGAGCCCACTCAGGCACCCCCCAAGCCTCATATCCCCCAAAACCCCATCCTCCCCTCAAACGCTCCTGACCTAAAGGACCACAGAAATTGGTGTTGGTAACTTTCTCCTCTCCTTTCTGCAGTCCCAACCTGGGGGTGTTGGGGAAATGACATGGAAACTGCACATGTGAGTTTTTGGCTCAGTGTAGACTTGGGTGAAATAACTGGTTAATTACCAGGTCCTGGAGTGCATCACAAAACTCAGCAACCTTCCCCAGAAATGATGGGCCAACCAGGGTCTTTCCTTTCTTTCTTTTCTTTTTTTTGGGGAGGGGAAGTCTTGCTATGTTGCCCAGGCTGGTCTCGAACTGGCCTCAAGTGATCCTCTGGCCTCAGCCTCCCAAAGCACTGGGATTACAGGCATGTGCCACGGCAACTGGCCCTGACAACCAAGCGCTACGAATGAGCAGCAGGGCACTCCTGTAAGGCCTGATACCCTCAGGGACGCTGTGAGTTCACAGCCCAATTCTGACACTGAATCCCTGCCTCCTGCCCCTGCCCCTATCCACAGGCTGAGACCACCCAGACTTGGCCTCCCTCGAGCACCCAGTGGACCCTCTGGAGCGCAGAACATCTAAGGAAGAAGACTTAGGAGGAGGAGGGGAGGAGTGTAGGGACCACCTCTTCCTCTTCCAGATAAGCAGGTCACCCTTCCTCTTGGCCAGCCCGCACAGATTAGGGAGAGGGCTGAAGGAGGCTGCCCCACCACCTGCAGACCAGACACTTGCAAAGGGAGTAAAGCAAAGGCTCAGGGTGGTGGGGCAGGGCTGAAATCGAGTCCTGCTCTTCCTGCTCCAGCAGCAAAGTGGACTCTTCCCTTCAATGCAGTGCATGTCAGGTACAAAACATAGGCTTCCCCGCCTAGGAGCTGGGCCACAAGTCAGATGGTCTCATCTGTGGCATCAGCTTGAAACTCCATCAGAATCTCAATTTCTCTCCTGCATCCAGTCTGGGACTGTGGTGCTGGAGAGGCTGTCCTGCCCTCGTAAAAATCCCAGAGTCCCAGCTACTCTGTGACCCCCAGAAGTGGCCTGTGGTGCAGGTTGTACTAGTGGGTCTCTGCTCCCAGTCTCTTCTCTGTGCCAGCCCTGGTGGCCTACTGGGATGGCACAGAGAGCTTTTCTTTTGGTTGCAGAACAGCCTGGAACATGACATGCTGGATCAATGTCCATACACATCCACAGAAATAAATGAATGTTCCCTCTGCTGTGACTCATGTCTTGGGGACAACAGGTTCGCCCATCTAGGGTGTGAGCTGACACACACTTCACTCCCTCTGACCTGGAACGTGTGGGGCTTCTAACTGCGATTTCAGGTTTTATGATTAAATGCAAGTGATGCCTGTGGGTTACTGCACATTTTAGAAAAGTGTCTTAACATGAAAAAGAGAGGGAGAGACAGAGAGTAAGGGAGGGAGGAGGGGGGAGAACAACGGAGAAAAATGGTTTGGTCGGGGAGGAATAAACTCAGAAGAAACTGACAAGGCAGGCAAAGATATAATTAATATTCCCAGAGGGGTAAGAGAAAAATATCATATCCATGAAACAAGTACAGGATGCTGTTAAGTAAAAGCGACCATTAGAGAGTGAGGAAATGCTCTTAAAATGTGAGTATGTAATAGCCAGAGTAAAACAATTCCATGTAAGGACTGGAAGATAAAGTTAAGCAGATATTGGCCGGGCACGGTGGCTGACGCCTGTAATCCCAGCACTTTGGGAGGCCGAGGCGGGCGGATCATGAGGTCAAGAGTCTAGCCTGGCCAACATGGTGAAACCCCATGTTTACTAAAAATTAAAAAATTAGCCGGGTGTGGTGGCGGGCGCCTGTAGTCTTAGCTACTCCAGATGCTGAGGCAGGAGAATCGCTTGAACCTGGGAGGCAGAGGTTGCAGTGAGCCACGATCATGCCACTGCACTCCAGCCTGGGTGACAGAGCGAGACTCCAACTCAAAAAAAAAAAAAAAAAAAAAAAAATTAAGCAGATATCCCAGAAAATGGAACACAAGCAGCTGCAAAGATGGGAAATGAAAGAGAATAAAATGTTAGAGGATGAATTAAGATGAAGCAGGGTTGTCACCTGATCAAGGGACAGTTCAAAAACAGAGGAAGAGATGATCAAATAAAAATCTAGGGTTGAAAGATGAGTTTCCAGTTTAAAGGTGGTCAGGTGCAGTGGCTCATGCCTGTAATCTCAGCATTTTGGGAGGCTGAGGCAGGAGGATCACTTGAGACTGGGGATTCAAGGCTGTAGTGAGCATGATCTCACCACGGCACTTCAGCCTGGGTGACAGAGTAAGACTCTCTCTTAAAATACATAAATAATTTTTAAAAGTAAATAGGCCCACCGGGCATGGTGGTACCTTCCTGTAATCCCAGCACTTTGGGAGGCTGAGGTAGGTGGATCACTTGAGGTCAGGAGTTCGAGACCAGCCTGACCAACATGATCAAACCCTATCTCTACAAAAAATTTAAAAAAAATAGCTGGGTGTGGTGGCAGGCACCTATAATCCCAGCTACTGGGGAGGCTGAGGCAGGAGAGTCGCTTGAACCCTGTAAGCAGAGGTGTGAGCTGAGATCACACCACTGCACTCCAGCCTGGGCAACAGAGTGAGACTCCATCTCAAAAATAAATAAATAAATAGGCTGGACAAAACGGCTCATGCCTCGAATCCCAGCACTTTTGGGAGGCTGAGGTGGGAGGATCACTTGAGCCCAAGAGGTTGAGAGCAGCTTGGACAATATAGCAAGACCCCATTGCTACAAAAAATTTAAAATTAGCCAGCATGATGGCTCACACCTGTGGACCCAGTTATTCAGGATGCTGAGGTAGGAGGATCATTTGAGCCCAGGAGGTCAAGGCTGCAGTGAGGTATGATCGTGACACTGCACTCCAGCCTGGACAACAGAGCGAAACCCCAGCTCTAAAAAAATGGGGGTGAGACATCAAGTCCTCAGCTCAATGAATGAAAAAGACACTGAAGGCTCATTGTGAAATTTCAGAGCACCAAGAATAAAGAGAAAATCCTAAAAAGCGTCCAGTGGAAAGCCAGATGTCATACAAAGGATCAAGAATCCAAGCAGCTTTGGGTTTGCAAAAACTAGCAGGCAATACAACAAGGCTTTCAAAGTTCCAAGGAAAAGTTTTTTCTGTTTGTTTGTTTGTTTGTTTTTGAGACAGAGTCTTGCTCTGTCACCCAGGCTGGAGTGCAGTAGCACAGTCTCGGCTGACTGCAAGCTCTGCCTCCCGGGTTCACGCCATTCTCCTGCCTCAGCCTCCTGAGTAGCTGGGACTACAGGTGCCCACCACCGCGCCCGGCTAATTTTTTTTTTGTATTTTTAGTAGAGACAGGGTTTCACCATGGTCTCGATCTCCTGACCTTGTGATCCGCCTGCATCAGCCTCCCAAAGTGCTGGGATTGCAGGTGTGAGCCACCATGCCTGGCCTCAAGGAAAAGTTAATTCAGCTAGAATTGCTAAATATCAAAACATCAAGCATGAAGGTGCAATAAAGATATAATCAGGGCCGGGCTCGGTGGCTCATGCCTGTAATCCAGCATTTTGGGAGTCCCAGGCAGGCAGATCACCTGAGGTTAGGAGTTTGAAACCAGCCTGACCAACATGGAAAAACCCCATCTCTACTAAAAATACAACATTATCTGGGTGTGGTAGTGCATGCCTGTAATCCCAGCTACTTGGGAGGCTAAGACAGGAGAATTGATTGAACCCGGGAGGTGGAGGTTGCAGTAAGCCGAGATTGTGCCACTGCACTCCAGCCTGGGCAACAAGAGTGAAACTCAGTCTCAAAAAAAAAAAAAAAAGATATAATCAGATGTTTGAGGACTCCAAAACTTGACTTCCCATATACCCTTTCTCAGAAAGCTACTGGAGGATGTGTTCCATTCAAACGAGGAGATAAATCAAAAAAGGATGGTGTGGGATTCAGGAAATGTGATCTATCCTAGCTGAAAGAGAAAAGGGGTCCTCCAAATAAGAATGAGGAGGACGCTGGAAGACAGCTAGACAAAAGGACCCAGGGTATGGAGGGGAGCCCCACCCAGATCAGAGACGATCTAATATGTATGGAAAGTCCCATTGAGTTGGTTTTAAATTTTGTTGGGGAGCATGGGAGGAATTTTTGTTTGGCAGCTATCAACTCCTGGAAAATCAAAGAGTTGTACAGGAAAGGAAATGCAGTCCTAGTACTCTATATGGCTCATCTGTGGACCATGTTCGCCAAAAGCATAATAATGTTAATTACTAAATGCTAATTTAGGCAACAGACTGTATTTGTAATTATACTGAGAGACTGACAGAGAGGGAGGGTATGGCTATGAATCTGAAAAGATGGCAAAGGAAAACCTGAAGGGTGAACAGTGTACCAGGGAGCCTTTTATGTATGAAAGGAGAGGCAAGAACCTATGTTTATACTTTATCTGCATAAAGAAACATGGAAGGAAATGCCAAAAAACTGAATTGACCTCTCACCTCTTTAGCACTCAGCCACCCCGTGAGGATTACGGGAGAGGACCCAGTCCTCCATTCTTTCAAAGGGAAAGCTGAGTCAAAACTCAACCGGGGCCTTGAAATTCCAAGGGAGGCCCTCTCGCTCACCTGTTGTAATGTTTAATTCATTCACTCACTCATTTATTCATTTACTTAGCAATTTACTCACAAATTCATCCTACATTTACAGTAGGGACAGAAATACAAATGCTCCTCAGAAAGTTCACAAGATCTTTGT
>NW_012120043.1:1708697-1709930 GCF_000951035.1 Colobus angolensis palliatus | reverse complement strand
GGAGCTTTCAGTGAGACGAGATCAGGCCACTGCACTCCAGCCTGGGCGACAGAGCAAGACTCTGTCTCAAAACAAAAACAAAAACATATATATATATAAGTTTTTTGTTTGTTTGTTTGTAGAAATGTGGTCTCACTATGTTGTCCAGGCTGGTCTCTAACTCCTGGGTTCAAGCAATCCTCTAGCCTCGGCTTCCCAAAGTGCTGGGGCTACAGGCATGAATCACAGTACCCAGCCTCAATCCTTACAATAATTCTGTAAGGCAGCGAGTTTTCTCCTTATTTACTCAGAGAATGTGAGCCACCCCTCAAGCTTTCCCAGCCAGTCCCAACAGGGCAGCCCAGAAACAAGAGTCCACTGGCCTAGATGGGGGAGGGAGGTAGGATGCAGATAGTCCCTTTCCCACCCCACCTCCCAGGCTCCAATCTGGTGCCTAATGGGGACCCCAGAGGCAGAGGCTGGGGGAGGGGCCGGGCCAGGCAGACTCTGAAAAAACTTCGCGTTTTGTCGATCGCAGCAAAAAGAGGCTCAGCTGCCCCCCTTCCTGGCGTTCAATCTAATTACAGCTCCTCACAGCCCAGATCGATCCAGTCGGAGCTGTTTACCGCGAGCAGCTCTGTCATCGCTCCCATCCCCCTCGGCCGCTGACAGAGGTGTGAGTCGGAGTAGGGGGGCCGCCTGGACGCCCCCTCCATGCGTCCCCTGCCCATCACCATCGCCACCTCACCCCTGCCAGCACCCCAGCCGACATCAGGGTCACCCCCACGCCAGCCCTAAAGGCCACCCCTGTGCCAGCCCCAGATTCCATGGTGGTTCTGGGCCCCTTGGGTGGAAGTGAAAACCGAGGCTTGGAGAGAAGGACTGACCGGGCTCAGAGTGGGGACGGGGGAGCTGGAATGAAGCCCTGGACTTGGCCCTGGTAGCAACCACCAGCCTCATGCTGCCAGAGCCCGCCATTGCCACCTCTGCCACACAACCTCCACCAGCCTCCAATGAGGCCTCCACCTCTGTCCTCTCCTCCACCATCACTCCTGCACCAGCAATGTCAGTGCTATCCCACCACACCCTCTCTATCACCTCCAACTCCAGCACCTCCTCCTCCACCACCATCTCTAGCACCTCCACCTCCTCCTCCATCACCTCTTCCTCCACCTCCTCCACCTCCACCTCCATCACCTCCACCTCCATCACCTCTACCTCCATCACATCTTCTTCCACCACCTCCACCTCCAC
>NW_012120043.1:1693658-1708043 GCF_000951035.1 Colobus angolensis palliatus | reverse complement strand
ACAACCTCCACCTCCACCACCTCCACCTCCACCACCTCCTCCTCCATCACCTCCGCCTCCACCTCCATTACCTCCACCTCCATTACCTCCACCTCCAGCACCTCCTCCTCTATCATGTCCACCTCCACTTCTACTACCTCCATCTCCAGCACCTCCTCCTCCACCTCCAGCACTTCCACCACCTTCACCGTCACCTCCACCTACACTTCCACCTCCATTACCTCCACCTCCATCACCTCTACCTCCATCACCTCCACCACCTCCACCTACTCCGCCACCTCCACCACCTTCACCTCCATTATCTTCACCTCCAGCACTTCTATCTCCACCTCCTCCACCTCCATCACCTCCACCTCCACCTGCAACACCTCCACCACCTCCACCTCCACCAACTCCATCTCCTCCACCTCCATCACCTCCACCCCCTCCACCATCACCTCCACCACCTCCACCTCCACCATCACCTCCACCACCTCCTCCACCCTTGCCTCCACCTCCACCACCCTCACCTCCCACCACCACCACCTCCACCTCCTCCAGCTCCACCACCCTCACCTCCACCACCTCCTCCACCTCCATCTCCACCACCTCCACCTCCATCACTTCCATCATCACCTCCACCTCCACCTCCATCACCTTAACCTCCACCAGCCCCATCACCTCTACCTCCATCACCTCCGCCTCCACCACCTCTGCCCCCATCACCCCTACCTCTATCACTTCCACCTCTACCACCTCCATCACCTCCACTCCCACCACCTCCACCACCTCCACATCCAGCACCTCCACCTCTACCTCTACCTCCTCCATCACCTTCACCTTCCACCCCCATCACCTCCAGCTTCCACCTCCCCACACCTCCTCCATTACCTTTTTTTTTACTCACCCCCTCCTCTGTTTTCTTCACCTCCCCCTGATTTCCTTCATTATCCTTATCAACACTGCTGAACCCCATCCTGGGATTCTCCTAGTACGTGGCCAGCACTGGATACTCAGCCCCGGGTTCCATCACCAGTGGCTCCCGACCTGCGGTCGGGGGGATAGAGAGTGGTCCCCAACGGAGACCTTGGCCACCAAGCTGGAGGAGGAGTGGGGCAGGGCCAGGCTGTCAGGCTTGCTCAGGGATCCCAGGCAAGTCCCATTCCCTTGGAGGCCTCAGCCCCTTCCTTTGTAAAGACAGTGCGCCCCCTTCAGGCATGTCCCGGTGCAGGCCAGTCCTCCCTGGGCTCCTGAGCTTTTCCAGGCCCTTCCCTCTCCCCACCCACCACCACCGCTTCTCTGTCCTGCCTCCTGCCCTGGCCTCACTCACTCAGCTCCACCTCCCTGGCAGGGTCCAGCCTGGGGCCTCTGCACGATGGTTCTCTCTGCCTGGTTGCTCTTCCCCAGGTCCCCTCCTGCCCCCATCAGCTCCTTCTAGTCTCTGCTTAGATATCTCCTTCCCTGTGTGGCTACCCAGACACCCCTTGTCTAATCCCGCAACTATCCCTGTCACCCCTGCCACACCTCTTCTTCTTTTTACAACAGTTCACCCGCTCTGTTCAGTGTTCCCACTGAGTGAGGGTTTGGGTCCCCACAGGATGCCCACTCCCTGCAGGCAGCCCTGCACCTCCTCCAGGACCCTAGGGACTGAGGCCCTGATTCCAGGAGCAGTCACCCCCCGAGAGGCTCTGATCTGAGAACTCCAGGTACCCCACCCATCCCGTCTCCCCAGCGGTTATCAGTCTTTTTGGAATCTAAGGGTGAGGATGACCTGGGGCTGGTTCCTGGGAGGTCCCCGGGACCCTGGGAGGATATCAAAGATCAACTAGAAGATACGGAGACCCCACGCCCACATCTGAACCCATGCACAGGGCACCCGGCAGCGCAGTCACAGTGGCTTTAGCGTAGCGTCCAGCCTCCCGCCCCAGGGCACCGTCCTGGGCCTGCCCCACCGCCCCCAGCACCAACAAGCCGGTCGTTTTATTTTCTGGGCAGGTGGGATCAGGAAATCTCCGGGTGCGGGCTCCCGGCAGTGTGGCTGCCCCTTCGCTCAGTCATCCCTGATGTTCCCGCTGTGTCCAGCAGAGGGCAGCCTTCCCTGCCCCAACCCAGGAAAGGGCTGGGGCTGTAGGCTGTGCCTAGTTGGGGGGAAAAGGGGGCTGGACTGGGGGAGACCCTCAAGTTCCGGATGAAGCCATTTCCTGCAGACCCCCCATGGGATCTGGCCCCCACACACCAGCTCTGTCCCACTTCCTGCCTTTCTAAAAGTTGCTGGGGGCAGCCGACCACCGGGTGCCCGAGAGGGTGGTCTGCCCTGCTGCCCTCTTGGGCCCTGCCTGGTGTTGGACCATGTTAGCCTCAGTTTCCCCAACTGTAATATGGTCTTGATCATGGCTGGGCTGTGGGGAAGGGTTTAGCCAGAAAAGTCCTGAATGAAGCCAGCAGGGCTGACACGAGGCTCCCAGCTCCCATCTGGGGGTCCCTGAGAGGGGCTGGGCTCTGGGCGACACTTGCCTTCCAACCATAAAGTTTCTCCTTCCCTCAAGGAAGCCCTTGAGACTTCGGTTTTCTCTCAGGATCTTCCTGGAGAGGGAGAAATGGAGAAACTGGGGCCACGAGTAGAAAGTTGGCCAGAGAACTCCTACACATTCCTCAAGGCCCAGCAGCAATGGCCTCTCCCCAGGAAGTCCCTCCCTCCCTCCCCCGCAGCAGAGCCCGAGGTCCCTCCTCTGGGACTCCCAGCGGCCACTGTTCCTCCTTTTAGCCTCGTGGGGCCTGAGATCTTTCTGTTGCCCAGCACAGAGTGGAGGTACAGACAGTGCCTGAGTGATTGTGCAGTGACTACCACGTTCCTGAGTTGCCCCACACGAGGGTGGCGGAGCATGGGGGGTCTCAGCCCAGACTGCAAGACCCTGTTGGAGAAGACCAGCAGCCACTGCCCTGGAGCGCCGAGTGGGACTGTGGGGCTCCCTGAGCGCCCTCAGCAGGAAGCCAGTAGCTGAGCAGGGGCCCTGGATTCACTCATTGCAGGGGCCCACTCGTCAACCCCCATTACCTTCCAAGAGTGGACCAGCCCCTCTACTCCTCCTCCTCGCCCCTCCTTTCCCCGCCATGGTCCAAGAGGGGACCAGCCCCTCTCCTCCTCACCCCTCCTTTTCTACTCACCCTCCCTCTCTCTCCCCTCTTTTCTTTTCCTCCCTTTCCTTCCCTCCCTCTCTTTGCCTCCCTCCCCTCTTCCCCTTCCTTCCCTCACTTCCCTCCCTTCCCTCTCCCCCCCTTCCCCGTCTCCTCCCCTTCCCCCCTCCCGCTTCATCCTCCTGTTCATCCGGAGGCCTTCCGAGGGGCTGGGCTTGTAATGGGGGAGCCTCCAGGATGCAGCATCTGCCTTCTCCCTGGGGGAGGGCCCATGGGTGCCTCTGCACGCGCCTGACATTGGCGGCATGCGGGCTGAAGGTGCCAGCCTCTGTCCACTGTCGGGTGTGCCCGCGTGGGGCTGCCTGAGGCTTCCCAAATGTCCCGGCAGGGTGGAGGGCGAAGTCTGAGCGAGGTACTGCACAGGCGCTCAGCCACAATGCGGGGGCGGCAGCCCTGCACATCCAAACCGCACTGGAGTGAGGAGCTGCGAAACCTGTGCCTGTTAGCAGAGCTGTCCCCGTTCCGGGCGGGAAAACGGGGGTCAGCCTGTGGGGGCCTGGACGGGCGGTGGATGGGGCAACGGATCTCGGTGTGACATCCGTGTGTGGGATGCAGCAGGCTCACGGTGTGGACGTGAGACGTGAGGGTTGTGGGGTGTGCAGGCTCTTGGGGTGAGTGCAGCTGTCACCCCGCAGAAGCCTGCGGTGTGGGATACGCATCCATGTCCGCCCAGCCCCAGGGTGGCTCCTCTCTGCCTCCCCCTGCTCCCCTCACTACTGCGCATCACTACTGTGATGCGGGTGGGCTCCGTGGGCCGAGTGGCCTTGAAGGCACACCCTGGCATCTCTGGACATCAGCTTCCTGCTTTATCAAGCGGACGCAGTGACCCAGAGCCCTGTGTCCTCACCGGGCAGCAGTCCTGAGAGTCATGAAGGAGTGAACGCCAAAGCGTGGACCTGCAACCCACTCATCCATTCCACATTCAGGGAGCAGCTACTGCCTGAGGCCAGAGAGAGGCAGCTCCAGGAACTGGCCTCCGCTCACAGTCACAGGGCAGCGTGAAGCTGCGGCTGCCTGGGACTCCGTTCCCCAGCGAGGAGGCCAGCTCCGCTCTGAGTCCAGGAAAGGGGGAGGGAGGATGCCTTTGGGTGGGTACTGGAGTGGAGGCGCGGGCCCCACTGGTCTCTATGAGGCTCCGAGTGGATACACAGCTGGCTGGGAGGGAGAACGGACCAGAAGATCAGGCTCAGGCATCCGGACAGCTGCAGGGAGGGTCCCTGAAGCCCAGTGGACGCCAGCAGTGCTGAGGGGTGGCATGGCAGGAGAGGCACAAGCCAGGGTGGCGCCAGGAAGAGGGGGACATGGAGGCTCCTGGGGGTTTCCAAGGTCCAAGGAGATCAAAGAGCAACTAGAGGAGATGGAGACCAACTGGGCGATGCCCAAAGGGAGAAGAAGAAATGGCCTCAGGATGCAGCAATGGGCGATTCAAGTGACCGTCCCCTGTCCCTCTGTGCCCGACTCTCTGTACAGCGCCCCAAACCACGAAGTCACGTGAGTCTACCCCGCGGTGTGCCCGTCCCCCGTGTCCTGGAGCCGGATGCGCTCTCCCTCCGGCCACCTCTGGCGCCCTGCCTCGGCTTCATGGAGGAGACAATTCAATACGGAGCCCGGCTCCGGCTGGGATGATGACCCGTTTCCTTAACGACGCATCCTGCCCCCACCACCAGCTGCCCGGCCCCAGATATGGGGTGCACTGATGGCCCCCGCCATGCTGCTGTCTTGTCCCCCTACGCATCCCCCCCACGGCCTCTCCAGACCCGAGTCAGTGGGTGACTTGCCCAAGGTCACATGTCCAGTAACTGTGAGGTCCCAGGTCACATACCTACACCCTCTGTCTACACCCTGTACCCCTGGGGGAGCTGGAAAATTGAGTCGCATGGGTGGGAGGCACTGAAACCTTCTCCAAGGAGACGGGGCTGAGTCATGCCCCAGGCGTGGACCCCCAGAGGCCTCCCCAGCCCCTCATCTGGCCCCACTCCGTTCCCGCTACCCCTCCACTCTGGGTGGCTTACCCTCCCCAAGCCTGCCCTGCCTGCATCTCACGCAGCCTCGGAGCTCACCTTGGCCTCGGCAGGTGCCCAGCCTTGGGAGGGGTCCCCACCCGCCTCCCTCTTGTCCCCACCCCTCTCCCTCCAGCTTTCCCTGCCAGCCTCCCCTGATGGGATTTTAATGACTGCATTTTCAAATTAGTTCTGAGCCTTTCAAAGATTCAACCGGGAAACGCGTTTCCACTTGGACTCTCGGGCTGTCCCTCCCTCGTGGCTCCATCTGGAGGCTGGGCCGCCATGGGGTGGGGGCATGGGGGTGTCAGGGGGCACCTCTCACCCTTGGTCATTCAGCCACGGAGACCCACCCCATTCAGGCACCTTCAAGCGGGGCAAATCGAGTGGGCAAACACACACATGCACAAGGCGTTGATTTAAAAAAAAAAAATGTGATGGAGACGCAGAGCCTGCAGTGGGAAATGGATGTGAAGAAGATGACAGGAAAGGAATCAGTGATAAGAAGCGGCTGAAGCGGCCACCCAGAAAGGGGCTGGAGAGGCTGACCCAGTGTTTCAATTATTGGGAAATTAATCCACAGATAAACTCACACTCGTAAAATGATCCGCCCCGGACGTATTCATTGCAGCTGCTATGGTGACCGCTAACGACTGGAAACAGCCTAAATGTCAGCGGGGCGGGAAGTGCTTCAGGAAAGCCTGAAACCACCACTGAATCAGAGAGTACTAGGCGGCCGGAAAAAATGACCAGGACGCCTGCTTCACGGATCTGAGCAAGGGGAAGAATCACGGAGCATCTGGAGCTCCCCTTTCTGCAATAAATAAATAAATAAATAAAATTTATTCCTGGAGCCTTTTGCAAGGAGAAATACAAACTGTGATTTGCAGAAGGGAGGGCAATGGAAGACCCCTCGTCTTGCATTTAAATTCAGAACCTGGCGAATGTGTTAACTCTTGTAAAATCATGTAGATTTATTTATTTATTTGTTTGTTTGTTTATTTATTTATTTAGAGACAGGGTCTGCCTATGTTGCCCAGGCTGGAATGAAGTGAAACAGTCACGTCTCACTGCAGCCTCAACCTCCCTTGCTCAAGAGATCCTCCTGGCTCAGCCTCCTGAGTAGCTGGGGCCACAGGTGTACACCACCACATCCGGCTAATTTTTGTTTGTTTGTTTGTTTGTTTTTGAGTTGGAGTCTCTCTCTGTCACCCAGGCTGCTGGAGTGCAATAGTGCAATCTTGGCTCACTGCAACCTCTGCCTACTGGGTCCAAGCGATTCTCCTGCCTCAGCCTCCCGAGTAGCTGGAATTACAGGCACCCGCCACCACGCCCTGCTAATTTTTGTATTTTTAGTGGACATGAGGTTTCGCCTGTTAGCTAGGTTGGTCTCAAACTTCTAGCCTCAGATGATCCGCCCACCTCGGCCTCCCACAGTGCTGAGATTACAGGCGTGAGCCACCGCACCCGGCCACATCCAGCTAATTAAAAAAATTTTTTTTTGTAAAGATGGGGTCTTCCTGTTGCCCAGGCTGGTCTGGAACTCCTGGCCTCAAGCGATCCTCTTACTTTGCCTCCCAAAGTGCTGGGACTACAGGCGTGAGCCTCCCTGCCTGGCCAAAAGAATGTAGAAGTTTTTAAGGAACCAGGGAGCAAAACCAAGGGAGGCGGAGGAGGGGAGGCCAGGAGCGTGTCCCGTGTTGAGCGCAACCGGGACGGCCGCGGTTCTGGGGCGCCGGATAGGGAAGAAGGGCCACTCGCGCCTGGTGGGGCGTGGTTTCCCCGGGGGTGGGATGCGGGGCGCCTGCTGGGGGCTGCGCTTTCCTGCGGAGCCCGCGCCAGTGACCCTGAGGCTCCGAGGCCGCGGGCGCGTGGTCCCGGGTCCCGGGTCTCCTGGTGCCGGGGCACGTGCGTCCAGTCCAGGTCCTGCCAGGCTCTTGGGGGCTGGGCGCGCTCGGGAATCCACACACCCGCCAAGGACCGACGTGCGGAACGCCGCGGGCCCAGCCCGACTCCGCAGCTTCCTGGGTGCTGCGGGACGGCGTTTGCTGGGTGACGGAAAGTGAGGCACAGTCATCCCCCCAGCAGGTCCTCGGACGGGAAAGGGCGCTTGGAAACGCGTGGACTCCTGCTGCCCCGCAACTAGCGTTCTCCACTCCCGCATCCCACTCCCTGAGGGTCGGCTCAACCTTCCCAAAGCCCCAGCTCCAGGGAGGAGAGCCCAGCAGCGTCTGTCCCGACTCCCAAAGAGGAGGGCAGGACGGCTGGGGTCGCAGCTGGGGACGCACGGAAGGCACGAAGGACCCCCAGCCGCCAGCACGAGGGTCTCCGGACGGCGCAGCCGCTGCGTCCAGGGAGAGATGGGGCTTCATCCAGATGTCCCCGCACCTCACTTTGGGGCGTTGCTGGCTCAAGACTCGGCCCCAGGGTGGAAGGGGGTCCTGGGTCAGTCTGCACTCGTCCCAGTGTGAATGGAGCCATCAACACACGTGTCCCCGGGTGCTTCTACACCTGTGACCCGGGCACGCCTCTCCAGCAGCCTGTGCCAGGCACATCTTCCAGTCTCTGTTTCTCTCAGCCGTGAGTCTGTGGCTCTGTACTGGGAGGGCTCCCCCATCGCCCCCCACATCTACCCACACTCAGGACTCAGGAGGGGTGCCGGTTTCTCAGCCCCTCACATTAGCATCTATTTGGCAGAGGGGAAACTGAAGCCACAGGTGTCCCAGGGCTGCCCAAGGTCAGGTGGGTCTCCCTGGCTCCTGGTCCAGCCCCTCCCCTCCCCCACCAGTGCTTCCCTCCCTATTGATCAGGGCCCACATTTAATTAAGAACTTGATTTCAACCAGCACCAGCTCCCCAGGTTAAGTCAGGCTGCCTGCCAGAGACTTACAAAGGCTCAGCCTCCCTCCTAACAGCGGCTCAGGACTTTCCCACCTCCCAGCCTTTGTCCCTGCTGGTCCCACCAGCCAGAAGTCCCCTCCCACATCCACGTGGGAGGCCACAGTCGGATACTGTAGGACACCACAGGAAACCACATTTTAATCTTAGGGCTCTGGGGAGCCACGGGGCAGGGTGCCAACCAGGGGAAAAAGAGCTCCAAAGTGGCCATGCAAAGCTCCCTTAGGATGTGGGGAAGATGGCAGCAAGAAGGAGGAGTGGGCTGGGCACGGTGGTTCACGCCTGTCATCCCAGCACTTCGGGTGGCCGAGGTGGGTGGATCATCTGAGGTCAGGAGTTCAAGACCAGCTTGGCTAACATGGTGAACCCTCGTCTCTGCTAAAAACACAAAAATTAGCTGGGCGTGGTGGCTTATGCCTGTAATCTCAGCTACTTGGTAGGCTGAGGCAAGAGAATCGCTTGAACCTGAGAGGCAGAGGTTGCACCACTGTACTCCAGCCTGGATGACAAGAGTAAAATTCCATCTCAAAAAAAAAAAAAAAAAAGAGGAGGAGTGGTGGTGGTGGGTGGTGATGGTGGAGGGGAGGAGGAGGAGGAGGAGGAGGAGGAGGAGACCACCATAGTGGTTTAGACTAGAGTGGTAATGGTTGTTGGAGAAGCAGCATGGAATGGGAGGGAGATTCAGGGAGAAGAATGAATGGTTCATGATTAGTTCTAGGACTTCAGGCTAAGAGGACTTCGCAGCCAAATGCCAGCCCCAGCTCCTCACCACTCAAGAGACTCCGCTAGACTCCTCTGTGATGTAGAGGTGAGCATCCCTGTCTCCCAGGCTATGGAAAGGAATTACTGGGACTGAGGCTGGCGTTGGGAGGTGGAGGTCTTCCGGTACAAGCAGAAGTGGGGATGGTCCTGGGGTCTCTGAGCTGGACTTGATGAAGCTGGACTTGCCCTCCCATCCTCTCTGGGAGTCTCCAGTGGTCTCCCAGTGGAGAAGACTCACATGCCCGCAACACCATCACACTTGGAGGAGCTGGGGGGCGGGGGGAAGCCCAGCGCAGGCCTCACCGCCCCTAAAGGATGTGGCTCCTGTGAGGTGGGGAGGCGGAACTGGTGGGTCACCTGGCTCCACCTGAGGATCGGCCAGCAGCTGAGAACGTGGAAAGTGCCACCACCCACTGGTCCCTTCTCTGTGGTCCGTGACCTCAATACACCTCCAAGCCTTCGTCCCCAAGCACCACCTTCCTGGAATGCTCCCCAATATCTGCTGGAGATCAGGGAGCCTGGGCATCCCCAGCCTAGTGTTAGGCCCACCAGACTCAGCGGGGTCGGGGACGCTGAAACCCCCATGCCCTGGTCCTGTATGGCTCCTCCTGGCGGAAGCTGGCTCCAGATCAGAAGCAGTGTGGGGCTCTGGCAAGCGCCTTTCTCTTCGGCCTCAGCTCGCTGGTCTGTAGGGTGGGTATGGGAAGTGCATCCGGTTTAAAAGGTCATTCCGGGCAGGTAAGCTGAGGAGGAGGCGGAGGGCTGTGGGCACCCAGTGGGACCCCTCCCCATCTCCCTCCCCGCTCTGCGTGGGAGGCAGGAGCCCGATCCCTGATCCTGGCCCAGGTTCCTAGCTAGGACTGCTCCTCCCCAGGTCCTGAGGTTTTAAGGGAGGGTGCTGGTTTGGGGTGCCAGAGTCACCTGGGCCTCACGCACAGCCCCACATGCGTCTGGTTCTCATGGCCCTGGGCACCGTATGGGTCAATCCCCACTCCGTACATCCCTGTGGAAACCTATGGTGTCCCCTTCAGACCCCTGAGCCCCTCTGGCACCTCATACCCCCTCTCCTAGGCGTCATTTCATTCTGCCCATTTCTCAGATAAGAAAACTGAGGCTCGGCCGGGCGCGGTGGCTCAAGCCTGTCATCCCAGCACTTTGGGAGGCCGAGACGGGCGGATCACGAGGTCAGGAGATTGAGACCATCCTGGCTAACCTGGTGAAACCCCGTCTCTACTAAAAATACAAAAAATTAGCCGGGCGAGGTGGCGGGAGCCTATAGTCCCAGCTACTCGGGAGGCTGAGGCAGGAGAATGGTGTGAACCCAGGAGGCGGAGCTTGCAGTGAGCTGAGATCTGGCCACTGCACTCCAACCTGGGCGGCAAAAAAAAAAAAAAAAAAGAAAACTGAGGCTCAAGCCCTTCTGCCAGGGATCAGCCAGGGACAGAGCCCAGGGGAGGCCCGGGTCTCCAAGCTCCCAACTTTGGTTATCTCTACTGTCTAGTGGGGCAGGGCATCTTTTTCTGGGGGTGTTGGTAAGAGGCGTGGACCCCTTGCAGTGGAAAGTGGGGTTTTTGCATAAGGCACAGGGGTCTTTACCTCCCTCCCCTCTTCCCCTTCCTTCCCCCCCTTCCCTCTCCTCCTTGTCCTCCTCTCCCCTCTCATCCCTCCCCTTCATCTAGACTTTGGGTGGGGATGTCCAGAGTGCTTGTGGAGGGGTGGACACCTGTCGCTTTGAAGGGGTTCCCCGATTGCCTCTCCCATTTCACCAACAGCCCTTGACAGTGGCAGCGGGTAGCAGGGAGAAGTGGGGGAAGGAGGGCCTGTATGAACCCCGTGGGGAAGAGGTTCTGTCTCTTTTTCCTTTCCATGTCCATCCCCTCAGGTGCCCAGTCCCTGGCATCCCCCTGCTCACCCACCACCAAGCAGAGGTGCCCAGTTCCTGCACCAGGTGTCCTCAGCGTGCAACTCCATACCCAGATCTGGTTTTTGTCCCTAGGACAATTTGTCCTGCTTAAGGACAAAGCATCCCATCCACCTGAGGGGAGGGGTGGGGTGGGGTCCTCCCTGCCTCAGTTTCCCCCATGCTGGGCTCCACCATCCCTCAGGGATTCTGGGCTCCTGCCTCCCCATGGTGCCCAAGGAGGAGATGAGGCCCTTCTTTCAACCACCTCCATCTAACTTTGTATTATCTATATACATATTTTTTTCTGATCAGTTACAAAAAATACTTTTCCTCTGGAGTTGCAATTTAAACAGTATTTGAAGACGGCCGAAGCTATCGACCCAGCGACGGTGATGAATTAGAGACGGTAATTCAAATTCATCGACCGCCCCCACCCCTGCCGAGGAGCCCGCCCGCCCCTCCCCCAGCCCCTCTCCCATAATTACTGTTGGAGACGGCGCCAGGGGAGGGCTTCGACCAGGAGGCAGCTCCGAAGTGAGGGACTCAGAGGACCTTGGGGTGGGGGTGGGGTGAGGCTCCCAGCCCCATGGGAATGGACTTGGGGGCTGCAGGACTCCCAGACGCCAGGGGTCCAGAATCTGACAGTGCCAGACCCAGAATTCGGCCCATCACACGCACATTTTACAGATGGGTAAACTGAGGCACGCAGAACAGGCAGTGGGGCCGGGACTCCGAGGTCTGCGGTGGGATTTCTTGCGTACTTTAGTGAAACATAAAAACCATCCATTCTCCCTATCCCCAGTCCCACCCCATGGGGAAGGAGGAGGGGCTGTGGGAGCTCGGGGCACAGAGGCAGCCTCCAGCACCCAGAGTTTCTCCCCTGTCTGTCTCTCTTTTTCTTTTTTTTTTTTTGGTCTCTCTGCCTCTCTTTTCGCCTCTCCTTCACCTCTGTTCCTTTCTGAGCTTCTTTTACTCTCCTCCCCTTCTGTTTCTCCCGCTCCCGGTCTCTCCCTCCCCACTCTCTGGTTTTGTCTCCCGACTCCTCCCTCTCTCTCCATCTCCCCTTCTCTCCCTCCCTCTCCGTCTGCACCTGCGGGTCTTTCTCTCTGCCTGTCCCCGTCTCTCTCCTGGCCCCGGCGCCCGGCGGGACACTCGGTACCTGCAGAAACGCGTGGCCGGCCCGAGCTGGGCAAGCGCGATGAGAGACCCGGGGCGCAAAGTTCTTGGAGGAGGCCTGGGGAGGCCCGGGGAGGCGCGCGGTGTTCGCGGAGCTGGGGATGGGGATGCGAGAGGAGAAAGGGCGGCGAGTTCTCTGCTGCGGGGTTGAAATGATGCAGAGGGGCAGAGTTCCCTTTCGAGCACCAGCGTTGGGGCGTCGCCGGGTTAGGTGGAGATGGGGACGCACCCGGCCATCTACCCCTAACTGCCGCGATTTGCCGCCACTTAACTGCTTTTCATTTGCGCAGCGACCGGAACTAAAGGCCTCCGCCTGAGCCTAATGACCCCGCGGCCCTCGCCCCCGCCACCTCTTACGCCCCAGTCGGAGTCCGGTGGTGTAGATGCGGCCCGCAGCGCACCTGAGACGCGACAGGTAAGCAGGGTTGACGGCGTGAACCCCGCGACCGCGGGTCTTTGCGGGGCCCCGCGAACGGCGTGGGCAGCGGACCCGGCAGAGAGGAGGCGGGCAGGGTGGTCCGGGTATATCATCCTCAACACCTCAGCGCCCTGCGGGAGGCTCCGTGATGCCAGGCGCTGCGCTCACCCCTCCGGTTCCCCCACGCACCCCTGAGGCGGCGACTGTTCTAACTCTCCCTCCGTCGACGGGAAACCCAGACTCCCCCAGCTGAGGCTGTTTGTCATTGTCACAAGTCAGGAAGGCGAGGCACAAACGCAGCCTGTTTCCCCATCTGCAACTCTCCCCGTGGCAGGAAGGGGACGGCGGAGGCCTGGATGGCGCTGCGGCCGGCAGAAGCGAACACAGACCTGGGTGCAGGGGCGGGTGCAGGCGAAGCAGGCGATGTCCACTCAGGGCGGGTGCTCGGTGCTGCTGACCCGGCTGCGGGGAGCCCACCCCCCATGGGACTTCTTGCCTGCGGTTTGCCCTTCTCTGACGCTCTGGTTGATGTTTTCTGTGGCCCCCAAATCTGCAATTGCAGTGCTGCTAACGGGTCATGTCAGTTACATCACGTGGTAGTGGGAAAAACGGAGAGTGGTGTGGACTCCGGTTCGGTCCCCCAAATACGTGCTGCAGAGGAGGCAGCAGGCGGTGGCTATCGGGATATAGAAGCCGTCCCTGCCTTACCGGTGTGATGGCAACCACTTGGTGTTTAAACGTCAGAGCTAGGCCCGGTGGGGTGGCTCAAGCCTGTGTAATCCCAGCACTTTGGGAGGCAGAGGTGGGCGGATCACCTGAGGTCAGGAGTTCGAGACTAGCCTGGCCAACAAGGTGAAACCCCGTCTCTAATAAAAGTACAAAATAATAATAATGATAATAAATAAATAGCCAGGCGTGGTGGTGGGCGTCTGTAATCCCAGCTATTCAGGAGGCTGAGGTGGGAGAATCGCTTGAACCTGGGAGGCAAAGGTTGCAGTGAGCTGAGATCGCACCACTACACTACAGCCTAGGCGACAAGAGTGAAACTGCATCTCAATAAATGAATAAATGGTCAGAGCTGTCAGAGGTGTGCCCTCTGCCACCTGAAGCCTCGCACTGCACCTTGAGGGCCGTGACTGTGTGCGGATGTGACTGCCTGTCGGTGGTGAGCACACAGGTGCCGCTGCATGTGTCATGGGGAGGGGAGCAGGACAGACTGAAACCGTCCAGGTTCATGCGACCTCCCTGGGCACAAGATTACCCTGCCACATGCGAAAGACTATTTATTTTCCTGTGCCCCAAAGCAGAAAAATCTAAGAATCCCATAAGAGGTTCCAGCTAGCCACCTTGCTTGCTCTGCAGAAGGGTGAAACTGAGGCTGGCCTGTTGGTCCAGGTTCCCAGGGGGTTGTCTGGTCCTCCTGGAATAGAGGGAGGGAATGGCTTGCTAGGGAGGAACAGGACAGGACCCCCGCTGTACTCTTTCCCCAGCCCCCTGCCTGGATGGGCTGCCTGGGGGCACAGCCGCAAACTCCCTCTGCCTCTTTGCTAGTGGGGCACCTCCCAGAACCCCCGCCTTTCTCGCCCTTGTGCTCAGAGAAGCGATCGATCAGGCGCCAGCCGCCGCGGCTATTGTCCCTGTGGCCCGGGTGGGCAGCCCCCTCCCCAGCACCACCAGGGGAAGAAAGCCCCACTTAAGCCAGGGGCTCTCCTGCACCCCTACACCCCCCCCCTAGGAAATGGGGGCCCGGCCGGGCTGCCTGTCAGAGGGCAGGTGTGGACTTAGCTGCTGTCAGCTGGGAGGGAGGAGGGAGGAGGGTCCCTAGGGGGCCGATGGCTGAGTATGAGACAGAGACAGAGGCGGAGAGACAGGGAGAAGAGAGAACGAGCAGGAACAAGAGCAAAACGGAGAGCAAGAGAAAAACAGAGATATCAGTGTGTTCCGACCGAGAGAGGAGAGAAGCGGACATGAGAGACACAAAACCCCAAAGCCAGGCGGGCAGGGGTGCGCGCACCCGAGCCACCACCAAACTGCGCGGGGCGGGCGCCGGCTAGG
>NW_012120043.1:1692567-1693088 GCF_000951035.1 Colobus angolensis palliatus | reverse complement strand
AGCTTTCCTGAAGGCTGCTTGGGGAGAGGCTCGAAGCCTCCCAGCAGTCTAACAAGGAATTGAGAACCCCTACGCGCTCCCAAAAGGGCAGGAGCAGCGACCCGGGTGTGGGGAGGCGGCACAATCCCTTTCTCCCTTCTGGTAACCGTACAAACGGGCAGCGGCGCGGATCGCGGTCTAGCTTCCTGAGAGGGGTCCCGGGCTGCCGGGGCGCACCAGTGGGCCTTGGGGAGCTGGACCCGGACATCAGGCTGCCGCCCCGCTAGGTGCTCGGGAGTCCACAGCCGGCGCCCCTAGGGTCCGGCCGTGCGCGCCACGCTCCTACCTGCCAAGCGCAGCGCCGACATGCGCTGGAACTCTGGCTCCTGCAGCCACTTCCACATCCTGCGGAAGGTCTCCCGGCCGGATTTGAGCTTGCTCCACGGCTTGGGGTTGCGCAGCAGGTCAGAGAGCGTGCCCTGCGAGCGACACAGGATCCGCTGCGCGAAGATTGCCTGCGGGATGCTGTAGCGCTTCAGCTC
>NW_012120043.1:1682174-1691216 GCF_000951035.1 Colobus angolensis palliatus | reverse complement strand
GACAGCGGGCGGGGGTCCGAGGACAGACTCTGTCCAGGTGGGGTTGTGAACCTCGACCCTGAGTCTCCGATTTCGCGTCTCTGCGTGATTCTCTCCAGAGTCCCAAATGTGGCTTTCCTGCCTGGCGCCCCCAAGTCCATCTCCAGGGAGTTTCTGGGAGTGTGGCTGGACGGTCGCCTGTGATGCACTTGTCCCCCTCTTCCCTACAGACCCCCAGGAGCTAGATCCCCGCTGCAAGCTCAGCTCCCCGCGACTCCCGCTCACACCTACGGAGTCACAGCCCCCTTCCCACGACCTCTTTGTGGGGGAGAAGGGAGGTCATCAGGCTAGATCAGGGCCTCCATGCGCCCCAGGGGTCAGCACCTGCCCATGTGTGGGCACCTGGGCCTCCGTTTCCCCAACTGTACAATGGGCTACCCAGCCTCAGGGTTGCCAAAGGCCCCTTCTAATTGCAGGGCCTTTTTACAGTGCGGCCGCCGGAGCTCCTGTCACCCTCCAGCCCACGGAGGCTGAGTCTGGATCCCCTGTCTTCTGAGACGTCCCTGGTGCAAACTCCTCTCTGTCCCTGGGGCTTCTCCTCAGTGTGGAGGGAGGCAGGAGTCTCCTTTTTCTCACCACCTGGAGATGGCGAGAGTGAGGCCCAGGGGCCCCTGGGAACTGGAATAGATGGCGGGAGGGCTCCTGTAATCAGAGAGACCCCCAGGGGACTAGATCTCTCCAGTGGGGTAAGGTCAGGGCTGGGGGTCTGGAGGGGCCAGACCAGAACCTAGAGGATGCCCTGTCTTGTGGGCCAGAGTTGGGTGCAGAGTCCAAAAACCAGCCTCAACCCCTTCCTGCTTCCCCAATGCCTCTGCCCCGCCCACTGCCCCCAACCCTTGTCCACTTGCTAGAAGATGAAAGGGATGGGTCAGGCATTCGGTTTGCGGGAGCCCCTAGTTACCCCCATCTCAGCGGGTTGCATCAGGGCTCAAAGCTGAAGGAATAGGGGAGGACACAGTCAGGCCGTCACTTCCCCTTTGGTACAAACCTTTTGGGCAAACCGCAGCCCCAGCTTTGCACCTGCCTCCGGATTCCCTGGCCCCTGTAGACGTGGCTACACATTGGAGATGCGATTTTCTGAAGCAAGACTAGGTTTGGCTCTGGAACAGGGTCCTTTCGGTGCCTCAGTTTCCCCTTCTCTGGTGTGGGAGGGGGTGCCCTCCAGCCTGCCCAGCTGGGGGCTGGAGGCGGCTCTATGCTGACCACAACAGCCAGGGAGAGAGCGGGCCTGAATGATCTGGGTCCCCAGCCTGAAGTGGCCTGATCCAAGTCCTGGGGAGGGATAGAGTTGAAGAGGACCCCTGTTAGTACTCTCTGCTTAGGGCTCAGCATTTAGTAAGTGCCTGCTGTTTACCCAGCATATTCTCCTCACTCAGCCCCAGACAGGAGGAAGTCAAATCATAATTTTTCTGGGTGTCTCTGGCCTAAGGTGGGGAGTAGTGGCCCTAGAGCTCCCCGCTTCATTCCTACATCAGCCCAAGTGCTAACTCCCGCCCCCTGAAGTGTCGGTCCCTAAACTTTCCAGTTCCAGGGTTCAGGTATAATTTCTGGAGTTTACGTAATTGCACCCATCTTCCAGGTGGGAAGAGAGGGGCAGGTCCGAACAGTTGCGTACCCCACTCCCTGTGCAGATGCTGAATCTGGGGGGAGGAAAGTGGCCGCACAGAGCCCCAGCCTGAGCTCCTCAATCTCACCCTCCAACAATCACAGATAATTAAAAATAATCGTGAGATCTAAAAATCAATCAGCCGCCATAAAACGCTAGCATCCCAGGCTCAAGGAAGGGCAGACCAGGTGCCGGCTGGGGGTCTCTATGGGTGGGAGGATACCAAGGTGGAAGGAAGTTCCCCCAAATGCCAACGTGGGGGAGCTCCTCAGGAGCTGGGATTATGCCGGCTTCCTTTTTAATGTATTTTCTACATCTTGATTATCGTGTTCATTTTAATAGCAAGCGTGTGTGGCTTTTCTAGCAGGGAAAGCATCCATTTTGAAAGAGAAGAGGAGGGTCGGGGACTCTGAGAGGACGGGGGCCTCTCACCTCTGCTGCCTCAGGACACCCTAAGGTAGCCACAGACCCGTTTCAAAGCTCCCTAGACTTGGAAGGGGCAGCCCAGCCTGGTCGACCCAGCCCTGTCCAGATCTGCGAAGCCCCTCACCCCTCTCTTAGGCTGATGGAGACTTGGACTCCCCCAGGGATGGGGATCTCACTCCTGGTAGGGGCTGTGGTCCTGCTGGGAGATTGAACAGAAATTTGCTTGCCCCAAGAGAGGGAGTGTGGCCCCCTGGAGCCCCCAGCCTGTTTCTCCCCATCAGCAGCGGCCTTTTAGTAATTAGTAAAATAGATTTGAGCCGGCCACGGGGCAGGCCCAGATCGATCCTGGGTCATTAGGCAAATTGTGGGCAGGGGGAGGGGTGGGCTGGATGGGACAAGAAGTCCCTCTTCCCTGCCCCACAGGGACCTCAGCCACCTCGAGGAAGCTCTCTGGCCTCAGTATCCCCTCCAGGAAACTTAAAGTTTGACTCCCAGAGCCTGAGTCTGTGCCTGGGAGTGGGGGAGGAGGACCTTAGTAGGTGCTGGGCTGCCCCAGACCAACGCCCACCCTCTCTGTGCCTGGCCTGCCTCTGGGAGGAGTCAAAAAGGGCAGCCTCTGATCCCGCCAGCGTCTGGGCTTGGAGAGTCCCACGAGTGGAGGGGAGGATTGGGGGGCTCCACCCACGCCCCAGGAGCGCGCACTCTCCATGGCTTCAACCTCCCTAAACCGACCCCCTAAGCTTGAACCCCCTCTTTAATCCTCTACCCCTCCCCCACTTTTGGACATACCACCTTTCCTTTTGTGACTGACTCTCCCATTGCAGCTACAAATATCAAAGGCAGAGTTAGACACCTCAAGTTTTCCTTTCCTGGGGCTCCCCCAGAACCCTCCACGGTGCGCCCCCAACTGACTTTCTGATTCGATTTGTCTCCCACCGAAATGAAAGCGTCCGGGCTCTGCGCACCCCTCCCTGCTTTTATTAAAGCGAGGTTTTACTAAAAGATGGCAATGAATGCCCGCCCCACCCAAGCCCAGCCCCAGCCCTAGATCCGCCCTTCTCCCACTCCCGGCCCCCGAAACCTGCGGGCGCCCCAAATCCCGGCCTCCGGCGCCTAGTGTGTGGCAGGAGTTCTCCCTCTGGACTCCAGCCGCCTTCGTTCGGGCGGGGTCCAGGGATTTTATTTAGATTTGGGGGGAGACTCTGGGCTTTTCCGGCCTGGCGGGGGTCCCGGCAGGGCTGAGCGCGCAGCTCCCGAAGGTTCCACGTTGGCCATGGGGACGTCCTGAGCTCCCCACCCTGGGCGCGACTTTGGGGTTTCGCCCCTGGCGGGCCCGACGTCCCGGATTTCCTGCCCCCAGTTGCGGGGCGCCTGGGCAGCTCTGGCCGGCGGGTGGATGCTCCCGCGGGCTCTTCGGCGACAGCTGTGCCCGATCGATCCCCGCGCCCGCCCGGGCTCCGTTGCCCCCGCCGCGGCAAGAGGCTCCATCGAATCCTCATCGCTCTCGGGCCGCGCCGCCCGCCTCGCGCTGGGCAAACACTGCGCTTGTTTGCACCGGGGCACCGGGGCTGGGCGGCCGCGTTTGGCCGGGGAGCGGAGGGGGTGGTCCCTGGGGCCCCGCGTCCTCGTCCTCTCCCTCAGCAGCCTGGCCTCCGTCCTCCCGGAGTTCTGGGACACAATTAGAGGAGGGGATTCCACGCCCCCTTCTTGGAGCTCTGGCGGGCAGGCGCCGGAGACGGCCGGGCGTAGGACTTCGGCCGCATCGCCCGGGCCGCGCCTCAGTTTCCCCATCTAGAAAGTAACACCCTGGGGCCGGGGCATCCGAGGGCGCCCGAGGGGAGGGGAAGGGTCCGGGCTTAGGCGGGAGACCTGGCTGCTCTCCTCTCGCGGCCTCCGCCTGCTTTGCTTCCTCTGCGCCCGGCCCGACCGGTGCAGGTCACAGAGCCGGGCTGGGGGCTGAGGAGCAGCGGGAGGAGTCTGGGGACAGGAACGCGCCCCCCCTCACAGGCCTGGACCCCTCCTCACTGGGCTCCGTTGGAATCGTCTCCCCGCAGCGTGCGCTCAGGAGAAAACCAGTTCGTTTGCTGCAGTTTGGGAAAATGGGGCTTGGCGGCGAGGGGCGCGGGCTGCAGCCCCCGGGAGGGTGCGCGGGAGGGGAACGGCCTGGATCAGGGGTTGGGGGCCTGGAGAACGCCCCCGTCCCGGGCTAGGCTGACCGCCTGGGGACTGGGCGCTGCAGCCTCGGACTTCCCCGAAGCAACGAAACCCGCGTTGGGCGCCGCGCTCCGAAGGGGCCCAATCGTCGGCCCCGCGGCGGGGTTCGCGGCCCCCGCAAATGAGCGGGATCCCGGAGCTGAGTTAAACCACCTGAGCGCCCTCCCTGCCCTGCCGGAAGACGGGCTCCTTTGACCATTAAACATGTAAATATCTAGATTTAATTCTCTTCATACTCCTCCGGGATGGAGGCAACCCGCGGATCCTGGAGCGGGGCTCGGCGGCCCGCGGTGAGCTGGTTTCCGGAGGCCCCGGGTTAGGCGACCCGAGCAAGGCTGCAGCGGAGCTGCCCTCGGAGCGTCTCCAGGGCCGCCGGCTCTGCGGGACCCGAGCTCGCCGGCTTGGACACCTGGGAGTGTCCACTCTGCACCCTGAAAGCTGAGACGAGACGACAGGCGAGTGGGGGGAGGACAGGCCTGGGGGCTCCCACTTCGCAGACGCAGAGACAGAGGCCCTGGTCGGGAGTGAGGAGGACCCCGCCCTGGGATGGTCTGAGGGGCGTCCCCAGGTGGGTTAGGCTGGGCGCATCTGACTCTGAGCCTCACCTGGGCCTGGCCTGTTCCGGGCAGGGATGGCGCCTCCGTTAAGGTGCCGTTTATCAGGACACGCCCGGGCCATTTCTGCTGGGTCAGGAAGCGGGGAGGGCAGGGCACCCCCTCTCCCAAAGACTGACCAACGCCCACGTCCTTGCCTCTCTCTTTGGGTCTGTCTGGCCTCCTGGACCTCTGGGTGGGGAGGGGGTGTTGGACTGGGGAAGGGGGAAAGGGGAAGGAATTCACAACTCCCCAGACAGAATCTGCAGACCCGGGAAGCGGGAGGGGAACCAGGTCATTCCCTGGATTTAACTTCTCAGGTCACTCCTGCTCCCCTGCCCCCACCACGCTAGAACTGCTGCCTCAGCCCCTGTCCCTTCCTCTGGGGCCCCCATAGTTAGGGAGGGGAAAAGTCATCCCCATCCCACTGAGATCAGGACTGGGGAGGCGGCAGTCCTCCCTTCCTGGAGGAGGAGTCCTGAGGTTGGGTTTTGAAGGATGTGTAGGAGTCCAAGTCAGGTAGGCCAATGGAAGGATGAAAAGACTCCGTGTGATCTGAGGAAGAGGCCGTGGGGCTGGGGAGGCGTCTGGCATTAGCCCAGTTTCCGGGCCCTCACAGGACTTCATTAGGGAATGTTTGTTGAATGAGTCAATGAGATAAAACTGAACCAAGCTGGAGTGTGTGTGTGTGTGTGTGGGGGGGGGATGTGTTCAATTCCAGGCTCAGGGGGGGCTTGGGCCTTCTCTCCCTGGCTGTGAGGCCAAGCAGGGAGGGTCCCAGGTGGCCTTTAGAATAATCCCCCGGCCCGGCAGGTTAGTATGTACCCGGGGAGGCCATCACAGGCGTGGTGGGGTAGAATGACTCAGCCCTCTCGGCGCTGTGGGGCGTGTGTGTGTGGTGAGGGTGGCTGGGGCAGCTTTTGTCCCTGGGCCAGCAGGTGAGGCACCTTGTGCTAGAAGCTTGTTTCTCCCTTTGTTCAATCAGCAGCCTCCTTCCGGGATCACCAGGGGTGGGGGTGGTGTCCCCAATTCCTTGGGGGAGGGGTGCATCCTGCAGGTCCCCGCTCTGTCTCCCGCCCCATCCCCACTGTATCTGCAGGGAGCTGGGGGTGGGGGTACTTTGAGGAAGCAACTCTAATTATTCCCATTTTTCAGATAAGGAAACTGAGGCACAGGGAGGTCCTGAGATGTGCCTTAGGCCCCCAGTCAGTGAGCTGACCTCAAGCCCGAGGGACTGGGCGGCCTAGAGCTGAGTCCCAACACGCTGAGTCCCAGTGTGTGCATGCTGTGTGGACATGCTGTGCATCCAGTCCGGCTGGCGGTGGAGCCGGTCTCTGGAGAGGGTTGGCCACACTGGGAGTCTCAGCCGAGTTCCTGGTGGAAACGCGGATCTCAGTTACACAGAACGTTCCCTGCACCAGGGTCCCCCTCCCACCCAGCCCTTCAGACGATCCCAGGGAGCACAGAACTCTCTGGACCTGGCAGTTGGGGAAGCTCTTCAGCCTGAGCTGGAGAAGTCCCCCGTTGTGGCCCATGAGCCGGCCAAAGGCGTGCGGGGGATTTGAGGAACCAGCTCCCAGCGTCCACTCCTCACTCCGGCCGCACTGGTGAATCATTAGAGGCAGCAGACAGGGGAAGGGGCCAGCCGCCTCCTGCACTGGCCATCACCTCCCCACCTCCGAGCCCCAGGCCTGGAGCGAGCCAGCGGAAAGAAGAGCCAGCCCTGTGGGGCCCTTGGCAGGGCCTAGAGGGAGTCCCAGAGGAGCCTGTTGGTTGGGAAAGCACTTGTGGGATGTGGGAGCAGAGACTTCTCTCTGGGCCTCAGTTTCTCCCACTGGGAAGGAAAACTTAATGCTCTTGAACGGTGAGGGCAGGATGGGAGTCTCTGAGGATCCTCCTCCCCTCCTCCTCCATCCTCCTCCTCCCCATCCTTCCCACTCCTCCTCTCCCCTCCTCTATCTTCCTCCCTCTTCCTCCCCATCCTTCCCACCCTTCCCACGTCTCCTCTCCCTCCCCCCATCCTTCCCCCTTCTCCTCCCCCTCCTCCTCCCCATTCTTCCCACTCCTCCTACGCCCTCCTCTACTCTCCCTTCCCCCTCTTCCCCCCTCCCATTCCTCATCTCCCTCCTGGCTCCTCCCTTTCCTTCCTTCTACTCCCCCTCCTTCCAGCCCTCCCCTCCTCCCTCCCAGCCTCCTCTCCCTCCCCCATCCACTGTTCCCTCTTCCTTCTCCCTGCTCCCCTCTCCTCCTGCCTCCTCTGTTTCTCCTTTCCCCTGCTCCCTTCCCCTTGGTGCTAACGGCTGTAATTGCTGTTTCTCCCACCTCCCTAACAAGCACCGGACGGTCCAAGCAGCCCGCAGTTCCGCTCAGTAACCGCCTCCATGATAACTCCCCGCACCTGGGCTGGGCAGGCGCCGTCGGCTTTGCTCCCTTCCTCCTGCTGGCTTTAAGCAAAACCAAACAAAATGCTTCAGTTATGATTGAACTCCCCGGGCGCCGGGAGGCGAGGAGGTGGCATTTCCCAGGGATGGATTGGAGGGGGAGCCTCCTGCAGCCCCTCATCACCCCACCTCTGCCTGGAGGTGAGAGTTGGGGGGGTTCCGCAGAAAGTGGGAAGCGTCTTCCTCGCTGTGGCCCCGGTAGGAGGGTCCCCTGGGGGCTGCCAGGCCTGGGGGGCAGGGGCTGCCTTGGGGTCACAGCACCGGCTAGAAGAGGAAGGGGTGGGGGAGGGATGGAATCATCCTGTTGACCCCCTGCTTTTACGGATGAGGAAACTGAGGCAGATCTAAGGCTCTTGCCTCCCGGAGAGGGCGCCTCTCATTGCCTGGAGAAAAACCAAAGACCCCCGCTCGCAGAGGGGAATAAAAGAGGGGGGTTGGTGTGCATCCAGCCAGCTCTGTATCTCCACGGGTGGGTTCCCCGTTTCACAGGTGGGAGCCTGGGCTCCTGAGGGCTACTGGGTGATCTCCGTGGGGCTGCCTCACGGGGCAGGTGACCTCTGACCCCAGCCCGCTCAGCTCCGTCCACCATAGGTGCCTTGTTCTCAAAGCGCTTGCCTGGTGTCCGGGCGTCACCCTCTTGGGGTTGAGGGTGGGTTCCAGACTCAAATCCCAGTCCCACCCTCATTTCCCTTATCAGGGACCCCCCTGGAGCCTCAGTTTCCCCATCTGTGGAATGGGGTTACAACACGCACAGTGCACCCTTGAGGACAACTGATAGCGCTCAGGAAAGGCTGTGACGGGGCGGCCGCCAGGCTCTGCCCACCGCACAAACAGCAGGGGCGGAGTAGTGGGGGAGGGCAAGGCACCCGGGCCAGGCTCAGAGGACAGAAGCTGGAGGGGGGAAGAGGAGGGAGGAGGAGGTGAGGAAAAACGATGAGGAAGAAGGGATGGGGAGGAGGGGGAGGAAGAGGAGGAGAGGGAGGAAGCAGAGTGGGGATGGGAGGAGGGGAAGAAAGGGGAGGAAAGGGAAGGGAGAGGAAAGGAGGGGGAGGGAGGAGGGGAACTGGAGGCTTCCCAGAGGAGCCCCCCTCCCACCCACAGCCCTGTGCTGCTGCTGGAATTGATCCTCCCATCGATCCTGGGGGAGCTGGAGCCATGGGGCCAGCTCTGCTCTGGAGGCCAGGAGGAGGCCAGGGCGAGGAGAGGTTTGCACAAAGGGAAGGGAGGCTGCCTTGTCCCTCCGCACAGATTCTCTCATAGTCCCTTGAGCTGGGCGGTGCAGGCCCCACTTCACAGGTGAGCAAACTGAGGCCTGAGGGGCGGATTCTGGGGGAGGTGATGCGGGGGCTCCCGTGCAGCTGGAGTTGGGTGGCCTGGGGTTCACCAGCCTCAGTTTTATGGGTTCGTTCCGTTTTCCCTGTGGACACCAGCCCTGGTTTTCTGTTCCTTCGACCTTCCTGGGGCTGCGGCTGTTACTGGATTCCTCTCAGTGGGGAGAAATGCTGGGGCTGCAGGAGAGGAGTGAATGGGGTGATCAAGGCAGAGCCCAGGCCTCCTGGGAGCCAGCTGGCGTGGGGCCGGGCTGGGATGGGGGCCTGGATTCTGCTTCTTCAAGAATTGTCAGGCCGTGGCTCAAGCCTGTAATCCCAGCACTTTGGGAGGCTGAGGTGGGTGGATCACCTGAGGTCAGGAGTTTGAGACCAGCCTGGCTAACACGGGGAAA
>NW_012120043.1:1671066-1681384 GCF_000951035.1 Colobus angolensis palliatus | reverse complement strand
AAAAAAAAAAAAAAATTAAAAGAAAAAAAAACAAGTACAGAACTGGGATGTGGACTCAGGTGGTGAGATTAACCCCAGGACAGGCCAGAGCTCCTGAGTTCAGCTGGCTCCCCTTCCCTTACTGACAGGCCCTGGGCAGCTCAAGTCATTGCCATGCCTCAGTTTCCCCATCTGTAAAATGGGGACCAAGTTGACTTATTGAATAGATGTAAGTTGCATGCTTGGCCCAGGCCCTGGCACATGGTCAGCACACATCCACATCAGCTGTTCTACCCGGAGGGTGGCTCGAAGAAAACCTGGGCGTGCAAGGAGCAACCTGGGCCTGCGCAAAGCTGCAAAGAGGTGGCTCTGGCAGGGAACTGGGAGTCAGAGGTCGGCATGGCCAACAGGGCCCTACTGTGCCCCTGCCCAGTCCTGTAAAATCCGTCCTCCTGTTCCCCTGCTGAGGACCTACTGTGCCCGCACCCTGCTCCCAGCGTGGCGGGCTCCTTTTTCTGTTGTCTCTCTCTCCAAGCCTGGGAGCCCCTGGAGGGCACAGGGTTTGGGATGACGTTCCCGTCACCTGGCTCCGGCCGAGAGGCACGCCATGGGGAAACGTGCATGAGAGGTCTGTTCAGTGGAATCTGGAGCACTGGACCCAGGGCTTGTCTAGCTCACGATGGTACCGTGGTGCTGGATCCTGGTCTTCCTTTTGTTGGGAGAGCAGGTCTAGGAGGGTGCGGTGCGGTGTGTTTGTAAACGGGTTTTTTTTTTTTTTTTTTTTTGAGACAGAGTCTCGCTCTGTCGCCAGGACTGGAGTGCAGTGGCCGGATCTCAGCTCACTGGAAGCTCCGCCTCCCAGGTTCATGCCATTCTCCTGCCTCAGCCTCCCGAGTAGCTGAGACTACAGGCGCCGGCCACCTCGCCCGGCTAATTTTTTGTATTTTTAGTAGAGACGGGGTTTCACCGTGTTCGCCAGGATGGTGTCGATCTCCTGACCTCGTGATCTGCCCGTCTTGGCCTCCCAAAGTGCTGGGTTACAGGCTTGAGCCACCGCACCCGGCCGGCTTGGTCACTCTGGATGTAGAGCATGTCAGTGTGTAGCCTGGCTCTCAGATCTGCCCACTGGTGGATCACAAGGTCAGGAGTTTGAGACCAGCCTGGCCAACGTGGTGAAACCCCATCTCTACTACAAATACAAAAATTAGCTGAGTGTGGTGGTGGGCGCCTGTAGTCCCAGCTATTATGGAGGCTGAGGCAGGAGAATTGCTTGAACCAGGGAGTTGGAGGTTGCAGTGAGCCGAGATCGCACCACTGCACTCCAGCCTGGCAACAGAGCGAGACTCCATCTTAAAAAAAAAAAAAAGAAAAAAAAAAAATCTGCCCGCTGGGGATTGAGCCCAGGTTCTCATCCCGGCTCTCCCATCTCCCAGCTGGTGTCCTTGGGGTAGCTGTCATGACCTCTCTGTGCAGCAGATCCTTCCTCTGTAGGAGGAGATTTCTTGAGAACATAAAATGAGAAAATTCTTGTAAGGTCCTTAGAACTGCACTCAGGTGCTGATCAGACAGAAGCCGCTGCCATTGCCAGCCTCTGTGGGCCCAGAAAGATTGGGGAGGAAGGAATTGCAAACAGATAAGGCAGCCAGAGAAAATGAATTGCGGCCGGGCGCAGTGGCTCACGCCTGTAATCCCAGCACTTTGGGAGGCCAAGGCGGGTGGGTCACCTGAGGTCAGGAGTTCGAGAGCAGCCTGACCAACATGGCGAAAGCCCATCTCTACTAAAAATACAAAAATTAGCCTGGCATGATCGTGTGCACCTATAGTCCCCGCTAGTCAGGAGCCTGAGGCAGGAGAATCGCTTGACCCTAGGAGGCAGAGGTTGCAGTGAGCCAGGATCATGCCTCTGCACTCTAGCCTAGGTGACAGAGACTCTGTCTCAAAAAAAAAAAAAAACAGAAAATGAATTACAACCAAGGTCGAGAGATGTTGCTGGAAGGGAAGTCAGTTTACAAAATGCACAACAGGTGGTTCTGAACCCTTGCTACACACACGGGCCATAATTTTGGCTCTGAGCTTCCCAGTGGGGAATGCAAAAAGAGAAACACTGGCCAGGTGTGATGGCTCATGCCTGTCATCCCAGCACTTTGGGAGGCTGAGGCGGGAGAATCACGAGGTCAGGGGCTTGAGACTAGCCTGACCAACGTGGTGAAACCCTGTTGTTACTAAAAATACAAAACTTAGCCGAGTATGGTGGCATGCGCCTGTAATCCCAGCTACTCAGGAATCTGAGTCAGGAGAATCGCTTGAACCCGGGAGGTGGAGGTTGCAGTGAGCTGAGATTGTGCCATCGCACTCCAGCCTGGGTAGCAGAGTGAGACTCCGTCTCTAAAAAAACCCAAAAAACAAAAAGAGAAACACTTGCAAGTATGTAGGTCTGTGACCACACACACTTCTGTGGCCATTTCAGGGCCTGGATGTGGGCCTGTATGCACTAGGGAGGGCGGGTGCATGCCCGAGCCAGGTGTGGTTGGTAGAATTTGAAAGTGGCCCCATGGGCCGGGCACGGTGGCTCATGCCTGTAATCCTAGCACTTTGGGAGGCCGAGGTGGGCAGATCACGAGGTCAGGAAATCGAGACCATCATGGCTAACACGGTGAAACCCCGTCTCTACCAAAAATACAAAAAACAAATTAGCCGGGCGTGGTGGTGGGCGCCTGTAGTCCCAGCTACTCGGGAGGCTGAGGCAGGAGAATGGCACGAACCTGGGAGGCGGAGCTTGCAGTGAACCGAGATCGCACCACTGCACTCCAGCCTGGGCAAGAGTGCGAGACTCCATCTCAAAAACAAACAAAAAAGAAAGTGGCCCTGTGGTCTCAGCCCTCTGGTGTTTCATCCTGCATAATCCCCCCCCCTTAAGTGAGGCCTGGGCCTGTGACTTCCTTGTAGCCAACAGAAGAGGGCAGAGGTGTTAGGTGTCACCACCACAATGACTTGTGTTGTCTAAGACTCCACTCTGGAGTCAGGCACAGTGGGTCACACCTGTCATCCCAGTGATTCCAGAAGCTGAGTCAGGAGAACCGCTTGAGCCTGGGAGGTGAGGTTGCTGTGAGCTATGATTGCACCATTGCACTCCAGCCAGGGCAATAGAGTGAGACTCTGTCTTAAAAAAAAAAAAAAGCCTCCCTTTAGCAAACTGAGAGGCTTCTCTCCAGGTCCCTGGAAGAGGCCAGGCAGGGAACGGTGGATGGGTGACCTCTGACAGCCAGCAAGAAAACCGGGTTGAGGTGGGAGGATCATTTGAGCCCAGGAGTTCGACACCAGCCTGGGCAACATAGTGAGACCCCTTCTCTACCAAGATAAAACAAATCAGGGACTTCAGTCCCACAACCACAAGGACTTACATTTTGCCAACAACCACAGGAGCTTGGTCAAGGACTTTGAACTTCGGGAAGGAGCTCAACCCAGCCAGCACCTTGATTGGCACCACGGGAGATGCTGGGAAGAGGACCCAGTCAAGCCACTCCTGAGCCATGGAAGCCGGGAGACAGTGCCTGCGTGTTGCTGTAAGCTGGTAAGCTTGGAGTGATCTGTTACACAGCTGCAGCTGACAGATTCATGAGTGCCATGCCCTTGGTTTCTGCGTTATGTATTTAGAGACAGGGTCTTGCTCTGTCACCCAGCCTGGAGTGCAGCGATGTCATCATAGCTCACTGCAGCCTTGACATCCTGGGCTCAAGCAGTCTTCCCAGGCACACACCACCACACCTGGCTAATTGTTTGTTTTTGTTTCTGAGACACAGTCTTGCTCTGTCACCCAGGCTGGAGTGCAGTGGCATGATCTCGGCTCACTGCAATTTCCACCTACCAGCTTCCAGCAATTTTCCTGCCTCAGCCTCCAGAGTAGCTGGGATTACAGGCACGTGCCACCATGCCCAGCTAACTTTTGTATTTTTAGTAGAGACAGGATTTCATCACACTGGCCAGGCTGGTCTCAAACTCCTGGGCTCAAGTGATTCTCCTGCTGCAGGCTCTGAAGTGCTCACGTGGCAGGTGGAGCCACCACACCCAGCCAGTTTCTGCATTTTCTTTTTTTTTTTTGAGACGGAGTCTCACTCTGTCGCCCAGGCTGGAGTGCAGTGGCCGGATCTCAGCTCATTGCAAGCTCTGCCTCCCGGGTTTACGCCATTCTCCTGCCTCAGCCTCCCGAGTAGCTGGGACTACAGGCGCCCGCCACCTCGCCCGGCTAGTTTTTTGTATTTTTTAGTAGAGACGGGGTTTCACCGTGTTAGCCAGGATGGTCTCGATCTCCTGACCTCGTGATCCGCCCGTCTCGGCCTCCCAACGTGCTGGGATTACAAGCTTGAGCCACCGCGCCCGGTCAGTTTCTGCATTTTCACCGGCCAGCAGCCCCGTAAAGGCCTCTTGTCCCTTCATCAATCCCATACGCAGCCTTCATCAGCGCTTACAATCAGTGCTTACATTGATGAAACACTTGTCATGTGCCAGGCTCTGCACTAACCACTCAACCTGTGTCGTCTTGGTTCATGCCTTCACCAGCCACAGGAAACCAGGAAGCTTATCAAGCACCCGCTTTCCAGATGGGGAAATGAAGGCCCGGAGTTTCAAGCGAACTCTCCTAGAGAACCCAGAAGGTAAGTGAGGGCACGGGGGTTGTCCGGCTCTGGACCCCACCTCTCGCCTGCTCCTTGGGGTCAAGGATTGGCTGGTGCCTTCATCTCACAAAGCTCCTGAGTCTGGTTCTCAGAGTGAGGGCCCCAGGATGGCAGCGTCAGTGTGACCTGAGAACTTGTTAGAAGTGCCAATTCTCCAACCCCAGTTGCTCTGAATGAAGGCCCGCCAGTATGGGGGGCCTCTGGGTGTGGGAGGAAGCGGGAATCTGTACTTCAGTGAGCCCCCTGTGGGTCCTGCTGCACGTTCAGGTCTGAAAACCACTGAATGGGCAGGTGCTGCTACCTCATGCCTCTGGGCCTTCACACAGGCTGCTCCCCGCCAGGAAGGGCAGATCCTTGCTGCCCCATCTCACCAAGGCCTCTTATCCCTCTTTTTCTTTTCTTTTTTTTTTTTTTTGAGACGGAGTCTCGCTCTATCCCCGGGCCTGGAGTGCAGTGGCTGGATCTCAGCTCACTGCAAGCTCCGCCTCCCGGGTTTACGCCATTCTCCTGCCTCAGCCTCCCTAGTAGCTGGGACTACAGGCGCCCACCACCTCACCCGGCTAGTTTTTTGTATTTTTAATAGAGACGGGGTTTCACCGTGTTAGCCAGGATGGTCTCGATCTCCTGACCTCGTGATCCGCCCGTCTCAGCCTCCCAAAGTGCTGGGATTACAGGCTTGAGCCACTGTGCCCGGCTAAGTTTTTTGTATTTTTTAGTAGAGACGGGGTTTCACCGTGTTAGCCAGGATGGTCTCAATCTCCTGACCTCATGATCTGCCCGTCTCGGCCTCCCAAAGTGCTGGGATTACAGGCTTGAGCCACCGCGCCCGGCCTCTCTTTTTCTTTTTGAGATGGAGTCTCGCTCTGTCGCCCAGGCTGGAGTGTAGGGGCGCGATCTCGGCTCACTGCAACCTCCGCCCCCCAGATTCATGCGGTTCTCCTGCCTCAGCCTCCCGAGTAGCTGGGACTATAGGCGCCGCCACCACACCTGGCTAATTTTTTTGTATTTTTGGTAGAGACGGAGTTTCACTGATCTGCCTGCTTTGACCTCCCAAAGTGCTGGGATTACGGGTGTGAGCCACTGCACCCGGCCTCCTGTGTCTGTTTTACGGGGTTCTCATCACCGTTTGTAATGCCATATTTTCTCCTGGAAGCTTTTGGCTTTGTACCTATTCTTCTCTCCCCTGGACTATGAGCTTTGAGGAGGTAGGGCCCGGTCTGTCCCGGCCCGGGGCCCCAGCACCCAGCACAGAGCCTGGGGCACAATAGGTGCTTGGTGACTGGGGGCTGGCTGGGTGAGTGAGTGAATGAAGGTACAGAGGCCCCTGCCTTCCTGCCTCTCCATTGCCAGGAGAGAAAGGAAGCAAAATTTCAAACAACTCAAAGATGTATCAGCCTGGAGCCCCGGGAAACACCAGCTCCCCTGGCAGGGCGCATCGACCCGTGGCGGGGCGGGCAGGCGTCCGGCTTTGTGCAGGCAGAGGTAGGGGGGCTCGAGGTGGGGAGGGGGCTGCACCAACCCGCTCGGTGGCGATCAAAATGCGCCCCCACTCCCTGCCTGGGCTTCAGCGGCCAAGTGCGTGGGGTCTGCCGACAGAGGCTGTGGGGGCTGGAGGGGGGGCGAGCAGCTCTGCAGCAGCCAGGACAGAAAAGCTCTCTCTCTCGACACACAAAAGCAGGAAGGCCACATTAAGCCCATTATCAATATTTTGCCTGGAAAAAATACAAAAAGCATTTTCTTCTCTGAAAAATTAATAACCTGGAAAGGTGGGGAGGCTGGGTTTGATGTCTGGTGAGTGGAGGGGGGGTTGGTGAGGCTTTGCTGCTTCGTTTTCCGCCTCCCTCGCCGCTTGCCCCGTGGGTGCCTGGGTCTCTCTGGGCAGGCCCAGCTCCTCCAGCCCACCTCCAACTGCCACCACCTGCTCCTAGTCCTGGCTGAGGCCCCAGCAAACCTTGGGCTGTGAGCCCAGCTCACCAGCCTGGCTCCAAGCCTGGGCCTTCCAGGTCCACTGTTACAGTCCCCTCTGAGGAGGGGGCATCCCCCAAACTGAGCCCAAGTGTTAGCCCCTTTCAACTCTGTCCACATGGGCCATGTTCTTTTATCTCTCGCTAAGAAACTCCTACTCTACCTGCAGAACCCAGCTCCAATGCCTGTTCTACTGCAGTGCCTGTGCTTCCTCTTCCCTTAGCCTTAGGTCTCTCCCTCTGGCCCAGTCCTGGGTCCCTTGTCTTTCCCTGACCCTGGTGGGGACTTCCTGAGAGCTCTGGTTCCCCTCCAGGACCTTAGCAGCACCCTGCACAGTGCACCATTATAATTTGGAGAATGGATGGGGCTCCTTTTTTTTTTTTGAGACGAAGTTTCACTCTTGTTGCCCAGGCTGGAGCGCGGTGGCACGATCTCGGCTCACCACAACCTCCGCCTCCTGGGTTTAAGCGATTCTCCCGCCTCAGCCTCCCGAGTCGCTGGGATTACAGGCGCCTGCGACCTTGCCCAGCTATTTTTTGTATTTTTAGTAGAGACGGGGTTTCTCCATGTTGGCCAGGCTGGTTTCGAACTCCCGACCTCAGGTGATCTGCCCACCTTGGCCTCCCAAAGTGCTGGAATTCCAGGCGTGAGCCACCGTGCCTGACTGGGGCTCCTTTTGGTGGGTGGAAGGCTTCCTGGGAGGCCCACTTCCCTCCTGGCCTCCTGGCCTCTTGCCCATGAGGCCCTTCATCCTGGAGAGAAGATTCTGGAATCTGACTGGTGGGAGGGGCACAATTCAGGCCTCAGGTTCCATTTTAATAAAACTAGGGGCTTGGATCTGATTTTAAATTTTGAAATGATTTATTGGCTCATTTCCCCCAACTCTTCCTGATCTCCTTCTTAGAGACAGGATCTGGCTGTGCCACCCAGGCTGGAGTGCAGTGGCGCAGTCTTGGCTCACTGCAGCCTCGACCTCCCAGGCTCAAGCGATCCTCCCACCTCAGCCTCCTGAGTAGCTGGAACTACAGGCATTCACCACTACACCCACTTAATTTTTAAATTTTTGCAGAGACAGGGTCTCACTACAGTGGCCAGGTTGGTCTTGAACTCCTAACCTCAAGTGATCCTCCTGCCTCGGCCTCCCAAAGTGCTGGGATTACAGGTGTAAGCCACCGTGCCTGGCCCCAAGCCCCTTCCATGGGTAGACTGCAATGTTGGAGATGCTGAGAAAAATCAGCTAGTGTCCAGCGGCTCATCGTCTACAAACAGCATTGACATCTGTGCGCGCCCACCCCCTGAGGTCGTGGCACGATTCCTATTTTGTTGAAAATACTAGAGTCCAGGGAGGTCCTGGGAGGCCCCGAAGGCCTCGGCAGGAAGAAGCTGGTTCATCTGGGCGACGCCTCTCGTGGACTCCCAGGCTGGGGGACATCTGATGAATGGGGGTCCCTCTGGAGTGCCAGAGAGGAAGAGGCAGGGAGCTGTTCTTGGTGCTGATGCCAGACTGGAGGGTCTCTGGTCTGGGAAGGGGGCTTCTCCCAATCCCGCCACCTGCCAGCCCCTCCCCGGATGGGGTTCAGACTTTATCCCCAACCTCCAGGCAGGCTGAACAAGCCTGGTTTGGCCAGCTCTGTGTCTGTCCGTTCCTCAGGTTGTCATCGTCCCCTCTTGAGGGTCTCTAGCTCTGCCGCCTCCTGGACCCCTGTCCCATCCTGCCCAGCCCCTCACGTTAGCACAGTCCTCAGCTGGGAGCACCTGTGCCCAGCTCTGCACCCCCAAACCCTTTGTTGAATGAATGGACAGATGACAATCGTGGCACCTGGACACTGCTGTAAGACCCCCCGCCAACATCTAGGTCCCGGTCTCTCTCTGTACCCCAGCCCCTCCCCACAAATGCACGAGACCATCTGAGCTGTAGAAATTCTGGGAGGACTTCCTGGGGGAGGTGACCCCATCAGAACCTAGAAATGGTTTTCCTTCCACCACCGCCGCCCCCACCTTGAATCTCAGCCCAGCTGAACTTGAAAGGCTGGGCGGGTGAGGGTGGGGGGAGCGTCTCATCCGCCTGGAGGGGAGAAAACCGAGCTCATTAGGGGAGGGGATCAAACGCGAAGCTCCGGGCTGGGTGTGGGAGGAGGCGCTGACAAGAGGGAATATTTTATCGAGGCGGCTCGCTCTCTTCCAAGGCCAGCACCTCGTCAGATATTGAGCATGCTTGTCGATGCTGCCAACTGTAAGTGGAGGAAAAAAATCGCTTAATGGGCTGCTGCAGGCTCACGCAGGTGGGTGGGTGCCCGGCCGGCCGAGAAGGGACGGTGACGCTGGGTCCTTAAAAGGGCCCCCGCCATCCTCCCCCACTCTGGGGGGCTCGAGGGGGCTAGAGGCGGCTCGAGGCATCTGCTAATAACCCTTCGGCACTCATCCCATCTCCCGGGTTCCTACTGCCTGCGTGTGGCTGCGGTGGGGGGGCGGGGGGCGTCTCCACTTATTTTAATTTTACAAGCCGAGTCCTGGATGTGGAATCGCTTCACTGAGCTTTTCCTATACCCACTGACGCCGGGCCTGGAGCTGGCTGTGGAGGGCCTGGTGGTGACGGGAGAGGTTCACAGTGTGAGGGTGGTGGCTGACTTTATTTTTGTAGAGACAGGGTCCTGCTGTGTTACCCGGGCTGGAGTGCAGTGGTGCAATCATAGCCCACTGCAGCCTCGACCTCCTGGGCTCAAGCCATCCTCCCCACTCAGCTCCTGAATAACGGGGACTACAGGCTTGGACCACCACGCTCAGCGGATTTTTGTATTATTATTATTATTATTATTATTTTTTTTTTTGAGACGGAGTCTTGCTCTGCCACCCAGGCTGGAGTGCAATGGCCGGATCTCAGCTCACTACAAGCTCTGCCTCCCGGGTTTACGCCATTCTCCTGCCTCAGCCTCCCGAGTAGCTGGGACTACAGGCGCCCGCCTTGTCGCCCGGCTAGTTTTTTGTATTTTTTAGTAGAGACGGGGTTTCACTGGGTTAGCCAGGATGGTCTCGATCTCCTGACCTCGTGCTCCGCCCGTCTCGGCCTCCCAAAGTGCTGGGATTACAGGCTAGAGCCACTGTGCCCGGCCCCTATTATTATTCTTTTATTTTTCTGTAGAGATGGGGTCTCACGATGTTGCCCAGGCTGGTCGTGAACTCCTGGCCTCAAGTGCTCCTCCTACCTTGGCTTCCCAAAGTGCTGGGATTATAGGCATGAACCATGGAGCCTGGCCAGTGGCAGACTTTAAACCATGGCGGAGAGCGGGTCTGGGAGCCCGAGCTGAGAAGGGCACCTTTGCCCTGAAAGGTGTAGGAGGTGCAGGAGTTCGTTCAGTGAAGAGAATTAGGAAGAGCAGGCAAAGACTTGGGGCTTAGGAGAGGCTGGGTCTGTGGTTAGGAGAGGCTGGGTCTGTGGGCCTGGCAGCGGCGTCTTCTCATTCCCGTAAGAGTCAGGGGCAGTCAGGCAAGAGGTAGGACTGCATTGGCATTTTTTTGTTTTGTTTTGTTTTGTTTTTTTTGAGAATGGAGTTTCCCTCTTGTTGCCCAGGCTGGAGTGCAGTGGTGTGATCTCGGTTCACTGCAACCTCCGCCTCCCGGGTTCAAGCGATTCTCCTGTCTCAGCCTCCCTAGTAGCTGGGATTACAGGCATGCGCCACCACGCCTGGCTAATTTTTGTATTT
>NW_012120043.1:1661576-1663426 GCF_000951035.1 Colobus angolensis palliatus | reverse complement strand
GCGCCCGGCCTTTTTTTTTTTTTTCAGACAGAATCTCACTCTGTCACCAGACTGGAATGCAGTGGCGTGATCTCAGTTCACTGCAAACTTCACCTCCCAGGTTCAAGGGACTCTCCTGCCTCAACCTCCCGGGTAGCTGGGATTACAGGCGTGAGCCACTGCGCCCGGCGGTGATATCATTTTCACTTTATAGGAGGACTGAGCTCTGTAGACACAAGCCACTCCCTCCTACCTGCTGAGAGTTAGTGAGTTGCGGGAACTGGAGGCCAGGGGCAGGGATCATGGGAGAAAAGCCCGGGGTCCCTGGGGAAGTCGGATCGGAGCCATCTGCAGGGGAGGTGGGCTGTGGGAGGGGGTTCCCTTGTCCTGCAAACTTCAGAAAAGCTGATTTACAAAATAGGTACCTGTAATTTTTGTCACATTTTCAATCTGTTTTTGAGCAAGTAATATACATATATATGTGGGAGAAACAAAACTTACATGAAACCAGAAAAGAAAAAACTGCCCACCTCAACCGTTCCTGTGCCACCTGTGCTCTTGGACATGGAAGCCTTCGTTATCTGTCCTAGGGCCTCATGATACGTCGTGAAGAGTATCCGTGCCTGGTCATGGTGGCTCACGCCTGTAGCGCCCACACTTTGGGAGGCTGAGGCAGGTGGATCACCTGAGGTCAGGAGTTCGAGACCAGCCTCGCCAGCACAGTGAAACCCCATCTCTACTAAAAATACAAACATTAGCTGGGCGTGGTGGCGGACACCTGTAATCCCAGCTACTCGGGAGGCTGAGACAGGAGAATCGCTTGAACCCGGGAGGTGGAGGTTACAGTGAGCCAAGATCACGCCATTGTACTCCAGCCTGGGTGAGAGAGCAAGACTCTATCTCAAGGAAAATAATAATAATATAATATCATAATAATAATAATAATAATCTGTGTATGTGTAGAGAGACATACTCTGGCTTAATGTGACCATTCTCTACTTACTGTTCAGCATGTAGCTTTTTTTTTTTTTTTTTTTGAGACGGAGTCTTGCGCTGTCGCCCAGGCTGGAGTGCAGTGGTGCAATCTCAGCTCACTGCAATCTCCACCTCCCGGGTTCAAGCGATTTTCCTGCCTCACCCTCCCGAGTAGGTGGGATTACAGGTGCGCACCACCACGCCCGGCTAATTTTTATATTTTTAGTAGAGATGGGTTTTCACCATGTTGACCAGGCTGGTCTGGAGCTCTTGCCCTCAAGTGATCCGCCCACCTTGGCCGCCGAAAGTGCTCGGATCACAGGTGTGAGTCACCGCACCCGGCCTCAGTGGGTAGTTTTTTATCCCTCCCCACTCCTACCCTCCTTTCCATATTTTCCAAGGCTGGGCATGCCATTCCTTTACCACCCAATGATCCTCCACTGTCTGAATACACCACCGCCCACTGGTGCGTTCATCTGCTCAAGAGAAGCTCGGTTGCTACCAGATTTGGGCAGCTATGAATGAAGCTGCTATAAGTTTTTATGTGCAGGGTTTTGTGTGGACACAAGTTGCCAACTCATTTGCGGGCACCTAGCCTTTCCAATGAATATATCTAGAAAGGTTTTTGTTTTTTGTATTTTTTTTTTTCTTGTGAAGGAGTCTTGTTCCGTCACCCAGAGCTGGAGTGTAATGGCACAATCTCAGCTCACTGCAACCTCTGCCTCTCGGGTTCAAGCAATTCTCCTGCCTCAGCCTCTCAAGTAGCTGGGACTACAGGCACCCACCACCATGCCCAGCTAAGTTTTGTATTTTCAGTAGAAACGGGGTTTCACTATGTTGACCAGGCTGGTCTCAAACTCCTGACCTCATGATCTGCCCACCTCAGCCTCCCAAAG
>NW_012120043.1:1658017-1661295 GCF_000951035.1 Colobus angolensis palliatus | reverse complement strand
TTTTTTTTTTTTTTTTTTCAAGGCAGGGTCTTACTCTGTCTCCCAGGCTGGAGTGCAGTGGTGCAATTTTAGCACACTGCAGCCTCAGCCTCCCAGAATCGAGCAATCCTCCTACCTCAGCCTCCTGCATAGCTGGGACCACAGGTGCTCACCACGTCTGGCTAATTTTTTTTTTTCTTTTTTTCTTTTTTTTTTTCTTTTGAGATGGAGTTTTGTTCTTGTTGCCCAGGCTGGAGTCAGTGGTGAGATCTCGACTCACCTCCACCTCCACCTCCTGGGTTGAAGGGATCCTCCTGCCTCAGCCTCCCTAGTAGCTGGGATTAACAGGCATGTGCCACCACACTCGGCTAATTTTTGTATTTTTAGTAGAGATAGGGTTTCACCATGTTGGCCAGACTGGTCTTGAACTCCTGACCTCAGATGATCCACCCGCCTCGGCCTCCCAAAGTGCTGGAATTACAGGCGTGAGCCACCACTTCTGGCCTGAGTTCACATTTTGAATTTTGTTAGACATTGGCCCATCACGTTCTGGAAAGATCCACTTGAATTGACCCAGCCACCAAGAGCCCCTAAGTGGGAGTCACTGTGAGTGTGTGTGTGAGTGTGTGTTGGTCTTGGGGCTGTTGGGGGAATCTGGTGTCCCGTCTCCCCTGGGCCGATGGAGGCGGGGTGGGGGCGCCTCGACACCCGTCCCTGGAGAGAGAGGAGGAGCCGATAAGCAAACACGTCAATCACTCGATCCCTGGAATTGGGTTAATAAAGCTGCCAGATGGAGAGATGGCTTCGGAAATCCATGCGTCCGGCTGTGTCCAACGGGGACAGCGTGCCTGGACACAGCTGCCGCCCATCAACACAGGGCTGGGGAGGACGCGGGGGACCTGTTGTCGGGGCCTCAGCTTCTCCATCTATCCAGGGGGCTTCCACACTGCACCCCCGAGGGCCTCCTGTGTGCAGCCCGGGCAGGTGTTTGATGTTCTCACGGCGCACCCAGGACCGCTGGGTTCTCTTCGTCAATCCCAGGCTCTGGGGAGGGACCCCTGCTCAAGACGGACAGGACTCTGCCCTCCTGGGAGTTATGGAGCTCCCAGGAGGCCAACATTTATGAAATAAATGCATGAGTGGAACCGGCAGCTCCTCCGTTCAAGACAAGGCACCTCGGGCTGATACCGGGGTCAGACCCCGGCTGGCGGGTCCGGGATGGCTCTGGAGGAAGTAGCTGTGGACGGGAGACCTAAGATGAGCTGGGGTCAGGAGTAGGGGTGGACCCGTTTCCCCACAGTGAGAACAGCAGGAGAGGGTCAGGGGACTGAGCATGGGGGCGGGGTGGTCGCAGGTGCAGGCACTGGTGTGCACAGGCACACACCCTCACACCTGCACACTGCAGGTACGCGAACCGGTATACATACGCACGTACACACCAGTGTACCTTCTGCCACTCACACACACTGACATACTCACAGGTGCGCGCCGATACACACTCTCACACCGGTGCATGCCTGCAAAAACATCCACACACAGGCTCACACACAAATACACAGGCACGCTGTCCCAGGTACCTACTCACACAGGCGCACTCCCACTCTCAAATGGCTGCACATTTGCACATAGCAACACACACATAGGCACTGACGCGCACACACACACGCACACACAATACACATCTACACACACAACACACATCCTTTGCACACCATCACGAGCTCACATGCACACATGTACCCCACAACACTCTAACAATACACAGTCACAGACGCTGGTGTGCCTCTGCTTCCTTCCCGCACATGCTCACACAGAGCACTTACACACTCACACCCCGATTCACACGTGTACAAAGCACAGCCACTGAATGCACCCTCTCGCATGCACACACAAACACATGCACACACTCAAACACATGCATGCACACAAACACACGTACAAACACACGCACAAAGACGTGCACACGCATGCACACATGAACACAAACGCATGCACGAACACACACATGTACACGCGCACACATGCACACACGCACATGCACACACGTACACATGCACACACAGGCACACACACAGGCACTCACAGGAACCCACTTGTCCACACACCCTGCAGCTCACCTACATACACACACGAAGCCACACAGAGCCACGCACACTCGCGCACACTCTCACAGGGCTGTCCTTGCGCCATTCCTACATTAAAAACCCAAGCAGCCATTTCCAAACAGCACAACCTTTGCAAAAATCCAGCTTTTTCATCTTGCACACGAATCGGCCAACCTCCGCCTCCCTCTCCCTCCCCACTCAATAACCAGGTTAAAATAAAAATTGAATTCCAGGATCTGCTTTCAAAAATAACCCCCACACAATCCACCGGTCAATGCAACCTTCCTCAGCTATTAGGAATTAGAAACGCAGCGGCAGTGGAAGGATATGGAGACGTCAGGTGGAACGTAATGGGAAAAAAATATGAAATAAATGCAGATATCAGGGGCTGTGCGAAGACTGAGGCTTACATGCAGGACACAGAGGCTGGGAGGCCTGAGCAAAGGGGTCAGGGCTGAGTTTGGGTGGTGGAGAAGGCTATGACCAGCGATTTTCTCCTTTTGTATTTAACGTAAGGTGGTTATGGATTTGCATAGAAGGTTTTCTTCTCTAAAACCACAGCGATTTCGGGTAGATGTGGGATTAATGGAGACCTTAAATCTCTGAACCCTGGACAGGGCATGGCAGGTATATGAAAAGCAGCATGCGCGCTAAATATTAAAACATTCACGGCCAGGCACGGTGGCTCATGCCTGTAATCCCAGCACTTTGGGAGGCCAAGGTGGGTGGATCACGAGGTCAGGAGTTCAAGACCATACCGACTAACATGGCAAAATCCAGTCTCTACTAAAAATGCAAAAATTAGCCAGGTGTGGTGGCATGTGCCTGTACTCCCAGCTACTCAGGAGGTTGAGGCAGGAGAATCGCTTGTACACGCAAGGTGGAGGTTGCAGTAAGCAGAGATCGAGCCACTGAAGGCCAGTCTAGACAACAGAGCGAGACTCTGTCTCAAAAAAAAAAAAAAAAAAAAAATCACAGATGTATCAAATAAGCCAATCTTGTTTTTCACCCTCAAAGAAGAAATCTTTTTGGCTCCACACAGGGAATGCTAGCATTTTATAAGTAGCATCTTTATTCTTTTTTTTTTTTGTTGAGATGGAGTCTTGCTCTGTCACCCAGGCTGGAGTGCAGTGGCCGGATCTCAGCTCACTGCAAGCTCCGCTTGAGAATAGTGCAATCCCGCTTCCTCCAAAA
>NW_012120043.1:1655433-1657967 GCF_000951035.1 Colobus angolensis palliatus | reverse complement strand
TTTGTTGAGATGGAGTCTTGCTCTGTCACCCAGGCTGGAGTGCAGTGGCCGGATCTCAGCTCACTGCAAGCTCCGCCTCCCGGATTTACGCCATTCTCCTGCCTCAGCCTCCCAAGTAGCTGGAACTACAGGGGCCCGTCACCTCGCCCGGCTGGTTTTTTTTGGTATATTTTAGTAGAGACGGGGTTTCACCGTGTTAGCCAGGATGGTCTCGGTCTCCTGACCTCGTGATCCGCCCGTCTCGGTCTCCCAAAGTGCTGGGATTACAGGCTTGAGCCACCGCGCCTGGCCAGCATCTTTATTCTTACAATAAACCTTTTTTTGACAAAGTCCAGGTGTTCATTTGAATAAGCGCAAGTGATGGGGGATTTGGGATTTTTTTTTTTCTCTAAATTGGAAGGTTTAGGGCACTACCCCCATCCCCTTCAAAATAACCATAAGCTTTTCTCAAGTCTGTAACCTTGACTTGGGGTTCCCTCGCAGGGCCTCTGTGTAATGGGAGTGTCATTTGGACATGAAAATCTCATACTGTTCCTAAGCCCTTTAATTTCAACATTGCATTTATTATTTTTAAATTATTATTATTATTATTTTTTTTGAGATGGAGTCTCGCTCTGTCTCCCAGGCTGGGGTGCAGTGGTGCGATCTCGGCTCACTGCAAGCTCCGCCTCCTGGGTTCTCTCCATTCTTCTGCCTCAGCCTCCCGAGTAGGTGGGACTAGAGGCGCCTGCCACCACGCCCGGCTAATTTTTTGTACTTTTAATAGAGACGAGGTTTCACTGTGTTAGCCAGGAGGGGGTCTGGATCTCCTGACCTCGTGATCCGCCCGCCTTGGCCTCCCAAAGTGCTGGGATTACAGGCGTGAGCCACTGTGCCTGGCCCAAATTATTATTACTTTTTAGGCTAGGCACGGTGGCTCATGCTTGTAATCCCAGCACTTTGGGAGGCTGAGGTGGGAGGATCACTTGAGGCCAGGAGTTCAAGACCAGCCTGGCCAATATGGCCAAAACCCATCTCTACTAAAAATACAAAAATCAGCAGGACTTGGTGGTGTGCACCTGTAGTCCCAGCTACTTGGGAGGCTGAGGCAGGAGAATCACTTGAACCCAGGAAGTGGAGGTTGCAGTGAGCCAAGATCGCACCACTGCACTCCAGCCTGGACGACAAAGCTAAACTCCATCTCAAAAAAAAAAAAAATTTTTTTTTTAGAGATGGGCTCTCGCTCTGTTGTCCAGGCTACTCTCGAACTCTTGGGCTCAAGCAATACTCCTGTCTCGGCCTCCTAAAGTGCTGGGAATGCAGGCATGAGTCACACCACACCCGGCCTATTATTATTATTTTTAATTAATTTTTTTAGGTGTAGTCTTGCTGTGTCGCTCAGACAGGAGTGCAGTGACGTGATCTCAGCTCACTGCAACCTCTGTCTCCCAGGTTCAAGCGATTCTCCTGCGTTAGCCTACTGAGTAGCTGGGACTACAGTCATTCACCACCACGCCCGGCTAATTTTTGTACTTTTGGTAGAGACAGGGTTTCTCCATGTTGGCCAGGCTGGTCTGGAACTCCTGAACCTCGAGGGATTTACCCACCTTGACCTCCCAAAGTGCTGGGATTACAGGCGTGAATCACCACGACTGGCCCCTTCCTATTATTATTTTTAAATTTCATCTTTTTAATTTTAGATTCAGGAGTACATATGCAGGTTTGTTCCATGGGTATATGGTGTGATGCTGAGGTTTGCGGTAGGACTGATCCCGTCGTCACCCAGGTGCTAAGCCTGGTACCCAGGAGTTTCTCAGCCCCTGTCCCCCGACTCCCTCCCCGATTTAGAAGTCCTCAGGGTCTGTTATCTCCCATCTTCATGTCCATGAGTACCCAATGTTTAGTCTCCACTGATAAGCGGGAACATGGGAACTTGGTTATCTGTTCCCGCGTTCATTCGCTTAGGATAATGGCCTCCAGCTGCACCCATGTTGCTGCCAAGGACAGGATTTCATCCTTTTTCGCGGCTGTTCAACATCGCATTTAAATTTAAGGAACGGTCCCTCCTTGTGGGGTGGTGGGTTCCAGGCTGCGAGGGTGTGGGACCCAGCAACGCGGAAAGATGTTTTAGCTTTGCTTGGAGGGTGCGGTTGTCAGCACGGCGTGGCCGAGAGAGCCTGAAGCCCCCGAGCCACACTTTCTGGGCTCCAGGCCCCTTGCACCCCATAAACCTTGTGCGCCTTGGGTAACTCCCGGGCCCTTGTGAGTCTTGGTTTTCCCTGGAGAGCAGCCCGCCCGGGGAGATGGCCGGGGCGGCGGGCAGGGGGTCCGTGCATGTCCGGGAGGGGGTCCTGGCCGCCCCCACCCAGCTGTACACTCGCCCCCCGCCGCGGGAACCGTGCGTCCCCAAGATAAGAGACGGGTCAATAAAGTTTTCTTCCAAGATGGTCCAGCTCTCTCCATCCTCTCGGGCCCCCTCCCCGCGCCGGGAAAGGTCAGATGCGAGGCGGCATCGACCCGCGCTCGAAGCCAGGCCCCCGGCCACGCCGAGCCCG
>NW_012120043.1:1649916-1653593 GCF_000951035.1 Colobus angolensis palliatus | reverse complement strand
CAGGATTTTGCTCTTCTTGCCCAGGCTGGAGTGTCATGGCACCATCTTGGCTCACCATTGCAACCTCTGCCTCCCGGGTTCAAGCGATTCTCCTGCCTCAACCTCCGGAGTAGCTGGGATTACAGGCACCTGCCACCACGCCTGGATAATTATTTGTACTTTTAGTAGAGAAGAGATTTCCCCGTGTTAGCCAGGCTGGTCTCGAACTCCTGACCTCAGGTGATCCACCTGCCTCGGCCTCCCGAAGTGCTGGGATTCTAGGCATGAGTCACTGAGTCCGGCCGACCCTGTCTCTTAAAACAACAACAGACAAGGGTTTTACCAAAATGGGCTCATATGACCTCTGACCCTCATGTGGTCTGTGTCTCTCCTGTTATCACATGGGCATCTTCCCGTATCATTTAAATATCTCCTCCCCCATCACCTTTGATGACTACCCAGCGTTCCACCCAAGGAGGAGGCCACCGCTGTTTCTCAATCCCCTTTACTTGGGTAGCAAGGCTACGCCCAGAACATTTTGTTCTGGAACACAGCAGAATAGCAGTGTCGGGCAAGGACAGCACATTGAAGTAAGCGGAGGATGAGCATGTGAATAATAAAGGTCCCCACCCCCGACACGTACATCTGAATGAAAAAGCATCTAGAGTTTCTTACCCCTATGCATCCCCCCTCTCCCCGTCTCTGTGGATCTGCCCGTCCTGGACATTTCATCGAAACAGGATCACACACTGTGTGTCCTTTTGTGTCTGGCGTCTCTCACTGAGAGTGACGTCCTCAAGGTGCGTCCATGCTGTGGTCTGGGTCAGAACTTCATCCCTTTCTGAAAGATTGATTGATTGATTGATTGATTGAGACAAAGTCTTGCTCTGTCGCCCAGGCTGGAGTGCAGTGGAACAATCTCGGCTCACTGCAACCTCCGTCTCCAGCGTTCAAGCGATTCTCCTGCCTCAGCCTCCTGAGTAGCTTAGATTACAGGTGCCCGCCACCACACCCAGTTAACTTTTGTATTTTTAGTAGAGATGGGGTTTCACCATGTTGGCCAGGATGGTCTCGAACTCCTGACCTCAGGTGATCCACCCACCTTGGCCCCCCAAAGTGCTGGAATTACAGGCGTGAGCCACCACGTCCAGCCCCAAAATTTTTAAAGCAGTGTTAAAACATATATAAATAAAATATATAAATAAAGTTTCCTATTTCAAGTTTTTTTTTTTTTTTAAAGACAGTCTGTCGGCCAGGCGCAGTGGCTCAAGCCTGTAATCCCAGCACTTTGGGAGGCCGAGGCGGGCGGATCACGAGGTCAGGAGATCGAGACCATCCTGGCTAACACGGTGAAACCCCGTCTCTACTAAAAATATAAAAAACTAGCTGGGCGAGGTGGCGGGCGCCTGTAGTCCCAGCTACTCCGGAGGCTGAGGCAGGAGAATGGTGTAAACCCGGGAGGCAGAGCTTGCAGTGAGCTGAGATCCGGCCACTGCACTCCAGCCCGGGCGACAGAGCAAGACTCCGTCTCAAAAAAAAAAAAAAAAAATTAGTGGGGCTTAGTGGCGGATACCTGTAACCCCAGCTACTCAGAAGGTTGAGGCAGGAGAATTGCTTGAACCCAGGAGGCGGAGGTTGCAGTGAGCTGAGATTGAGCCACTGCACTCCAACCTGGGCAACAGAGCGAGACTCAGTCTCAAAAAAAAAAGAAAAGTTTCAGGACATGCCGGGTGAGTGGAGATGCCATGTCTGTGATGAGCAGGCCACAGGCTGTCAGGGTGTAGGACTGAGAGCTTCCCCATGCCCCAGGCCTCTACGCCCTTGTGCAATCCTGGGGGCAGGAAGCATGGCACTGGTGACGGGAGGACAGGATAAAGGGGTGGTGGGGGACGGTCTTTGCTTGAATCCCAGCTGTGTGACCACGGGCAAGTCACTTCCCTGGTCTGTGCCTCGGTTTCCCTATCTGTAAAATGGGGGTGGTGAGGTCATTGGCTTCCAAAGCCTCAGCCCAGCGCCTTCCTGGTGCAGAGAACGTCCTCCGCGAGTGATTCTGTTAGGGTGGCTTTGAAATCATTCTTCAGTGCCGTCAGCTTCTGGGCCCTGGGAAGCCCGCGCCCCTCTCCTGGCTTGTCTTCCCACGGGCGTCGTGCCTCTGGCAGCATAGGAATTCTGTAGTTATTTCTCATTTATCCTGGGCCCCCAAAGAAATACATTTTCTTCAATTATTAATCATCGAGGTGTGAGAGATACATGGAAATGAAATTAGCTCCCTGACCTTTGGGGAGAGGGTGAGGGCGGGGGTGGGGGCGGCCCCTGCTCCTGCACAGGTCAGATGGGGGCCCTGGGTGGGGGGGCTGAGACTCTCAGAGTGGGGGCCTCCAGAAGGAAGGGAGGGGGTATCGTGAAACGGGTAGTGGAGGGAGGCCCTGATCCCACTTGCCTTTTTGTCTGTTTTTTTCTCTTCTCTCTCTCCCGTTGGGACCTGGTGTGGGGGGGTCCTTCTGGGTGTGAGTTGGGGGCTGTGCTAAAAGGCCAGAGGGAGCTATGGGAGGCAAGATCTGCCAGTGGGGCCTCAGTTTTTCAGGCAGTTGAGGGAAGGTTCTGGCTTTGTGTCTCTTGGACTCGTCCGGCCCCTGCTACCGATGCCTCCTTCTTCCGCCTTCTACAAAACAAGCAGAAGGTACCCCCAGACAGAAGGTACCCCCAGGCTGGGCTGGGAGAGAGGATGCAGACAGAGCTTGGAGGAGGCCTCGGGCTGGGGCTATCTCTGGGAGATGCTGCCTGGGAGGGCTCCGGGGAAAGGGGCTTGAAGGGCGAGGAGGGCTTTCGCCAGCATGCAGGTTGGGGAACGACCTCCAGGCCGGAGAAACTGCTGGACAAAGGCTGGGTGGGATGAGGGCGAGTGTGGCAACAGCCAGGCAGTGCTGAGGTGGAAGGTGGGCCTGGCGGGCCAGGCGGCGTGTGGCTGGACTTGCAGTGGAATAGCTCGCTCATGGAGTGGGTAGAGCACTGGGCCAAAGGCTTGGGTTGGCTACGGGGAGCTCCGGAAGGGCCTAGAGTGGGGGAGGGCCGAGTTCAGATCCGGACTTGGGAGGTCCCTGGAGAGCCAGTGTGGGGTCAAGGGGAGGGACTTCAGAGGGAGAAGGGCCTGGAGTGGTGACCGTGGGCCACGGGGAAGAGGAGGTGAGTCAGCATGGAGGCCACCCCAGGACAGAGGTTCAGCTCTGGGGAAGGAGATACTCAATTCACTTCACACGTCTGCTCAAAATCCTCCACGGCTCCCTGTTACCTCCAGGATTAAGAACAAATGCTGTCCCCATCAAGTGGCCGCCCACCCCATGGCCTCACCTCTTCCCACTCGCCTCTTTCCGAATACATGGCCACTGGTACTGGCAGTTCCCTGAATGCCCCAAACTGTGTCCTGCCTCCAAGCCTTGAACTGGGGAAGAGGTTTTTCAGGCAGCACAATACCTTCCCCAGCTGAGAAGGAAAGAAGTCCCCAAAAGGCCGGAGGAAATTCACAAGTGAGACCCTAAGAAAGCCATGAATTGCAGGCAGGGTGCGTGCTACCATACTCATCTTACAGATACGGCGATGGAGGCACAGAGAGGTTAAGAAACACACTCGGCCGGGCGCGGTGGCTCAAGCCTGTAATCCCAGCACTTTGGGAGGCCGAGACGGGCGGATCACGAGGTCAG
>NW_012120043.1:1648998-1649396 GCF_000951035.1 Colobus angolensis palliatus | reverse complement strand
CCTTTCTCCCCGCCCCTCAGCGTGGTCAGGTCTGGAGCCCGGGCCTGCAAGCGGGATGGGGACCTCTTGCCCAGGCCCTGGGGCTGCAGCCTCACGTGGGTGGGGGGCAGATGCCGCGGTCCCGCGTGGGGCGCAGGCAGGGAGCCTGGGTCTGCTCGCCCCGCCTTTCCCCCCAGCCCCGCTGCGGCGGCGGCACCGATCAGCAGAGAGCGATCGATGGCTTATTGAGCACTTTTCAAGCTTCGGTGATTTTTGTGGATTCAGTGTAAACCGCAGCCTGGGCCCCCGCTCCCATCGACCTCGGGTAGAGGCCTCCTCCCCACGATCGGCGCTGACAGCTCCCGCCGCGGGCTCTGCGCCCCGGCACCCCGCACGGAGCCGCCCCCTCTCCTCCCGGG
>NW_012120043.1:1645864-1647893 GCF_000951035.1 Colobus angolensis palliatus | reverse complement strand
TCTCCATTCATCCTCTCATCCATTCTCCCTCCATCTTGCTCTTCACTCATCCTCCTATCCATCTTCTCATCCATCCTCCCATCCATTCATCTACCAATCCATCTACCACCACCCACCCCCCTGCCCACTCGTCCATTTATCATCCATCCATTCTCCCACACTCATCCATCCTCCCATCCATTCATCCCTCCATCCATCTATCCTCCCATTCATACATTCTCCCACACTCATCCATCTTCCATCTACCCACAAATCCATCCATCCATCCATCCACCCATCCATCCATCCTCACACCCGTTCATTCTCTCATCCATCTACCACCATCCACCCCCCTGCCCCTCCATCAAGACACTCACCCATTTATCATCCATCCATTCTCCCACACTCATCCATCCTCCATCTACCCACAAATCTACCCATCCATCCATCCATCCATCCATCCTCTCACACCCATTCATTCTCTTATCCATCTACCCATCTACCACCATCCACCCACCCACCCACTCACCTGCCCCTCCATCAAGACACTCGCCCATTTATCATCCATCTATTCTCCCACACTCATCCATCCTCCCATCCATTCATCCCTCCGTCTATCCATCCTCCCATTCATCCATCCTCTCACACCCACTCATTCTTCCACCCATCTACCCATCTACACATCTACCTATCTACACATCCATCCACCTTTCCATCCATCCATCCATCCATCCACCCATCTATCTATCCATCCACTCACTCACCCAACCCTTCATCCATCCTCCCACCCATTCATCCATTCATCTATTCATCCTCCCGCCCATTTATCCTCCATCCTCCCATCCATTCATTCATCTATCCACCCATTCATTTTCCCATCCATCCATCCTCCCATCCATCCATTCATCCTCTACACCCATCCAACCTCTCATCCAACCGCCCACCTATCCATCCATCCTCCCATCCATCCACCCATTTATCCTCCCTTCCACTCATCCATTCGCCTGTCTTTCTAGCCATCCATCCACCCATCCATCTAACCATTTGTCTATTCTCCCACACGTTACACATATATTCATTCATATATTGATCCACTCACCCACCTAGCCAACCAGCCACCCGCCAATCCATTCACCAAACCATTCACCCATCTATTCATCCACTCATTCATTGTTTATCTTTTATTTTGTCATCCACCCATTCATTGTTCTACCTATCCACTCACACTTCCACCCATCCACACACCTATGTACCCATCTATCCATATATCCATTCACTCAATTCCTCCAGTCACCCATCCAGCTACACTCACACTCATTCACTGATTCATTCACGCATCTGTCCACTTACATACCCATTCACTCATCTGCCCTCCCATACATCTGTTCATCCCCCACCCGCCCACTTATGCCTCCATCCCATCCAACCTCCCACCCATCCATTTTTCCACCCACAAGCACTTTCAGTGATCACTTCTGGGCCATCCTGATGCTGTGCTCTGGGGACAAAGGTGAATGTGACCTGGCTCCTGACCCAGTGACTTCCCAGATGAAGGACATCCCCCCGGTATAAACAAGGGAGTTCAGCCCAAACAAGGGCTGACATGAGGTACGGCCTCGTCGGATGGAGGGGCCATTTTACAGATGAGAAAACTGAGGCCCACAAGGTTAGGAAAGCGGGATCCAGGGCCGCCAGCTGCCGCACTCAGCCACCATGCTCATGGTTCATTCTCTCAGCACAGCTTTACTGAGCGTGTGTGTCCAGGGTCAGAAATAGAGCAGGAGAAAAGGAGGTGAGACTCCCAGAGGCCAACACACATGAATGGACCGTGGTCAGAGCTGGCTTTCGAACTCCATTCCTTCCTGCCTGTCTCTTGCCCCTGTGACTCTGCCACTGTCTCAGCACTGTTTCGTAGAGCACGTGCACCCAGTGTCAGAAACACAGCAGGGGAAAACAAACAAGGTCCACGTGGAGCTTATCTCCGTTTCTGTTTTTGTTTTTTTTTTTTTTTGAGATGGAGTCTCCCTCTGTTGCCCAAGCTGGCGTGCAG
>NW_012120043.1:1634574-1643479 GCF_000951035.1 Colobus angolensis palliatus | reverse complement strand
ATATATACACACTGTTTTTTTTGAGACAGTCTACTTTTTTGTAGAGATAGGGTCTTGCTCTGTTGCCCAGGCTGGAGTGCAATGGTTCAATCAGAGCTCACTGCAGCCTTGAACTCCCTGGCTCTAGGGATCCTCCCACCTCAGCCTCCTAAGTAGCTGGAGTTACAGGTGTGCACCACCACAGTCTCCAGCTTCTTTATTATACTTTTTTTTTGTTGTTTTTTTTTGAGACAGATTCTCGCTCTGTCACCCAGGCTGGAGTGCAACGGTGCTATCTCGGCTCACTGTAACCTCCGCCTCTCGGGTTCAAGCGATTCTCCTGCCTCAGCCTCCTGAGTAGCTGGGACTACAGGCGCTCGCCACCACGTCCAGCTAATTTTTGTATATTTTTAATAGAGAGAGGGTTTCACCATGTTGGTCTGGCTGGTCTCGAACTCCTGACCTTGGGTGATCCACCCGCCTTGGCCTCCCAAAGTGCTGGGATTACAGGCGTGAGCCACCATACCCAGCCTATTATATTCTTAATGGTACCCAGTTATGCCAACCACAGCCTTCCCCGCCAAAAAGGAAAAGACTCCTCAATTCCACTCTAAGTTAATATACACTTTGATTAGTTTTTAGGTAAACAATATTGTAACTTTATAATTATTGTCATTTTACAATCCGTTTCAACTTCTTGCAAAAACAAATGCCCTTCTTCTGCTCTCTTAAAAAAAAAATTCCTGGTGAGTCTGAAATGTATATTCTGCCATATGAATTTTAAAATAATTGTGTTCAGTTCTCCTTCACTCTGAAAAAAATTCGGATTGGAATTTTGATTGGTATTGAAATAAAGGTGTATGGATTAACACAGAGGAAATTGACGTGGTAACATTATTTGGTTGCTTCTCCCCGCAGTTGGGATGTCTCTCTATTTCTTCCACGTTCTTTTTTGTCCTTCAATTGTTTTGTATTTTTCTTCCCCTCACCTCAGTTTTATTGAAATATAATTGACGATTTTTTTTTTTTTTTTTTTGAGACAGAGTCTCGCTCTGCCACCCAGGCTAGAGTGCAATGGCAGGACCTCGGCTCACTGCAACCTCCGCTTCCCAGGTTCAAGCGATTCTCCTGCCTCAGCCTCCTGCGTAGCTGGGACTACAGGCATGTACCACCAAACCCGGCTAATTTTGTATTTTATTTATTATTTTATTTCTATTTTTTATTTTTTGTGAGGCGGAGTCTAGCTCTGTCGCCCAGGCTGGAGTGCGGTGGCACAGTCTTGGCTCACTGCAACCTCCCTCTCCAGGGTTCAAGCAATCCTCCTGCCTTAGCCTCCTGAGTAGCTGGGACTACAGGCGCCTGCCATCACGCCCCGCTGTTTTTTTTTTTTTTTTTTTTTTTTTTTTGAGACGGAGTCTTGCTCTGTCGCCCAGGCTGGAGTGTAGTGGCCAGATCTCAGCTCACTGCAAACTCCACCTCCCGGGTTCACGCCATTCTCCTGCCTCAGCCTCCGGAGTAGCTGGGACTACAGGCGCCGCCACCTCGCCTGGCTAGTTTTTTGTACTTTTAGTAGAGATGGGGTTTCACCGTGTTAGCCAGGCTGGTCTCGATCTCCTGACCTCGTGATCCGCCCGCCTCGGCCTCCCAAAGTGCTGGGATTACAGGCGTGAGCCACCGCGCCCGGCTCCCGCTGTTTTTTTGTATTTTTTTTAGTAGAGAGGGTTTCACCGTGTTAGCCAGGATGGTCTCTATCTCCTGACCTTGTGATCCGCCTGCCGCGGCCTCCCAAAGTGCTGGGATTACAGGCGTGAGCCACCACACCTGGCTACCCAGCTAATTGTTACTATTTTTTGCAGATACCATTTTTTGCAGAGAGATCTCCTCAGGAGTTCAAGACCAGCCTGGACAACATAGTGAGACCCTGTCTCTACAAAAAAATTTTTTTTAATTAGCCAGGCATGGTGGTGTATGCCTGTAGTCCCAGCTACTCGGGAGACTCAGGCACGAGGCTCGCTTGAGCCCAGGAGGTCAAGGCTGCAGTGAGCCATGATTGTGCCACTGCACTCCAGCCTGGGTAACAGTGAGATACTGTCTCAGAAAAAAAAGAAAAAGATTGTTCATAGCAGATTTGCTCAAGATAGCCCCAGTGGTCGTGTGTTCATATAATAGAATGCTCCAGAACAATAAATAACTACAAGCATTGAAACATCCAGCATCACAGACGAATCTCTCGGATGTATTCTTAAATAAAAGGAGCAGACACAACTGAACACGCATAAATTCCATTCCAATGAATTTCAAGAGCAGATGTTGCAAATAGTTCTTTTTCTTTTTCTTTTTTTTTTCTTTTTTTGAGATGGAGTCTTGCTCTGTTGCCCAGGCTGGAGTGCAGTGTCGAGATCTAGGCTCACGGCAACCTCCGCCTCCTGGGTTCAAGCGATTCTCCTGCCTCAGCCTCCCAAGTAGCTGGGATTACAGGCGTGCGCCATCACACCCAGCTAATTTTTGTATTTTTAGTAGAAACGGGGTTTAGAACTTACCTAGAACTTCTGACCTCGGGTGACCCGCCCGCCTTGGCCTCCCAAGTACTGGGATTACAGGCGTGAGCCACCGCCTACCACGCCCTGGTGGACCAGTTCTTAATGATGGAAGTCGGAGCAGTGATTACCCCAGCGGGTGGAGACTGGTAGGGGGAACAAAGGGGCCTTCCAAGGTAAAGAAATATGTTTCAGATCTTGGTTTTGGATGGGGACTACAAAGGTGTATGTATATATAAACATGCATCTAGCTGTAAAGAAATCTTGTCTGCTGCTCTAAACACTGTAGTCCTCATCATTCATCTGCTAATGGAGAAAATGGGGCGGGGAACTGGGGTGGTGGGAAAGGCCAGGAGAGATTCTTGGTCCTCAGGCTGTTGTCTCTGAATGGGTTAGTTCAAGTTAAACAGTGCATTCAGGGCTGGGCGCGGTGACTCACGCTTGTAATCCCAGCACTTTGGGAGGCCTAGCCGGGCGGATCACCTGAGGTCAAGACCAGCTTGACCAACATGGTGAAACCCTGTCTCTACTAAAAATACAAAAATTAATTGGGCGTGGTGGCAGGTGGCTGTAATCCCAGCTACTCAGGAGGCTGAGGCAGGAGAATCATTTGAAACCAGGAGGCGGAAGTTGCAGTGAGCCGAGATTGTGCCACTGCACTCCAGCCTGGGCAACAGAGTGAGAGCCTGTCCCAAGCAAAGCGAGATAAGATAAGATAAGAAAAGAAAAGATAAGATAAGATAAAGTAAGATGAAATAAAAGTAAAGTAAAATAAAATAAACATTACATTCAGGTGCGGCTGTATCCAGCTCTGAACATGAATTGGGGATCACTTGCCTCAGTAGGAAGATGCTCCTGTGTCGTCAGCAGAATAATAACCCCCGTCCCCAAAGTCTACGTCCTAACCTCCAGGACCTGTGGATATGTCACCTGTCACCTCACATGGCCAAAAGGACTTTACAGGTGGGATTGGGTTAAGGAGCTTGGAATGGGAGATGATCCTGGGTTATCCGGGGGTCCAAGGTCATCACAGGGCCCTCCTGAAAGGAGGCAGGAGGGCGATAATCAGAGACTGGAGGAGGCTGTGGGGCTGGCTGAGGAGGTGGAGGAAGGGGCCCCCAGCTGAGGGGTGTGGGAAACAGGCTGTCCCCTGGAACCTCTGGAAGGACCCAGTGCTGCCCACACCTTTATTTTAGCTCAATAAGGCCTATTTCAGAATTCTGACTTCCAGAATTGTAAGATAATACATTTGTTTTCTTTGTTTGTTTGTGTTTGTTTGAGACTGAGTCTTGCTCTGTCGCCCAGGCTGGAGTGTAGTGGTGTGATCCTGACTCACTGAAACTTCCGCCTCCTGGGTTCAAGTGATTCTCCTGCCTCAGCCTCCTGAGTATCTGGGATTACAGGCACCCGCCACCGCGCCCGACTAATTTTTTTTTTTTTTTTTTTTTGTATTTGTAGAGACAAGGTTTCACCATGTTGGCCGGGCTGGTCTTGAACTGCTGACCTCAGGTGATCCACCCGGCCTCCCAAAGTGCTGGGATTACAGGCAAGAGTCACCCCACCTGGCCAGATAGTACATTTGTGTTGTCTCTTTTTTTCCCCCAAGACGGTGTCTTGCTCTTTTGCCCAGGCTGGAGTGCAGTGGCGCGATCTCAGTTCACTGCAACCTCCGCCTCCCAGGTTCAAGCAGTTCTGCCTCAGCCTCCCGAGTAGCAGGGATTACAGGTGTCTGCCACCACGCCTGGCTGATTTTTGTGTTCTTAGTAGAGACGGGGTTTCACCATGTTGGCCAGGCTAGCCTTGAACTCTTGACCTCATAATCCACCACCACCCCTCCTCGGCCTCCCAAAGTTGCTGGGATTACAGGCATGAGCCACCATGCCTGGCCCACTTGTGTTGTCTTAATGCCACTATGTTTGGGGTAATTTGTTATGGCAGGAATAGGAAATTAATACACCTTGCGATGTAGGGCAGCTCCCCATGCATGGGGTAAGGTGAGCCTGGCTGTGGTAGAAGCCAAGACAGGGAAGCCTCAAGAACTGCAAGCATCTAGTTCATGCCGCCTCCATTCTCTTCCATCAGGCGCCTCCATCGCTACTATTGTCTTTCTTTTTTTGAGACAGGGTCTTGCTCTGTTGTCCAGGCTGGAGTGCGGTGGTGCAATTATGGCTCACTGCAGCCTCAACTCCTGGGCTCAAGCGATCCTCCCACCTTGGCCTCCCCAAAGTGCTGGGATCACAGTTATGAACCACCACACCTGGTCCATCACTGCTATTCATTCTCAGGTTGGAATGACATCAAGACCAATTTAGGGGTCTCTGTTGGCCCTGGAAGGTGCTCTGCTCCCAGCCCTCCCTACCACTGCGGGACAAGGACACCGAGGTGGGAGTGAGTGTGGATTGTCAAACTGTACCCTCCTCTGCTTTTCTTTTCTTATCTTTTCTTTCTTTCTTTCTTTTTTCTTGAGACAGAGTCTCGCTCTGTTGCCCGGGCTGGAGTGCAATGGCACAATCTCGGCTCACTGCAACCTCTGCCTCCCAGGTTCAAGCCATTCTCCTGCCTCAGCCACCTGAGTAGCTGGGATTACAGGTGCCTGCCACCACACCCAGCTAATTTTTTTGTATTTTTTAGTAGAGACGGGGTTTCACCATGTCGGCCAGGCTGGTCTTGAACCCCTGACCTCAGGTGATCCACCCACCTCGACCTCCCAAAGTGCTGGGATGACAGGCATGAGCCACCGCACCCGGCCCCCCTCTGCTTTTTGAAGATGGGAGGGAGGCAGGTCTTGGCGTGTGTTCTGGAGAGTCAGGAGCGACCCACCTTCCCAGGGCCCGGGAGGCAGGTGGGCTGGCGTTTGACCTTGTGGACTGCGCAGTGAGGGGGGTGCTGCAGGTTGGCAGCGTCTGTCTCCCACGCCGATCAGCCCTCTCCCAGCAGATCCATGTGGGTCGATGCAAAATTAATTAGAGTAATCAACTCGGCCACACCGCGGAGAGCATGCTTGCAGGGTTAGGTCACTAATTGGTAGGAGCTGCCAGTGTGTCCCCGTGTCTTTAAGGTATTAACACCCCCCTCCCACCACAGATTAATTACCGTTTTGCATCTTCCACCATATTCGTGGCTCCTGGATCTGCTCTTGCTGGGGAGGAGGTTTGCAGGTTAGCGTGGGAGGGGCAGCAATGTGGACTGTGTGTCCCCTCCCCCAGGGTGAGTCTGTGCAGGGAGACTGGGACCCGGGGAAGTGGCAGGTGGCTACATTCAATCCTGGAAGTGCAATACCTGTGAGCCAAGAGGCCCTTGGAAGGGATGGCATGCATTCCCCATTGATGCGGGACTCGCAGGGACAATTGTCCACCTAACTGTCTATTCATCTCCTCACCCATCCATGCATATCCTTATCCATGCACCCATCCACTCATCCATCCGTCCATCCATTCATCCATCCATCCACACACACATGCACCTGCCCATCCATCCATCCATCCATCCATCCATCCATCCCACTGTCCATCCATCCACCCACCCATTCATCCACCCACCCATCCATCCATCTACCCATCCACTCATCTACCCATCCACCCATTTGTCCATCCATTCACCTATCTATCCATCCATTCATCCATCCACCCGCCCATTCATCTACACATTCACCTGCCCATTCATCCATTCATCCATCCATCCACCCACCCATTCATCCACCCACCCATCCATCCGTCTACCCATCCACTCATCCACCCATCCACCCATTTATCCATCTATTCACCTATCTATCCATCCATTCATCCATCCACCTCCCATCCATCTACACATTCACCTGCCCATTCATCCATCCATCCAGTCACCCACCACCCACCCATCCATTCATCCACCCATTCACACACCCACTCATCCATTCATTCATCTATCTATCCATCCATTCATCCACCCACCCATCCACCCACTCATCCATCCATCTGCATATGCACCTGCCCATCCCTCCATCCATTCACACCTCCATCCATCCATACCTCCATCCATCCATCTACCCACCCATCCACCCATCTACTAATCCACCCATTTATCCATCCATCCATCCATCCATCCATCCATCCATCCATCCATCCACCCATCCATCTACACATGCACCTGCCTGTCCATCCATCCACCCACCCACACATCTATCCATCCACCCACTCACACACCTACCCACCCACCCATCTATTTATTCATCCATCCACCCATCCGTCCATCCATCTACAGATGTACCTGCCCAGCCACCCACCCATCCATCCATCCATCCATCCATCCCCCTGCCCATCTATCCATCTACACATACACCTGCCCATCCATCCATCCATCCATTCATCCTTCCCTCCCTCCATCCACCCACCCATCCATCCATCTACACATGCATCTGCCAATCCATCCATCTATCCACCCACCCACTCATCCATCTATTCACACATCCATTCATCCATCCATCCATCCATCCATCCACCCATCCACCCATCCATCCATCCATCCATCCATCCCCCCACTCACCCACCCATCCACCCATCTACACATGCACCTGCCCATCCATCCATTGACCCATCCATTCCTCTATCCATCCATCCACCCATCTATTGATCCATCCATCCATCCTCCCATGTGCCCAGTCATCCATCCGCCCATCCACCCATTGACCCATCCATCCATCCGTCCATCCATCCATCCTTCCATTCATCCACTCATCCATTCATCCACCCACTCATCTACCCACCCATCCATCCACTCATCTACCCATCCACCCATCTACCCATCCACCCATCCACCTATCCACTTGCCCACCCATTCATCCATCCATCCACCTATCCATCCATCCATTGTCATCCATCTACCCATTCATCCCTTCCTCCCTCCATCCATCCACCCACCCACTCATCCATCTACTATGGTTTGGATATGATTTGTTTGGTCCCAAGTCTCATGTTGAAATTTGATCCCCAACATTGAAGGTGGGGTCTGGTGGGAGGTGTGTGCATGGTGGGGGTGCATTCCTCATTCATGGCTTTGTGCCATTCTCACAGGTGTGAGTGAGTTCTCACTCTTATTTCCTGCAAGAACTCATTGTTGAAAAGAGCCTGGCATCTTCCTTCTCTCTCTCACTGTGTCACTGCACAGGGAGGCTTCCTGCCTTGAATGGAAGCTTCTGGAAGCCCTCATCAGAAGAAGACATTGGTGCCATGCTTCTTGTACAGCATGCAGAACTATGAGCCAAATAAGCCTCTTTTTTAAAAAATGAATTACCCAGACTTAGGCATTCCTTTGTAGCAACGCAAACAGATTAAGACACCATCCATCCACCCACTATTACCCATCTGTCTATCCATCCATCTGTCCATTGATCTGTCCATCCATACTTCCACCATACATTCACTATCCGTCCATCTGTCCATTGATCTGTCCATCCGTACTTCCACCATACATTCACTATCCGTCCATCTGTCCATTGATCTGTCCATCCGTACTTCCACCATACATTCACTATCCGTCCATCTGTCCATTGATCTGTCCATCCATACTTCCACCATACATTCACTATCCATCCATCTGTCCATTGATCTGTCCATCCGTACTTCCACCATCATACTCATCATCCATCTATAGACTCATCCATTCACATATCCATCCATTCATTCATCTATCCACCTATCATCAATTTGTCCATCTATACATCCATCATCTATTATAATACACCTTCCATAAATTCTTCCATCCATTCATCTGTCCATCCTTCCTTCCATTAATCTGTAGACCCATTCATCCATTTATTTCTATATCGTTCATCCATACACCCATCCAACCATTCATCTATACACTGCCTACCCACTGATCCGTCAACCCACCTCTTCCATGCATCCATCTATCCACTCATCCACCAACCATTTACTGACATATTGATATATTGATATTATTTATTAATGTATTGATATTTACAATCAAATATACTTATGTATATGTATGTATGTATGTATTTATTTTGAGATGGAATCTCGCTCTGTCACCCAGGCTGGAGCACGGTGGCACGATCTAGGCTCACTGCAACTTCCGTCTCCTGGGTTCACACCATTCTCCTGCCTCAGCCTCCTGAGCAGCTGAGATTACAAGTGCCCACCACCACATCCGGCTAAGTTTTTGTATTTTTAGTAGAGATGGGGTTTCACCATGTTAGCCAGGATGGTCTCGATCTCCGGACCTCGTGATCTGCCTGCCTCGGCCTCCCAAAGTGCTGGGATTACAGGCTTGAGGCACCGCGCCCGGCCTATGTATGTTTATTTATTTATTTATTTATTTTTTGAGACGGAGTCTCGCTCTGTCGCCCAGGCTGGAGTGCAGTGGCCGGATCTCAGCTCACTGCAAGCTCCGCC
>NW_012120043.1:1615945-1630784 GCF_000951035.1 Colobus angolensis palliatus | reverse complement strand
AAAAATTTTTCAGCCGGGCGTGGTGGCTCATGCCTGTAATCCCAGCACTTTGGGAGGCCGAGGCAGGTGGATCACAAGGTCAGGAGTTCAAGACCAGCCTGGCCAATATGGTGAAATCCCGTCTCTACTAAAAATACAAAAATTAGCCAGGTGTGGTGGCAGGCACCTATAGTCCCACTACTGGGGAGGCTGAGGCAGAAGAATCGCTTGAACCCGGGAGGCAGAGGTTGCAGTGAGCCGAGATTATGTCACTGCACCCCAGCCTGGGTGACAGAGTGAGACTCCGTCTCAAAAAAAAAAAATTCTAGAGATGGGGTCTTACTGTGTTTGCCAGGCTGGTCTTGAACTCCTGGGCTCAAGCATTTCTCCCACCTTGGCCTCCCAAGGTGCTGGGATTATAGGCATGAGCCACCGCACCTGGTCTGTGGTGTCTTTTTTCTTTTCTTTTCTTTAGAGACAGGGTCTCCATCTATCACCCAGGCTGGAGTGCAGTGGCATGATCTCAGCTCACTACAGCCTCAACCTCTAGGCTCAAGTGATCCTCCCGCTTCAGCTTCCCGAGTAGCTGGGATTATAGAGGAGAGCCATGTGCCTGGCCCGGGGTAACACGTTAAAATTGTAGACATTTTGGAAAATGCTGATACTGCAGCTGGATTTGAACTTCCACCCCACCTTCACTCAATTGTTCTTGCCATTTGAGTACAGTTTCCTAGTTCTTTTGTTTGTTTTCTGTGTGTGTGTGTGTGTGTTTTTTTTTTTTTTTTTTTTGAGATGGAGTCTTGCTTTGTTGCCCAGGGTGGGGTGCAGTGGGGCGGTCTCAGCCCACTGCAACCTCTGCCTCCCGGGTTCAAGTGATTCTCCTGCCTCAGCCTCCTGAGTAGCTGGAATTACAGGCACATGCCACCACGCCCAGCTAATTTTTGTATTTTTAGTAGAGACGGTTTCACCATGTTGGCCAGGTTGGTCTTGAACAGGCTGGTCTCGCACTCCTGACCTCAGGTGATCCACCCACCTAGGCCTCCCAGAGCGCTGGGATGACAGGCGTGAGCCACCGTGCCCAGCCCAATTTCCTAGTTCTTGTACCACAAGTGTCTTGGCTGTTAAGGGGCCCCTGCCTGTCTCCAGGAAATGGTGTGTCCTAAAACCCCCATTTTGCAGATGAGAGCCCTGAGGCTCCAGGGTCCCACTCTGAGGAAGACGCCAACCTGGGAGGGTGGAACTCCCCCATGCAGTGCTCTTTCCACCACCTGAGGCTGTGGATTCTGGCCGGGTGGCTGGGGAAAGGAGGGGAGACTGCTTTCATCTGCCCACTGGCAAGGGACCCCACCTCACAGCCGGTGAGGGGTCAACCAACCCGTGCCAGGAAGTCGGCCACGGCGGGAAGTCTGTGGGGCCAGGACCCACCCAGGATACGGACGCGGTGGCAGCATCGGCGTGGCCGAAATAGGATTCTCCAGGGAAATCCGAAGGCTCTGGTATGTTGGGAAGGTTCAAACTTGAAAAAACACTTGGTGGACAGGAGACAGCCAAGGCTGGGGTGGGGCCACCGGGGTCATCCTGACTCTGCCCATCCTCAGCCCCAGGGCACCTTCTTGGGGAGATCTCAGGTCCTGCTTCGGGTTCTGTGATGGAGAGAAGGGAGCAGAGAGAGACAGGGAGGAGGAGAGAGGGAGACAGACAGAGAATGAGATATATATATAGAGAGAGAGAGAGGCAGAGACGGAGACACAGAGACAGACACAGAGACAGAGAGATAGAGGCAGAGAGAGACAGAGACAGAGAAAGAGACAGAAAAAGACAGAAACGCAGAGAGAGGCAGAGAGCAAAATAGAGGCGAGATAGAGCCAGAGAGAGAGCCAGAGAGACAGAAACAGAAAGGTAGAGAGAGAGACACAGTCAGAGAGAGGCAGAGACAGAGCGACAGAGACAGACACAGAAACAGAAAGATGGAGGCAGAGAGAGACACAGAGAGGCAGAGAGAAAGAGACAGAGACAGAGAAGAGATAGAGACAGAAACATAGAGGCAGAGAGAGACAGAGACAGAGTCAGACAAAGAGAGACAGAGATAGAAAGAGATACAGAGAGAGGCAGAGACAGAGAGACAGATGGAGAGACAAAAAGACACAGATACAGAGACCCACAGAGACAGAGAGATACGGAGAGATAGAGAGACGGAGAGCGCGCAGGAGCCAGGGACACGGGAGAGACGCCTGCAAATGAGAGGCAGGAGAGGAGAACCAGTGGGCTGCAGATTCGCCGGCCGATCTGCACCTCTGGCCCCGGCTCTGGCTGCCCCGCACCCAGCCCCCACCCCACAGCCAGAGGAGAGAAGCCCCGGCCGCCGGCCTCCTCGGCTATTGATCGGCCTTGGTTGCTGCGGCTGGAGCAGGCAGGGATCGGGGTGACCTCCTCTCCCTCCGCGGCAGCCACAACGCCGGGAGACCCAGCCCAGAGACCCCAACACCCGCGGGCCAGCGACCGGGGCCAGGAGGAGTCACGTCCCGTCTCTGCCCCTTGGGAATATGGATGGGGGTCAAGATCTGGGCGCCCCCACCCCAACCCATGAGTTTGCTCCAGGCGCCATCTCAGCCTCTGACCCCCGGACAGGTGTGCATGGAGCATTCTTCCTGCCGCAGGTTCCAGGGCCCGGGGGCCGGGACCCCCAGCACACAGTGGGTCTTGACACCCCTTTGTTCTGGAAATGGAGCGTCCGTCTGGGCCCTCCCTGGCTCCCTGACAGTCCACGCTGGAGCCTTGAAGCCGGGCACAGTCGGATCTGACACCCAGGCCCCCGTGGGTGTCTCCCAGGCCTCAGTGGCCACGCCTGTTAAATGGGGCCGCGTCTCGGCCATGAGGGAGGTTGTGACAGTAACTCCAGAGCCTGGGCTCCTCCTGGCAGGCAAGGACCAAGGTCCAGGCCAGCTCCTGTCCCCTGTCTCCATGCAGGGGTCGGCGTGGGGGTGGGAATTGACCGGGACCAGCAACGCCCCGGCTCTGTGAGGCTCGAGCGGGGAGCAGGACCCCACCAGCTTGTGCATGCCGGTGCCTTCTGAGCCCCCCTCTGTGTCTGCATCCTTAGGGGGCCACAAGGGCAGGAACCCCCGGACCTGGCACAGACCAGGACACTGAGGCTGGAGCAGTGCCCCTGCCTGGGCTTGCCTGTGGCCCCCCAAGACTCCCATCCCTTCCCCTCCAGGGGCATGGGTGCCGAGGGCCAGTATGCCCTCGATGTTTAGAGCAGCCAAATCCCCAAACCCAGGGTGCCCCCAAGTCCTGCCTGGGGCCTTCCCCACCTCCTGGTGAGGGGTCAGGGCCCCACCCTCCCATCCCCAGCAGCCGGGGCCAGGCTGAGTATACCCTGGGTTCTGGTTCATTCCAGCACGAGGCCCCATGCCAGGCACTGGCATAGCCCATGTCCCCAGCCCCACTGTCAGGGCCTCCCCGGCCCGATTAGAAGGCAGAGCCCGTTGCGATCAGAAGGAAATTCAAGTCCTGACTCCGAGACAGGCTGGATCGGCTGGAAGGTGGCACAGTGACACCGAGACTCCCTCGGCGGGTGCCATGTGGAGAGGGGGCAACACCCAGAGACCGCCCAGGGAGCCAGCCCCAGGAGGGTGGGAGCTCCAGGGCCTCCCTCCTGGCAGGGGTTCTCACCCCCCAGACAGCCCAGGGTCACAGGACCGGGCTCCCAGCCACCCATAAAGGCTTCTTAAACAGCCTGCTTGGCCAACTGTCATCTCCATTAATGCATAAAAATCATTAGGCACCAGTCCCGAGACCCCGATCGTAAACCAGCAGGTCCCCGGGGCCCTCACCCAGGCGGCAAATGGCATCCAGGGGAGGCTCCCGGGCCCCCACGGCGCCCGCCCCGCCCGGCCCTCCACTCGGAGCCTCTTCCGATCGATTTTATGAAGCAGCTTGGGGTTCGTCAATGCTCCCGCTCCCGCTTTATGCCCCTGTTTAAAAATTCTTAATTAAGCAGGTTTTTTCTGTTTACACTTGAACTAATTACACTTTTAAAACCAACAATAAAACATTAGGCCCAGGCTATTAAGAGCTTCGGTGCAGGCCTGCGGCGCGGCCCACGGGGCAATTCAGGAACTGGGTCCTTCCATGGGAGATAGGAGTGCCGGGCGGCGGGCGGGTGCCTGGCGTCCTTTAAGAGGGTCCCCGGGCCTTATCCGCCTTCCTGGAGGGTGGGGAGGGGATAGCAGGCGCCTGGATGAGCCGCGCTTCCGCCCCGCCGGTGGCCGATGGACCTATTGATCGCATGGCCTTATCCACGGTGCATCTTCTGGGGCATCCTCGGAAGACGAGGTCCGTGCCAGGGAGGGCCCAGGGCCAGCCAGAGGGAGAACGGGAGGGCCAGGAGGGTCTCAGGCGGAAGACTCTGGTACCGGGTCAGCAGACAGTGACTCCGTCCCCCGGACCGTGTCCTGAAGGGCGTTCAGTGGCCTTGCCCCAGAGACGGGAGCATATTTGGGACTAGGGCGACACGTGCAGGCCCAGGGGGCCCCATGGGGTTCCCAACAAAGCCCCCCATCCCCTGACGGACATCTGAAGCTCTGTCTGGGCTGGACGGAAGCCGGCCTCCCCTCCCACTGCAGGGGCACCCGGGCCGGGTCACTGGTGGTGACTTTAAATGCTCTAAGTACACCACCAGCCATGGCTTATGGGCTCCTTGGCATGAAATGTCCTCCACCAATTTCCTTCTCTTCTTATTTATTGAGACAGGGTCTCGCTCTGTCACCCAGGCTGCAGTGCAGTGGCGCAATCATAGCTCACTGCAGCCTCCACCTCCTGGGCTCAAACGATCCTCCTGCCTCAGCCTCCAAAGTACCTGGGACCACAGGTGTGCGTCACCACACTCAGTTAATTTTTGAATTTTTTTTTTGTTTGCTTTGTTTTGTGTTTTGAGATGGAGTTTCACTCTTGTTGCCCAGGCTGGAGTGCAGTGACACCATCTCAGCTCATTGCAATCTCTGCCTTCTGGGTTCAAGCAATTCTCTTGCCTCAGCCTCCCAAGCAGCTGAGATTACAGGCACGAGCCATCAGGCCCGGCTAATTTTGTATTTTTAGTAGAGACAAGGTTTCACCCTGTTGGTCAGGCTGGTCTTGAACTCCTGACCTCAGGTGATCCACCAACCTCAACCTCCCAAAGTGCTGGGATTAGTGGTGTAATCACCGTGCCTGGCCTTAATTTTTGAATTTTTTGTATACGTCGGGGGGTCTCACTATGTTGCCCAAGCTCATCTCGAACTCCTCAGTTCAAGCAATCCTCCTGCCTCAGCCTCCTAAAGTTCTGGGATTACAGGCATGAGCCACTGTGTCTGGCCAACCTCCACCAACTTAGGCCTTAGCTGCCTCCGCCCATCCCTCAGCCCAGCTTAGTGGCTGCTCCAGAGAGCTTCCCGAACCTGATATGAGCCTCCTGAGCTCCTCAGACTCCAAGAATATTGGAGGCGTGGGGCCTTCTAGGCTATATCCGCAAGTTGCTGTGAGCACTGACACCTCGGAGGCTGCTCTGAAGACAACCACAGGGTCCCCCAGGGTTCACTAGGGCCTTGGTCTGCCCTCTCTCCATGACCTCATCTCACCCACGGCCCCACCATCCATCCCATCTCCCAGGAGAGCTGCTGTCCTCTTTCCCACCCCGCCCCGATGGTTACCTTCTCCAGCATCCTCGGGTCTCACCCCTGAGTCTCCCTGGAATACACCCCCTCTGCCATGTCCCCGCAGCCCTCAGCTTCTCCCAACCTCACTTCTGGACTCCACCCTCGAGATCGGGCTCTGCAAACTTTCTGTAAAGGACCAGGTAGCCAACTTTTTTGGCTTTTGAATTGGACGGTCTCTGTCAGGACTGTTCAGCTCTGCAGTGGCAGTGAAACCAGCACAGACAATATGTAAGTGAGTGGCTGTGGCTGTGTGTCAATAAAGCTTTATTTATAAAAACAGGCTGGCTGGGCGCAGTGGCTCACACCTGTACTTTGGGAGGCCAAGGCTGGTGGATCACCTGAGGTCAGGAGTTCAAGACCATCCAGCCTGACTAACATGGTGAAACCCCACCTCTACTAAAATTAAAAAAATTAGCCAGGCATGGTTGTGGGCACCTGTAGTCCCAGCTACTTGGGAGGCTGAGGCAGGATAATCACTTGAACCCGGTAGGTGGAGGTTGCTGTGAGCTGAGATCACGCCACTGCATTCCAGCCTGGGGGACAGAGTGAGACTCTGTCTCAGAAAAAGAGAAGGAAGGAAGAAAAGAAAGAAAGAAAGAAAGAGAGAGAGAGAGAGAGAAAGAAGAAAAAAAGAAAGAAAAATAAAGAAAGAAAGAAAGAAAAGAAAGAAAGAAAGAGAAAGAAAGGAAGGGAAAGAAAGAAGGAGAAGGAAGGAAGGAAGGAAGGGAAGGAGGAAGGAAGGAAGGGAGGAAGGGAGGGAGGGAGGGAGGAAGGAAGGAAGGAAGGAAGGAAGGAGAAAAAAGTATCATTCAAGGTACTAACATATAAAACTTTTTTCTTCTACAGTCTCTCTCAACTTGTCATAGTTTTCTTCAACTTGCTATTCCACATCATTCTACATTTTATTTTACATATTTTTTAGACAGAGTCTCACTGCCACCCAGGCTGGAGTGCAGTGGTGCAATCACAGCTTGCTGAAGCCTTGACTTCCTGGGCTCAAGTGATCCTCCCACCTCAGCCTCCCAAGTAGCTGGCACCACAGGCATGCACCACACTGTATCAGCCTGTTTTCATGCTGCTGATAAAGACGTACCTGAGACTGGGAAGAAAAAGAGATTTAATGGGTCAGGCGCGGTGGCTCACGCCTATAATCCCAGCACTTTGGGAGGCCTAGGCAGGCGAATCACGAGGTCAGGAGATTGAGACCCTCCTGGCTAACATGGTGAAACCCCATCTCTACTAAAAATACAAAAAAATTAGCCAGGCATGGTGGTGGGCCCTTGTATTCCCAACTACTCGAGAGGCTGAGGCAGGAGAATGGTGTGAACCTGGGAGGTAGAGCTTGCAGTGAGCCAAGATTGCGCCACAGCACTCCAGCCTGGGCGACAGAGCGAGGCTCTGTCTCCAAAAAAAAAGAAAAAAGAAAAGAAAAAGAGGTTCAATGGATTCACACTTCCACACAGCTGAGGAGGCCTCAATCATGGTGGAAGGCAAGGAGGAGCAAGTCATGCCTTACATGGATGGCAGCAGGCAAAGAGAGAGCTTGTGCAGGGAAATGCCCGAATTCAATCACCTCCCAGAGGGTTCGTCCCACGACACATGGGAATTGTGGGAGTTATAATTCAAGATGAGATTTGGGTGGGAACACAGCCAAACCGTATCCACCACACTTGACTAATGTTTTCATTGTTTTCTAGAGATGGAGTCTCACTATGTTACCCGGGCTGGTCTCAAACTCCTGGGCTCACATGATCCTCTCACCCTGAACTCCCAAAGTGCTGGGATCCCAAAGATGTGAACCACCTAACATTTTTAAAATTTTAAAACTTTAAAAAAATTTTAAATTTTTTTAAGCCTGAAAATTTTTAAATTTAATTTATTATTGTGAATTTGACCATTCATCTTTATGTTATGCAATGCCAGGTTTAAATACAAATATTGAAACAATTTCATCATTTGGTCTGAAAATATTGGCTATCTGGTTCTTTCAGAACATGTGACTTGTCTACAGAATCACCTAAATTAGGCCATTTGTGTTTTGTAGATTGCATGAGCATATGTGTTTGATTCTGACGGGAACAACTGAAACGCTGAACAAAAGTAACCTGTTTTTATTGTTTTTATTTCACTTTTACTTTTCTTTTTTCTTTTTTTTTTTTTTAGAGATGGAGTCTCACTCTGTTGCCAAGGTGGGAATGCAGCGAGTGGTGCAATCATAGCTCACTGCCATCTCAACCTCCTGGGCTCAAATGACCCTCCAGCATCAGCCTTCAGAGTAGCTGGGACCACAGGTATGTGCCACCATGCCCGGCTTATCGTTTGTTTGTTTATTTTTTAGAGATGAGGTCTTGCTATGTTTTCACAGCTAGCCTTGAGCTCCTGGGCTCAAACAATCCTCCCACCTTGGCCTCCTAAAGCACTGGGATTACAGGTATAAGCCACCACGCCCAGACTTTTTTTGTTGTTGTTGTTAAACAGAGTCTCGCTCTGTCACCCAGGCTGGAGTGCAGTGGTGCAATCTCTGCTCACTGCAAGCTCCGCTTCCCGGGTTCACGCCATTCTCCTGCCTCAGCCTCCCGAGTAGCTGGGACTACAGGCGCCTGTCACCTCACCCGGCTAGTTTTTTGTATTTTTTAGTAGAGACGGGGTTTCACCATGTTAGCCAGGATGGTCTTGATCTCCTGACCTCATGATCCACCCGCCTCGGCCTCCCAAAGTACTGGGATTGCAGGCGTGAGCCACCGCGCCCGGCCCACACCCAGCCTTTATTTTACCTCTTTGTACATGCCTGTTCTACCAACTCTCTCACACACTCACCTGGTACTCGTTTTGGATCTCACTGAACTCTCATGGGCTGTGGGACCCTGGAGCTCTGTGCCCCTGGGCATAGTCATTGCCAGGTGCAAACAGACCAGCATGGAACATCTAAGCACACACGTTTTGAGGATCTTCCCTGCTCTCAGGCATGCTCCATTGTTCCGCTGGACTTCACTTATAAAACACAAGTTCAGGCCGGGCGTGGCCAAGGTGGGCAGATCACGAGGTCAGGAGTTTGAGGCCAATCTGGCCGACATGGTGAAACCCCGTCTGTACTAAAAATACAAAAACAGTTAGCAGGGTGAGGTGGCGGGCACCTGTAATCCCAGCTACTTAGGAGGCTGAGGCAGGAGAATCGCTTGAACCCGGGAGGCGGAGGTTGCAGTGAGCCGAGATCACTGCACTCCAGCCTGGGTGACAGAGCTAGACTCCATCTCGAAAAAAAAAAAAAAAAAAACAAGTTCAAAGATCAAATTAGCAAAAGTATCAAGATGGTGACAGACAGCAGAGCGTTAAACCAAACATGAACCCTGAACCGCTGGGCTGCACATCCGTGAAGCCGAGCTGGCCAGGTCGGCCTGGTACACAGCAGGCACTTAATAAATGCTTGCTGAGTAAGTAAATCGTTGGAGGATGTTGGAGATCATCTCATCTCCGGGGGGTTTGCAGTGTTCCTGGCAGCCTCAGAGACTGTGAACATCTCCCAGCTCTAAAGTGGTGTCAGGAATGGCGGGGTGGGTAGGGAAGTGTTCTCTGGGTGAGTTGAATAGTGGCCCCCCACAGATGTGCACCCCCTAATCCTAATCCCTGAAACCTATGGATAGGTCACGTTATATCCCTAAAGGGACTCTGCAGGTGGGACTAAATGAAGGACCTTCGATAGGAGATCATCCTGGATTATCTGCGGGGAGTGCCCAATGTCCTCACAGGGTTCTTTTAAGAGGAGGCGGGAGGACCAGGCGCAGTGGCTCATGCTTGTGATCCCAGCGCTTTGGGAGGCCAAGGCGGGCAGATCACTTGAGGTCAGGAGTTCGAGACCAGCCTGGCCAACATGGTGTAACCCCATCTCTATTAAAAATACAAAATTAGCCAAATGTGGTGGCAGATGCCTGAAATCCCAGCTACTTGGGAGGCTGAGCCAGGAGAATCACTTGAACCGGAAGGCAGAGTTTGCAGTGAGCTGAGGTCATGCCACTGCACTCCAGCCTGGGGAGTCAGAGAGAGACTGGAAGAGGTGGCGCTGTGGCTGTGAAGGGGGAGGAAGGGCCCTAAGATGAGGTATGCAGGTGCCTCTAGACCCTGGGAAAGGCAGGAAATGGGTTCTCCCCTGGAGCCTCCAGGAGGGACCAGCCCTGCCCATGCCTTGATTTTAGGATTTCTGATCTCCTGAACCATGACAGCATAAATCTGCGAAATTTCAGGCCAATACATTTGAGGTCATTTGTTACAGCAGCTGCAGGGCAGGCACCCAGCCTGCACCCCCACCTGGAGGACAGGACTCTGCTTGCATCCGTTTGACACACCCACCTTCTGAAAATTGATTCTTCCCGCCAGGCGCAGTGGCTCATGCCTGTAATCCCAGCACTTTGGGAGGCCAAGGCGGGCAGATCACTTGAGGTCAGGAGTTCCAGACCAGCCTGGCCAACATGGTGAAACCCTGTCTCTACTAAAAGTACAAAAATTAGCTGGGTATGATGGCGGGTGCCTGTAATCCCAGCTACTCAGGAAGCTGAGGCAGGAGAATCCCTTGAACCCCGGAGGTAGAGGTTGCAGTGAGCTGAGATCACGCCACTGCACTCCAGAGCGAGACTCCAACTCAAAAAGAAAGAAAAAGGAAGGAAGGAAGGAAGGAAGGAAGGAAGGAAGGAAGGAAGGAAGGAAGGAAAAAAAGTGATAATTCCAATACAGCATTCTGACCAGGCTGTGGCTCACACCTGTAATCCGAGCACTTTGGGAGGCCGAGGCGGGCGGATCATCTGAAGTCACGAGTTTGAGACTAGCCTGGACAACATGCTGAAACCTCATCTCTGCTAAAAAAATGCCAAATTAGTTGGGCGTGATAGCACACACCTGTAATCTCAGCTACTCGGGAGGCCGAGGCAGGAGAATCTCTTGAACCGGGAATGCGGAGGTTGCAGTGAGCCGAGATTGCACCATAGAATTCCAGCGTGGGCGACAGAGTGAGACCCTGTCTCAAAATTTTGTATTTTTAGCAGACATGTGGTTTCAGCACGGTGGCCAGGCTAGTCTCAAATTCCTGACTTCAGATGATCCGCCCGACTTGGCCTCCCAAAGTGCTCGGATTACAGGCGTGAGCCACCACGCCTGGTCAGAATGCTGTATTGGAAGCATCAGTTTGGAGGCTGGGAAATTTGCAGGCTAGAGGTGACCCATTAGTGATTTCAGAAGGAGCGGGGACACACCAGGGGAAGGAATAAGGTTGCAGGGCATTCATGGGGGGTTACCCCATGGAAGACCCCAAAGGGGGAACAGCGGGGACCTCTGAACTGAGACACCCTAGGCACAGGGTCAGCGGGGCGCCAGGCTGGGGACCTCTCCACACACACAGGCTCCGGATCCTTCCAAAAGGACTGCCTGGATTTTCGGGACAGGTGCAGGTCATGGTTTGTGTCCCTCCCTGACACTGGGCCTCCCCTGCATTTTGGCCATCGGCTGCCTACAGCACCCTTCCTTCTCATGGGCACCTGGGACAAATGAGGAGCACAGGTGAGTTAACACCTCACTGAGGATGAGTCTCTCTCTTCTGGGCAGGGCCCTGGCTGAGACCCCCGTCAGGGGTGGCCATCAGCTGGTCAGTCCAGAGCCTGCCCCAGGGCTGCAAGATCGGGGCGTGGGGTGAGGTGTGCTCCTGGGCTGAGGGCAGCTGAGTCTGTTTTCGGGGAGGATCCACTCTGGGGAGACCCCTGTGTCCAGCATGGCCAAGCTGGTGGGGAGGACGGGCTTCAGGTCACAGTGGCCCCCTTCCCCGTGTAGGGAGGGACAGAGGGCACGGCAGGTGGACGGCAGCAGGCGGGGAGCATGGGGACCCCTTGGGGACAAGCAGGTGGCAGGAGACACTGAGCTGGGGTGGAGGTCACAGCTGGAGAAGGGGGACATTCCCAGCAGCCTGGGGCAGGGGCTCCAAAGGGACCGGGCCAAGCCCCCTGCCCGCAGCCAGCCCAGCTTTCTCGAACAGGCGTCTTCCCGAGTCTGGGGCGGGGGGAGCATTTCTGAGAAGGAAAAGAGTCCCTCAGGGTCTCGGGGTTTCTGAGAACAGTTTCCACCTCTTCTCAGAAGTGCCTCCCCCAGACCCAGCCCCAGGCCCCAGCCTGACAGGCATCAAACCTCCACTCCAGGGCGCTGGGAGGGGGGTGAGCTCCCCGTCCCTGGGGAGTGCAAGCCCGCGCGGAGATGGGGGCCCGGTTGGGGACCAAGGCTTCCTCCGAGCCGGTGAGGGTCTGTTCCCAGCTCAGACAGGGGCACGGAAATCAGTTGCGGTCACTTCAGTGTTGGAGAAACTGAGACGCAAAGACGAGACCTGCTCGGGTGATTCGCATGAGTTCAGAGAGGCGAACAGAGAGGGTGGGGCGTGGCCTCATCTGGGGGCAACTGACCAGGGGCGGGGCGGGTGGGCGTGGCCGTGTTGGAGGGTCGCGGCCTGGTGTGGGCGAGGCCTATGTTTGGGCGTGGCCTGCCTGTGGCCGGCTTTCTCAGGGGGCAGCGTGGCGTCGGGTCCCCTAGAGGGAAGGGGACATTTGCGACCTCCCTCCCTCCCTTTCACATCCAGGCTCGGGAGAAGCGACGCAGAGCGAAGTCAGACGGCCTCTCCCTGCAGGAGCTGAGGGTCTAGCGGGGCGAGGATGTGGACGGCGGCAGTGGTTCCTTTGACACGGAGTAATTTCATTCTCGCCACCCAGCCCCTGACTTGCTGTTTTGGAACTCTACCCTATTTCACCATCGCTGCAAATCACCTGTCTCACAGATGGGGAAACTGAGGCTCTGAGAAGCCAAGCAGCTTGCCCAAGGCCCACAGAGGGTCTGAACTCGGGTCTGGCTGCCTCTAGAAGGTTTACAGAGAAGTTGGCCTCAGCCTCCTCCAGACCACCAATTTCCAAACTCATCCAAAATTGCCCTCAAACTGCCAGCTTCCTCCTTTCTACCAGGCGGCTCCAGAAAGAAATGCCAACTGTCTGTCGGGCGCAGGAGCTCACGCCTGTAATCCCAGCACTTTGGGAGGCTGAGGTGGGAGGATTGCTTGAGGCCAGGGAGTTGAGATCAGCCTGGGCAACACAGAGAGACTCCCATCTCTAACAAAAAAATAAAAAATAAAGCCAGGTGTGGTGGCTCACGCCTGTAATCCCAACACTTTGGGAGGCCAAGTCGGGCTGATCATGAGCTCAGAAGTCCGAGACCATCCTGGCAAATATGGTGAAACCCAGTCTCTACTAAAAATACAAAAATTAGGCCAAGCACAGTGGCTCACGCCTGTAATCCCAGCACTTTGGGAGGCTGAGGTGGGAGGATTGCTTGAGGCCAGGGAGTTGAGATCAGCCTGGGCAACACAGAGAGACTCCCATCTCTAACAAAAAAATAAAAAATAAAGCCAGGTGTGGTGGCTCACGCCTGTAATCCCAACACTTTGGGAGGCCAAGTCGGGCTGATCATGAGCTCAGAAGTCCGAGACCATCCTGGCAAATATGGTGAAACCCAGTCTCTACTAAAAAAAAAAAAAAAAACTAGCTGGGCGAGGTGGCGGGCACCTGTAGTCCCAGCTACTCGGGAGGCTGAGGCAGGAGAATGGCATAAACCCAGGAGGCGGAGCTTGCAGTGAGCTGAGATCCGGCCACTGCACTCCAGCCCAGGCGACAGAGCGAGACTCCATCTCAAAAAAAAAAAAAAAATTAGCCGGGCGTGGTGGTGCGCGCCTGTAATCCCAACTACTCAGGAGGCTGAGGCAGGAGAATCGCTTGAACCCAGGAGTCAGAGGTTGCAGTGAGGCAAGATCGTGAGGGTCTGCCAAAAAAAAAAAAAAAATTATCAGGCCTGGTGGCGTGCACCTGTAGTGCCAGCTCCTCTGGAAGCTGAGGTGGGAGAATCGCTTGGGCCCAGGCAGTCGAGGCTGGCACAGTGAGCTGTGTTTGTGCCACTGCTCTTCAGCCTGGGCGACAGAGTGAGACTCTGTCTCAAGAAAACAACAAAAAAATCTGTTCCTAATGCAGCGACTTTTCCCCACCTCTGCAGCCCTCCGCAGTCCTTAGCACCCTTTGTCTCCAGCCTGGCGTTGCTCCCAGACCTCCTCTTGTCTCTCCTCCCACACTCCAGGTGGTCCAAGAAATGACAGAGTCTGGCTCTGTCACCCAGGCTGGAGTGCAGTGGTGTGATCTCAGCTCACTGCAACATCTGCCTCCCGGGTTCAAGTGATTCGCTTGCCTCAGCCTTCGGAGTAGCTGGGACTACAGGCACCCGCCACCGTGCCTGGCTAAATTTTTGTATTTTTAGCAGAGACGGGGTTTCACCATGTCGGCCAGGCACGTCCCAAACCCTGACCTCAGTTGATCCACCCACCTCAGCCTCCCAAAGTACTGGGATTACAGGCGTGAGCCACCGCGCCCGGCCAGAAGGAACTTTTCAAAGTCGGGGATTTCACCATGTTGGCCAGGCTGGTCTCAAACCCCTGACCTCAGGTGATCCACCTGCCTCGACCTCCCAAAGTGCTGGGATTACAGGTGTGAGTCACCATGCCCGGCCCTAATTTTTGTATTTTTATACAAACTGCATTGTGGCCCATCTCCACCTGCAAACTGCATTGTTGCCCATCTCCACCTTTCAGAAGCCCCCATGGCTCCTCCACTTCTTAGGAAAGCACAAATCCCCGCCCTGTCCCCGTCTCCACCTGGTCTCCCAGGCTCTTCCACGCACCATGCACCCTCCTCCAGGCAAACTGGCTTTTACGCTGCTGGTGTCTCAAGGCCTTTGCACATGCACCCCCTCTGTCTTGTCACCCGGCTGTCCTCTGTCAATCCTCAAAGCCTCCTCCTTCAGGAGCCCTCCCCGACCCCCAGGCAGAGATTCCGAGGTCCCCTCGCGGTCCTCCTCAGCCCCGGCTCTCCCTCTTCCGCCCCATTCTGGTCCCACAGGGCTGGAGGTCATCCATACCTGGCAAAGGTCTACAGGGTCTCAACGACTCCTTGGGTGGATGGGTCTTTGCAGCCTTAGGCCTGGTCCTCAAACAGGGGAGACCCTGGCCGGGCGCGGTGGCTCATGCCTGTAATCCCAGCACTTTGAGAGGCTGAGGCGGGCGGATCACGAGGTCAGGAGATCGAGACCATGCTGATTAACACGATGAA
>NW_012120043.1:1611260-1615215 GCF_000951035.1 Colobus angolensis palliatus | reverse complement strand
GCACCCAGGCCACGCCCCCTGGGAAAGCCGGCCCCTATAGACCACGCCCACATGCAGTTAGCGCGTTTGGCCCCGCCCCTCCACAAAAGCCTCACTCACCTGGCTCTGCCCCCTCGTCAGTTGCTCTCAGATGCGGCCACGCCCTGCCCATCCCACCCATTCGGCTCCCCCGGCTCCAGCTGGTTCCAGGTTTGGGGGTTTTTTGATCATACGTTTTCTTTTGTTTGGTTTGTGTTTTTTGAGACAGAGTCTGGCTCTGTTGCCCAGGCTGGAGTGCAGTGGTGCTATCTCGGCTCACTGCAATGTCAGCCTCCGGGGCTCAAGCGATTCTCCTGCCTCAGCCTCCCAAGTACCTGGGATTACAGGAACCCGCCACCACGCCCAGCTAAGTTTTGTATTTTCGGTAGAGACGGGGATTTCACCATGTTGGCCAGGCTGGTCTCGAACTCCTGACCTCAGGTGATCCACACGCCTCGGCCTCCCAAAGTGCTGGGATTACAGGTGTGAGCCACTGCACTCGGCCCAAATTTTTGTTTGTTTGTTTGTTTATTTTGAGGCAGAGTCTTACTCTACTGCCCAGGCTGGAGTGCAATGGCCAATCTTGGCTCACTGCAACCTCCATCTCCCAGATTCAAGTGACTCTTCTGTCTCAGCCTTCTGAGTAGCTGGGATTACAGGTGCGCACCAACACGCCTGGCTAATTTTTGTATTTTTAGTAGAGACGGGGTTTCACCATGTTGGCCAGGCTGGTCTCGAACTCCTGACTTCGTGATCTGCCCGCCTCGGCCTCCCAAAGTGCTGGGATTAAAGGCATAAGCCACGGCGCCCGGCCTGATCATAGGTTTTCTAGAACCCCTTCATAGCAACCCCACTCTTCTTCTCCTTTTGGGGACAATGATAGGCCCTTGGCCACGCCTCCCTCTTGGCCCTTCTTCTTCCAGCTCTTATGCCCCCTCCTCCAGGAAGCTCTCTCTGACCCCTCCGTGGTTGTCTTGTGCACGTGTGTGCGTGTGTGGGTGTGTGATGAAGTTTTGCTCTTGTCACCCAGGCTGGAGTGCAGTGGTGCGATCTCAGCTCACTACAACCTCCGCCTCCTGGGTTCAAGTGATTCTCCTGCCTCAGCCTCCCGAGTAGCTGGGATTACCAGGGCCCACCACCACGCCTGGCTAATTTTTTGTATTTTTAGTAGAGACGGTTTCGCCATGTTGAGCAGGCTGGTCTCGAATTTCTGACCTCAGATGATCCACCCACCTCGGCCTCCCAAAGTGCAGTGGTACGATCACAGCTTACTGCAGTCACTGTCTCCTGGGCTCAAGCAGTCCTCCCACCTCAGCTTCCAGAGTAGCTGGGACTACAGGCGTGCACCACCATGTTCTGCTAATTATTTTTTAATTTTTCTGTAGAGGTGGAGTCTTGCTATGTTGTCCAAACTGATCTCAAACTCCTGGCCTCAAGTGATCCTCCCACCTTAGCCTCCTGAGTAGCTGGGACTACAGGCATGCACCACCATGCTCAGGTAAATATTTTTTGGTTTTTATTTATTCATTTATTTTTAGATGGACTCTCGCTCTGTCGCCCAGGCTGGAGTGCAATGGCACAGTCTCGGCTCACTGCAACCTCTGCCTCCTGCGTTCAAGCAATTCTCCTGCCTCAGCCTCTTGAGTAGCTGAGATTACAGGCACCCACCACCATACCCAGGTAATTTTTGTATTTTTAGTAGAGACAGGGTTTCACCATGTTGGTCAGCCTGGTCTCAAACTCCTGACCTTGTGATCTGCCCGCCTCAGCCTCCCAAAGTGCTGGGATTACAGGTGTGAGCCACCACGGCCGGCCAATATTTTTTAATTTTTCTGTGCGGCGGGTTTTGCTCTGTTGCCCAGGCTTGTCTCCACCTCCCGGGCTCAGGAGATACTGCCACCTCAGCCTCTCATAGTGCCAGGGTTACAGGTGTGAGCCACTGCGCCTGGCCAAGTTGTTATTATTAGCCATTTTCCAAGCCCTTTGCCAATCTGCTATTGTGGTAGCATGATCCCATCCTGTAGAAGTGGAAACTGAGGCTCAGAGAGCAGCCAGCACCGACCCAGACCCCTCTGGCCGCCTTCCCCGGGCTGGCCATGCCAGGTTGGAGAAGATAAAGCCGTGAGCCGTTATCAGCCGGTGCTGTTGTGACGGATGAGACGGAGAATTCCTGGCCGTCGCCGAGCCCATCGATCGGGCGTTTCAGCCTCCGTGGCCGGCCACGATTAATTTATGTGGGACTGGAGAACACTAATTAAGTCTGTTTAAGAGGAAGTTAACTTTAATGCCCTGACCGCCCGCCTTAAGCACCATCAGAGTGGCTGAGAGTTTCTGCACGTGCGCCAGGGCCACCCCAGACTCGGTGACACTTCCTCTGGGCCTGCCTGGGATGGAACCCACACTAGCCCGTCGCACACTATCAGGCCACCGAGAGCTGGCTCCCAGCTCCTGACGGCTTCAGCAGTTTTCACCAGTGCATGCAGGGCAGGGGGTCCCTGATTTGAAAGCCTGGACTGGCCTGTGGGGCTGGCCCCCAACTGTGTGCCCACGAGCCTTCATGTGATCTCGCCTCTAAGGCTGAGGCCAAAGACAGGCATACAGTAGGTGCTCAATCCATGCTTGCCAAACCAGAGCTTCCTAATGGAACCTTGAATGCTGCCACTTGTACTCAGAGTGCAGCGATCACTCTTGAAGGCCAGCCGGGGCACATTCCTCCCATGCTTGAGACCCTGAATGGCTCCCCAGTGCCCTCCTGAGCTCTGAATCCCTAACTGGAACTTTGGGAGGCTGAGGAGGGAGCATCACTTGAGGCCAGGAGCTCAAGACCAGCCTGGGCAACATAGTGAGATCCCATCTCTACAAAAATTAAGGTGTTACCCTGCTGTGGTGGCGCCTGCAGTTCCAGCTACTCGGGAGGCTGAGTCCAGGAGGTGGAGGCTGCAGTGAGCTGAGATGGCGCCGCTGCACTCCAGCCCGGAGGAGTCTCTAGGGCTGCCCCTTCACATCCTTTGCACGCGCTGGTCTCTGCCAGAGGTCCCTTCCTGCTTGCCTTAGCCGATGTCCCCCCACTCATCCTCCAAGCCCCACTCCCTGCAGCCTTCCCACCCCCCAGGCCCAGCCCTCAGCCCCACTGCCCCTATTCCCCAATCTCAGGTCTCTCCCTCTGATCCCACCCTGACCGCACAGAGCCAGGAATGCCGGTGTCCAGCTCTGTCCAGACCATGCCTGGGACGCACCCACTAAGGCTCCAAATCCTCCAGAGTGGGGTCTGAGCACAGAAAGGTTCAGACACCCAGGTGTTCGAATGAATGAATGAATGAATGAATGAATAAGCAGCTGACAGTTCTCATGACAGCCGTGTAGTACGGGTTTAACCATTATCATTATTATTATTATTATTTTGAGACAGGGTCTCACTCTGGTTGCCCAGGCTGGAGTGCAGCGGTGCAATAGTAGATCACCGCAGCCTCAACCTCCCAGGCTCAGGTGATCCTCCTGCCTCAGAGTAGCTGGGAGTCCAGATGTGTGCCCAGCTAATTTGTTGTATTGTTTGTAGAGACGAAGGGCTCCCCTGTGTTGTCCAAACTGGTCTAGAACTCCTGGACTCAAGTGCTCTTCCTGCCTCAGCCCCCCAAAGTGCTGGGATTACAGGTGTGAGCCACCACACCCGGCCTCATTATTAATATTACTATTATTAGTAGTATTATTATTATTGAGACAGAGTCTAACTCTGTCGCCCAGGCTGGAGTGCAGTGGCATGATCCCAGCTCACTGCAACCTCTGCCTCCTGGGTTCAAGTGATTCTCCTGCCTCAGCCTCCCGAATAGCTAGGATTACAGGTGTGGACCACCCCTCCTAGCTATTTTTTGTATTTTTAGTAGAGATGGGGTTTCACCATGTTGGTCAGGCTGGTCTCAAACTCCTGACCTCAAGTGAT
>NW_012120043.1:1600755-1609891 GCF_000951035.1 Colobus angolensis palliatus | reverse complement strand
CTAAACCCGGAAATCACCAAGATCTTGGAGGGAAATCAAACAGGGTCATGTGTGATGGGGAGGTGCTTGGGGGCCCTGGGACTGGGGAGATTGGAGAAGGTGCTCCCAGGGAGATGACACTGACACTGAGACCCCAGGGAGTGAAGGAGCTGGGAGGAGATGCGGGACAGCAGCTCCCAGGTGAGGGCACAGCAAGGGCACAGGCCCTGTCGCTGGAAGGAACTGGGAAGGTTCCAGCAGCAGCAGTGGGCAAAGGGAGACAGCAAGTGGAGAGTGAGGGAAGATGGAGCCGCAAAGGTCGCCCAGGGTTGGATGAGTGTGGGTTTTCTCTTCAGGGCACTGGGGAGCCATGGACAATTCTTGAGCAGGGTAGGTATGTCATCTGATTATTTCTTTCTTTTTCTTTTTAATTTTTTTGAGACAGAGTCCTACTGTGTTGCCCAGTCTGGAGTGTAGTGGCACCATCTCGGCTCACAGCAACCTCCGCCTCCCGGGTTCAAGCGATTCTCCTGCCTCAGCTTCCCAAGTAGCTGAGACTACAGGTGCATGCCACCATGCCCAGCTACTTTTTTGTATTTTTAGTAGAGACAGGGTTTCGCCATGTTGGTTAGGCTGCTCTTGAACTCCTAACCTCAGATGATCTGCCTGCCTCAGCCTCCCAAAGTTCTGGGATTACAGGAATGATTTTTTTTTTTTTTTTTTTTTTTTTTGAGACGGGGTCTTGCTGTGTCACCCAGGCTGGAGTGCAGTGGTGCGTTCACAGCTCACTGCAGCCTCAACCTCCCAGGCTCAAGTGATCCTTTCATCTCAGCCTCCCCAGTAACTGGGACTACAGGCACACACTACCACACCCAGAAAAATTTTTTGTATTTTTAATTTATTTTATTTTTTAAATTTTGAGACAGAGTCTCGCTCTATCACCCAGGCTGGAGTGCAGTGGTATGATTTCGGCTCACTGCAACCTCCACCTCCCAGGTTAAGTGATTCTCCTGCCTCCGCCCCCTAAGTAGCTGAGACTACAGGTGCACGCCAACTACACCCAGCTAATTTTTGTATTTTTAGTAGAGATGGGGTTTCACCATGTTGACTAGGCTGGTCTCGAACTCCTGGCTTCATGTGATCAACCCGCCTTGGCCTCCCAAAGTGCTGGGATTATAGGAATGAGCCACTGCGCCTGGCCTGTATTTAAATTTTATTTATTTATTTATTATTATTATTTTTTTATTTTTCATAGAGATGGGGTCTCGACGTTGCCCAGACTGTTCTCAGACTCCTGGGCTCAAGTCCTCCTCCAACCTCGACCTCCCAAAGTGCTGGGATTACAGGTATGTGCCACCGTGCCCAGCTGACATTTCTTGAGACTACCCTAAGACCCAAATCTGAGCCCCCTTTCTGCATTCCTGGCCCCGCCACCAACTAGCCTCCCCTCTCAGGCAACATCTTCATTATGGAGCTGAGTTGTTTAAATAAATGAATTAATATTGACGAACCATCAGTGACCTAATAAATGATTAGTTAAGGTGCACATACATCACGCCGCGGGGACGCTGGGAGCCCTTAATTACTGCTGTGGAGGGGCCGGCAGGGCCACGGCCACTACCCTGCACCCCTTGGTCCCCAGACCCCTGCCCAGCCGTCCAGCTGCCCCCGGGGTCACAGGAGCTGGGCAGGAAGGCAAACCTTGCCTCTCTTCTTGTCTCTCCATCTCTGACACAGTCTCCGGCAGAGATCATCTCCGTGACCTTAAATCAACCTCAACCCAGCCTTCCAGCCTCCCCATCTGCTTCCAACAACCCTTCCCTGGAAGCCAGCAGGGCTGGTGGCTTAAAAAACACGACTTTAGGCCCGGGTGCAGTGGCTCACGCCTGTAATCCCAGCACTTTGGGAAGCTGAGGCAGGAGGATCACCTGAGGTCAGGAGTTCGAGATCCGCCTGACCAACATAGTGAAACCCCATCTCTACTAAAAATACAAATATTAGCCAGGCGTGGTGGCGCACGCCTTTAATCCCAGCTACTCAAGAGGCTGAGACAGGAGAATTGCTTGAACCTAGGAGGCAGAAGATGTAGTGAGCCAAGATTGCGCCGCTGCACTCCAGCCTGGGTGACAAGATTGCCCAGAGCTTTGGGAGACCAAGATGGGAGGATCACTTGAGTCCAGGAGTTCAAGACCAGTCTGGGCAACAGAGCAAGACCCCATCTCTCTCTCTCTCTTTTTTTTTTTTAAACGTATTTTTTAGACTGAGTCTCTGTCACCCAGGCTGGAGTGCAATGGCGTGATCTTGGCTCACCGCAACCTCCCCTTCCCGAGTTCAAGGGATTCTCCTGCCTTAGCCTCCTCCTTAGTAGCTGGGATTACAGGTACGAGCCACCACACCCAGCTAATTTGCAAGACCCTATCTCTAAAAGAAAAAAAAAAGGAAAAAGAAACAAGGAAACATGACTCTGTTCACAACAGCCTCCTGGGGCTCCCCAGTGCACCCCAGAAAAAGACCTAGGTCCTCAACGCAGCCCACAGGACCCTGCGTGGCCTGGCCCCCAGCTCCAGCATCCGGTCTTGCTTCCCCACAGCCTGGTTCTAGCTTCAGGGCACTGTCCTCCTCTTCCCTGTACCAGGAGTGCTGTCCACTCTCTGAACTCCTGCTCACCTCAGGCCACAGCTCAAATGTCCCCTCCTCCAGGAAGCCCTCCCTGACTCCAGCCCGTGCTGGGTCCTTGGCGCTGCCCTGGGGGGTTGCTTCTCTGCCCGTCAGCCCCACCCTGGGCTACACTGTTGTATTTAAGGGTCCTCGTGTTGAATGCACCTCCTCCTTTGCCCTGAAGCCTGGGAGGGCAGGGCAGGGCCTGGTCGGACCACTGCTGGGAAGGGCATGGAGTTGGCTCTGGGGAAGTGTGTTGAGGAGTGGATAGGACCAAAGCCTCCCACAGATCCCGGCCTCAGTCTCCCCGTCTGTCCAGCGGAAAGTGACCCTGACCAGCCGCCTGACGTGCAGGCAGAGCCCCTTCCTGCCCATGCCTTCATCAAGGCTGGAAAGAGGGCCAGGAACCAGCATGGGAGCACTTGGCGGGGCGCCATGGGGGAGGTGGTTCCAGCCCCAGCCCCAGGCCTGAGGCATCTCCACACCCTGCAGACAACGAGAGGGACACCCGGGCGCGGCCCCTGTATCCTGTCTGTGCCTCAGTTTCCCCAGAAGATGGGGGATCTCTGTGAGGATCTGGCAGAAGCGAGGTGAGGCCTGAGGGGCTGGTCCTGGCTGGCTCATTTACTCTCTTCTCTTCCCAGCTCTGGGGTGTCCACCTGCGGTGGGCGCTGGGCTCTTAGGGAGTCCCAGGCTAGGGGAACCGAGCCAGACACCAACCCTCCCAGATTTCACAGGCAGGGCAGGGCTCAGAGAGGGCAGCGGCTGGCCAAGGCCATGCGGCCTGCTCGGGTCGGGGGACAGGGTGGAGTTGGGGCACCCAGGAGCTTCTCAAGTCTCTAACTCTCCAGCACTGAGGCCCACCAAGGGCACTGGGTGCAATGCCCCCCATTCCCATGAGGGCCACCTTCTGGCAGGGGAGGGGGCACCCAGAGAGACTGCAGCTGAGGGCTCCCGAGGCGGGTGGGGAGGGGACCAAGGAGCTGGGACGGGGAGAGATGTGGCTCCAGAGTCAGGGGGAGGAGAGGGCTGGAGACAGAGATGGGAGCATGGAGAGAGAGATGGAGAGACACACAGAGAGACAGAGACAGAGAGGGACTAGGGGTCGAAGAGGTAGAGATGAAGAAAGCGTGAGAGACGGAGTCATAGAGATAGGGAGACAGAAGAGATGGAGAGAGATGAAGATGGAGACAGAGACACAAAGGGAGAGAGAGAGAGACAGCGGCAGAGATGGAACAGAGACACAGAAAGAGACAGAGAAGGAGACAGGGATGGAGAGAAAGAGGCAAAGATGAAGAAAGAGTAAGAGACAGAGACATGGAGAGAGACAGAAAGAGATGGAGATGGAGAGAAGAAAAGTGAGATAGAGAGGGAGAGAGTGGCGGAGATGGAAAAAGAGAGATGAAGAGAGAGAGAAGGAGAGAGACAGAGGAGAGAGACACAGCCTCGTCCTTCAGGATGTCCGGCATTGGGGGGCTGCAGGGGAGACTCTGGGGGGACACGGTTGGGCCCCCATCCCTGCTCTGGCCCTGCCCAGAGGCTGAGATGCCCTGGCAACCCTCTCCAGCAGAAGAAATCACCTGCCTTGACCGCTAAGTGTGACCTCCCCGACATTCCTCTCCTGAGCTCCCTCCTCTCCTGTCCCCCCCACCATGGCACGGTCCTCACCCAACTGGTCCCTGCTGAAGCGGTCCCAGGTGGTCCTGTGTGGTTGTAGCTCAAGCCAGCCACATCCTCTCCTTCTGCCTGCAACCTGGAGGGTGAGTCTTGGCCTCCTGTCTCCTCATGAAAGCTCTGTGACTCGCTTTCCTCCCATTCAGAGCCTCAGAAATACAAGCCCAGGCCCCTTTCCCAGGAGGCAACCTGAGGTTCAGACCCAGATGGGTCTGGCCGGGCACAGTGGTTCACGCCTGTCATCCCAGCACTTTGGGAGGCCAAGGTGGGCAGATCACTTTAGGTCAGGAGTTCGAGACAAGCCTGGCCAACATGGTGAAACCCCCCGCCTCTAATAATAATACAAAAACTAGCCGGACGTGGTGGTGGACACCTGTAGTTCCAGCTACTCGGGAGGCTGAGGCAGGAGAATCGCTTGAACCCGGGAGATGGAGGTTGCAGAGAGCTGAGATTATGCCACTGAACTCCAGCCTGGGCAACAGATCAAGACCCTGTTTGAGGAAAAAAAAACCCAAAAGACACAGATAGATCTCGGTTTACGATCTCATCTTCTGGGCTCTGCGGCCTCAGACAAGGTCCTCTACCTCCCAGATCCTCAGTTTCCCCTCTGTAGACTAGGCCAGTCATATTTCCTGCCTCACAGGCTGCTGGGAGGATGAAGAAGGTAGCAGGGGCATACAGTCGGTGCTCCATAATGTTAAGAACAATGGAAGGATAGAGGTTTTCGGGGACAATGGGACAGGGAGGGTCATCGAGACCCAAATGAAGTCCAGCCTAAGCGGTTTGGATTTAATCTACTGCTATTGCAAAATACTGTCATTTGGTCAATCAACAAACGTTGACTGTGGGACCATTCGATGGGGTCTCTGGAGGTGCATCTGGGTGAATGTGGGTAAGCGCTGGAACCAGCTCCTACTGTGCCACAATTGGCAGGGGGACAGTTCAGGGCCTGGCACACAGTAGGTGTTCAATGAATGGGTGTTTGCCCACCCTCCAGCCCCCCGTGGGCACGGGGTCGCATGTGTGAGCAGACAGCCGCGGAGTGGGAGGGAAACTGGTCCTGTCCACTGTCCACCAGCCCCCGACTCATGCTCATGGGCCAGGGGGCTTTCTGCTGAAGCTTCAGAAATTGGTGGGGGAGGGGCCTCCTCCTGCCCCTACCCATCCGCTGGCCCATCCTTTCCTCCCACACTCAAGGGTACATCTGCTTCAGCTCAAGCACCTACCAGATGCCTTGGAGGGTGCAGAAGGGGTCACAGCGGATAAAAGGGCTGGTCCCCAACTCTCCCCACAACCTGTCCCTTCCCTTTCTTCTACAGTGACCCTACTAGGGAGGCTCCCCAGAAGCGAGCCGGGGGTCCACCTGTCCCGGTTAGGCCCCTCTGGCATGTATGAGCTCCGGCCTCGGTTTGCCCATCTGTATAATGGGACCAGGGCCTCTGCCACTCTAAGTGTTGTGGTGAGGATCACAGACAACGCGCATAAAGGCTTGGAGGCACAGCAGGAGCGAGTCAGGAGCGCAGACATTCATCATCACCATCATCATCATCCCTGACTCTGTTTTTATATGAAACGCTAATTGGACTAATGGGCCCATCGCATGCGGGGCACACACTAGGCGTTCAGTAAATGCAGCTGAACAAATAAACGCGTGTTTCTGGGTATGTGGCCTCGCAGAAAGGCGCACCTCTCTCTGCGCCTCAATTTCCAAACCCACAAAATGGGGGCCCCAGTTACCCATCCCCCGTCCCAGGGAGCGCTGGGCCTCGCCGCACCGGGACGCCCCCCAGCGGGAACGAGCCCCTCGGGCCCCCGGCCCAGCTCCCTTCGGGGAGCCGTTTACAAGAAGCGGCGCGCTTCCCCCGCGCGGCCCCCGCCAGGCTGCCGTTCCCAGCCGGGATAATCTAATCGCGTTTCCAAGGCTGCGATCGATAACCCCGAGGCGGCGCCAAAACGAGGCTCTTAAAGGGCCAGCAGCCCCGCCCGGGCCGGCGGGGAGAGGACCGTGAGGTTGGGAGGGGCTTTGCGCGTCTGCGCCCCCCGGCCGGCCCGCACCTCCAGGCTGTGTGGCCCTAGAGAGGCAGCCTGACCTCTCAGAGCTGCGGTGCCTGCCGCAGCCGGAATATGGGGTCCCCGGAGGCCAACGGCAAACCTATTGCCGATCTGCGTCTTCCCCCTTTGCCCGGATGGGGAAACTGAGGCTTGGGAAACGAAGAGAGCAGCCTGACCTAGGTTCTGCAGGCGATCCCACCCTCTCCTGCCTCTGGTCCCCCAAGGCCCTGCCTCCCTGCCTGCTCCAGAATCCACACAAATGCCTTTAGCATGCAAGTCCTCCAGAGCCTGGCTCACCGACCTGCCGCAGGGCCCCTGGTGGCCCCACCTGGGCTGTGCCACCCCGAGGAGGTGTCCCCAACGCCCCACCGAGGAGGGGGAGCCAATTTCTCTCGTGGGCTTGGCGGGTCCTCTCCCTGTCTAGACTGCCCACCTGTTCCCCAAAGGGAAAAACCTAAGGCCAGGGCATCCTCTTCCTTCCACCCTGGTGGCTGGAATGCGGAGCTGCTAAGACAGGCAAAGATGGAAGCTTCCAGACATGGCAATGGTGGAATCTTCTAGAAGCAGCAATGGTGGACTGCCCAGGAGCTATAATGGTGACTTCTTTTCTGGTTGGTCCCCAGCCCTGACCACTGCCTGGCCCAGTGGCCTGAGGCCAATGTCTTCTCCTGGGCATGTAAATTGGGATGAGGGCACATTGTCCTTCCTCACCATCAGCACAGGGACTGTGTCTCCCACGTACTGGGTTCTCCAAAGGACTGGCCTGGACTGGACCCGGAGTCCGGACATCAGAGAGGCTATGCCTCAAGGGAAACTGAGGCCCAGGGAGGGTCACAGTCAGTGTGTGGCCCAGGGCTCACCGGACCTTTGGCCCTGCTGACCCTCTCAACAGGGGCCGGCTCCCCCTCTCAGAGTCCCGCCACCCCTGCTGCAGCTGAGGGATCCCCGGCCTACACACACCGGGTCCCTCCTGGGAAGCCAGGCCTGACCCCACTTCCTTGTCACCTTCCGGGTCGGCGTCGGGGCTGCAGGGGTGAGAGGAGATTGATCCAGCAGATGACCTTGTGGCCACTGTTGCCAAGGAGATGGCCCCTGGGGGCTGTGGGGGTGGCCAGGGCCAGGGAGTGACAGAGGGACAGAGGGAGGGAGGGATGAAGGAAAGGAGGGAGGGACAGAGGGGAGGGAGAGACAGAGAGAGGAAGGGAGGGAGAGAGAGAGGCACCAGCAGTGGGTATGGTCCTCACGTCAGAGCCTCCCAGGCAGCTGGTCTGCTGTGGTGACACAGCCTGGGAAGACTGGGAACCAGCATTCGCCCCTGCCTGGCGGTCTGCCGTTGGTGAACCACCACTGGGCTCCTGTCTACAGACTTGGCTTGGAAGTGAAGCGCAGCTGCCACCACCCAAGTTCACCCAGGAGGGCTGGGAGCCTGGGAGCTGGCATCTGGTCTGCTCTCCAAGATAGTCTCTGGTCCATTGAGCAGAGTAGGTATCCAGAAGTGGGGTCCATGTTCCAGGGCCCCGCAGGATGAATAGGAGTTCGCCAGGTGGAGAGGGAACGGTAAAGAGGGAGGTGGCCCGCTCATCCAGCCCCAACAGCGGAGAGGAAGGGGTGGGTGCGTGTCAAGAGGGTCTCTGCTTGGCAGGCTCTGTGACGGGGGAACCTCTGGCTGAGGCCAGCTGGTGACGGCTGGGTTGTGGGAGCTGAGCATGGATTTCCCATAATGATGGGAACTGCTGGGCATGGCTGAAGGATGGTTAGGTTTCTGACCTGGTTACCGCGTGCCGGCTGGATACCAGAGATCAGGGTGCAGCCGTGGACCCCAGGCACGGCCCTGCCTCCTAAGAGCTCTGCATCTCTTGGGGACACAGGCAGCAGCTGGGACTGACTGGGGACCGGACCCAGAAGCCACCACAGCAGGAAGAGGGTGCGGGTGCAGGAGGCGCAGCCACTGAAGTGGGGGAGATCGAGTGGAGAGCTGGGGGTTGGGGCAGACCAGGGAGAAGCTGGCTGGGGGCGACCTGGACCCTTGGGCTGGAGGGATGGGCCCACAGGGTCAGGGTGTTCGAGTGGAGCTGTGGGAAGGCCCTGGGGTATGTGGGGCCTGACTCAGAGGTGGCCTGCAGGGACCCAGTCCATAAGGGGCCATTGCACTTGGGCACCCGAGCATGAACTGTGGCTGTGAGTGCACCCACATGCACACACACAAATGTACATATGCAAACATGCGCAAGCACACCAGAACACGCAAACACACGTGTTTACCAGGACACACATGTGCAGATACAGCAGGCCGCACATGAGGTGTATGTGTGAACATTCTCAGCACATACCTGCCCATGCGTGCACATGTGTAAACATGACTGTTCACATGCGAACACACCTGAGCTCATGGCAGTGAGCAAACATGTCACGGCCTCTGTGTGCACCCACACGAACATGCCAGCACACACATGCAAACCTGTGTGCAGGCGTGAGCGCACATGCTAGGATGCACATGAGCAGATGGGAGAACACGCATAAACATGCCCTGTATACATCACGTGTGGCACACCTGAATCTATGTGAGCACTGTACACACGGACACACACTAACCACACAGGAGCACATGTGCCTCGGGGTCAAAATGCCTGAGCTGGCCCGGCCCGTGGCTCATGCCTGTCATCCCAGCACCTTGGAAGGTGGAGGTGGGCAGATCACAAGGTCAGGAGTTGGAGACCAGCCTGACCAACATGGTGAAACCCCATCTCTACTAAAAATACAAAAATTAGCTGGG
>NW_012120043.1:1599326-1600025 GCF_000951035.1 Colobus angolensis palliatus | reverse complement strand
GGCCTCGCCCCAGTGGCCACCAGGTGGCAGCACGCGCGCCCGACCGAACCCCAGGACCAGCGAGGCCCCCGCGCCCCACCGCACCCCCGGACCACAGGGAGCAGAGGGGCCTGGGGAGGACCCCGGGGGGCCGTGAGAACCAGCCTCGCAGCTCTGCGCCTCGGTTTCCCCACCTCCCAGGGAGAAGGAGAGTAACTGAAGACACAGGTGTGGTGAAGTAACCAGGAGGGCTTCCCTGGGGAGGTGGGCTTGAAGGAAAAGAGCAGACAGGTGCAGAGGCCCGGGGAGGGCGCGCTGGGGGCGAAGGGAACTGCGTCCTGTGCCTGGGCGGGATTGTGGGGTAGGGTTTGGAGGCAAAGGTCCCAGGTTTCCGATCTGAGCGCAGGAGGTGGGGGACAAGGGCAGGATTTAGGGTCTACCTAGGACAGAGATTCCAAAGGGTTGTTCTCATTTTTTTTTTTAAATGATATTCTTGGCCGGTAAATATTCTTACTATTCTCAACCTCAGTGGGTCAAATCCAAAGGTTTTAAGATACCGGAACGTGAATTCACAGCTTTCCCAATATGGGATTCTCAGGATGGAGCCAATTGGAGAAAATTCCAGAATCCCAGTTCCCCTGGCCAATGCCAGCGTTGATGTCAAATGCAAGAGTGGCAAAGACAGGGCGTGATGGCTCACACCTGTAATCCCAGCACTTT
>NW_012120043.1:1593274-1594891 GCF_000951035.1 Colobus angolensis palliatus | reverse complement strand
ATAGAGAGAGAGAGAAGGGAGGGAAGGGAAGGAAAGGAAAGAAAGAGAGAGTGGCAGAGACTCTGTGATTCCTGTGAGCCTCAGAGGCAGGGACCCCATAATCCCCAAGGGTCCCTGCAGCTCCCAGAGGCAGGGGCAGCTCCTGGGGCAGAGACCCTGTAACCTGTAACCTGAGGGCCAGCACTCCCCAGGCCAGGTGAGGAAGGCCCGGGTCCTCACCCCCTTACCGTCTCAATAGTTTCAGAGCTACTGTACCTTTAAAATTGTGCCAAAATCAGCAGCTCTGTTGTCATTAATATGCAAAAATGCAAATCAGGAACTGATTAAGCCCCAACCCCAAAGGATGTTTCTACAGCGATGAATTCTATTGTCTGCGAGGGTTGGTGGGGTGGATGTGCTGGTGGGGGGATCAGGAGTGTAGATCCCGGAAGGCAGGGTCTTTGGGGGGAGTCCCAGCCCCACCCCCTAGTGCACACACAGCCCCTTCTAGCTGCCCTCCCCAGGACCAGTGGGCAGGGGCGACTGGGCAGGTTCCCTGTGTGACCTGGGAATGTGGCTGGGGGCGGCCTGGGGAGGGACTCTCAGGGCCCTTACCCTGCCTGCTCCCCGACCCGGGATTCCTCTGGCCTCTGCCTGCAGAGTTTCAAATGCCTGTAAGGCGATTCCTTCAAAATTCTCCTTCCCCATCTGGCTGGGGGCACCGAGGGGCTGAGACCTCTGCCCTGTGGTTCCCCAGAGCGCTGTTGTGAGAGGGCTCTGCAGACACCCTGCATGTGGGGAAATGGAGGTTCACAGGGCAGCGATGCGCACCGGGTTCCCAGCCTGTGAGAGGGTCCTGGGCTCCTCCTGGTGGGTAGAGACCTTCATGCCAGCACAGAGGCGCTGGCTGACTCAGGGGTGCAGGCAGCCGGGAGTGGGGTGGAGCAGGAGATCTGGAAGAGAAGGCGCAGCAGCGTGACCAGCCCCTGTCCAGGCCAGTCAGGGGAGGCCCCAGTGTGAAGGGGAAGGAGAGAGAGACAGAGACAGGGAGACAGAGAGGCAGAGAGAGACAGAGAAAGAGAAAGACAGAGATAGGAACAGAAATAGAGACAGAGAAGCAGAGAAAGAGACAGAGAAAGAGAAACAAAGAGATAGAGAGATAGAGATACAGAGAGACAGAGAGGCAGAGAGAGACAGAGACAGGCAGAGAAACAAAGAGAGAGACAGAGAGGCAGAGAGAGACAGAGACAGGCAGAGAAACAAAGAGAGAGACAGAGAGGCAGAGAGACAGACAGAGACAGAAAGAGATAGAGAAAGAGACAGAGACAGAGAGACAACGAGAGAGATGGAGACAGAAAGAGAGAGACGGAGACAGAGAGAGACAGACACAGACAGACTGACAGAGACAGAGGGATAGAAAGAGATACACAGAGACAGAGACAGGGGAAGAGAAAGAGACAGAGACAGGAGAGGCTGACACAGAGAGAGGACAGAGAAAGAAGACAGAGAGACACAGACAGAAAGAGACAGAGAGACACAGACAGAAAGAGACAGAGACAGAGAGACACAGGCAGAAAGAGACAGACACAGACAGAAAGAGACAGAGACAGAGAGACACAGACAGAAAGAGACAGAGAC
>NW_012120043.1:1587155-1588345 GCF_000951035.1 Colobus angolensis palliatus | reverse complement strand
GTCTCAAAAAAAAAAAGAAAAAAAAAGAGCTCCGGGTCAGCCGGGCCCGGGGGGTCCCACCTGGGATCCCAGCGCTGTGGGAGGCTGAAGCAGGAGGATTCCTTGAGGCCACGAGTTTGAGACCAGCCTGGGCAACACAGTGAGACCCCCTCTACACAAAAAATAAAAGTTAGCCGGGCGTGGTGATGTGTGTCTGTGGTCCCAGCTACTTGGCAGGCTGAGGTGGGAGGATTGCTTGAGCCCAGGAGGTAGAGGCTGCAGTGAGAAATGGCTGCACTCCATCCTGGGGGACAGAGCAAGACCTTGTCTCAAAATAATAATAACGAAGAAGGAGACAGAAGAAGGAGAAGGAGGAGGAGGAGAGGCCGCACACGGTGGCTCATGACTGTCATCCCAGCACTTTGGGAAGCCAAGGCGGGCGAATCACCTGAGGTCAGGAGTTTGAGACCAGCCTGACCAACATGGAGAAACCCTGTCTCTACTAAAAATACAAAATTAGCCGAGCGTGGTGGCAGGTGCCCGTAATCCCAGCTACTCGGGAGGCTGAGGCAGGAGATTTGCTTGAACCCGGGAAGCAGAGGCTGCGGTGAGCTGAAATCGTGCCATTGCACTCCAGCCTGGGCAGCAAGAGTGAAACTCCATCTCAAATGGAAAAAAAAAAAAGAAAAACAGGAAGAGGAGGAAGAGAAGGAAGGGAGAAGTAGCCACTGCTGCCAGGCCCAGCCAGGTACAGGGCAGACGCTTCCCACCCCTTCCCCAGTTTGCTGCTTCCCCTGGACTCCTCCTGTGCCCCTGGGCCTGCCCTGACTCAGCCCTAGCTGCAGGCGCCTGTGCCCAGTTCTGCGTCCCCTCTCAGCCCAGGTCTCCCTGGCAGGGTCAGGTTCAGGGTCAGGACAGGACTAAGGAGTGGCTGGTGAATTTCTTGTCTGTCTCTGCCCAGTGTTCAGACCTTATGCATGAGGTACAGAGAGGCCACGGACCAGCCGGGGACTGGCATTCTGCCCTGCCCTGCGGGTAGCTGAGGTTAGGAGGGGGCCGTGCCCCCACCCAGACAGCCAGGGTGATAAGGAGGCCAGGCCTGATGGAGCAGGAGCTGGGGGAACCAACAAGAGTCTAAGGCAAATAGAAAACCTGAGACCAAGCTTCAGGGGGTGGCTGAGATCAAGCTTCAGGGGGTGGCTGGGGGGGGG
>NW_012120043.1:1580535-1581995 GCF_000951035.1 Colobus angolensis palliatus | reverse complement strand
ACCACCACGCCTGGCTAATTTTTGTATTTTTAGTAGAGAGGGGGTTCGCCATGTTGGCCAGGCTGATTTCAAACTCCTGGCCTCAAGAGATCTACCCACTTTGGCCTCCCAAAGTGCTGGGATTACAGGCATGAGCCACCATGCCTGGCCCCTGGCAGTCTTTAATCAATGTCTCCAGGACAGCAGCTCACCTCTAAGCCTCACCTTGCAAATAGTCTGTGGCCTTGGATCCAGGGGCCATTTGCATTTCTTCTTGAATGAATTAATCATTCATTTCTTTGCATGGTCTTCTTTTTAGGTTTTTTCCTTATTGATTTGTTGGAACTCTTTGTATATGAAGAACCCAAATCCTTTGCCTCTTATGATGTTGCAAGTGACGTTCCAACTGAGCTTCACGCATGTGGCCTTATACATATTGTCAAAATGATTTTTTTTTTTTTAGGAGACAAGGTCTCGGTCTATCCCCCAGGCTGGAGTGCAGCAGTGCAATCATAGCTCACTGCAGCCTCCAACTCTTGGACTCAAGGGATCCTCCCACCTCAGCCTCCCTAGTAGCTGGGACTACAGTTGCACACCACCATGCCTGGTTAATTTTATTTATTAATTTATGGTAGAGATGGGGTCTTGCTGTGTTGCCAGGCTGGTCTTGAACTCCTGAACTCAAGCAATCCTCCCACTTTGACCTTCCGAAGGGCTGGGATTACAGGCATGAACCACCACTCCTGGCCCCCAAAACAAACATTTTCAATCAAAGGAAAGAGAAGATAATGTCCAATATAAACTCTCAAGCTAATCCTGCCTCTCTAAAAGATAAAGTAAGAACTGAAAGTCTCCCCACCCCCAGAGTAACCACGAAGCCCTTGGGGCATTTCCTCCTGCACTTTTTCAATATGCTTTTCTCCTTTACAAAAGCTTCACCCGAAAGTGGCATGGTGGGTCTTCAACTTGTGTTTCATTCCCCCAGAGGGGCGGCCTCAGGAATCTCTTGGCTCCAAGTAGGCACGGGAACCCGACTTGCTGGATGGTCAACAACGGGGTTCCTGGTGCGACCAGGATGGAATCTTCTTATACAGCCCTTGTTGTGGGACACTTGGGTGGCTTTCAAATCAGGTGTTCTGTGCCACAAACCACGTTCTGATGCACAGCCCTGCTCATGCCATCACGTTTTGTCTTGTTTTTAAAAAACTGCCTTGGCATGGGTGAGCAGTGGTGGCGCCATCATTGTTGTTAGATTTTATTAGATTTTTAACACTGGATTTAAGGGGTGATTAAAGGGATATAGAGGCCGGGTGGCACGGCTCATGTCTGTAATCCCAGCACTTCGGGAGGCTGAGACAGGCGGATCACTTGAGGTCAGGAGTTTGAGACCAGCCTGGCCAACATGGCGAAACCCTGTCTCTACTGAAAATACAAAAACTAGCCGGGCGAGGTGGCGGGCGCCTGTAGTCCCAGCTACTCGG
>NW_012120043.1:1569000-1572880 GCF_000951035.1 Colobus angolensis palliatus | reverse complement strand
CCTCCCAGGTTCAAGCAATACTCCTGCCTCAGCCTCCATGTAGCTCAGATTACAGGCACCTGCCTCTGTGCTCTGCTAATTTTTTTATTTTTAGTACAGAGGGGGGTTCCATCATGTTGGCCAGGCTGGTCTTGAACTCCTGATCTCAAGTGATCTGCCTGCCTTGGCCTCCCAAAGTGCTAGGATGACAGGCCTGAGCCACTGTGCCCAGCCTAAAAAACATTTTTTTATTTTTATTTTTGAGACCGAGTCTCATTCTGTTGCCCAGGCTGGAGTGTAGTGGCACAACAATGGCTCACTGCAGCCTCAACCTCCCCAGACTGAGGTGATCCTCCTGCCTCAGCCTCCAGAGTAGCCGGGAATACAGGCACATGCCACCATGCCCGGCCTAATTTTTGTAGTTTTTTGTAGAGATGGGGGTCTTGCTATGTTGCCAAGTTTAGCCTCAACCTCCTGGCCTCAAGTGATCCTGCTGCCTGGGCCTCCCAAAGTGCTGGGAATATAGACATGAGCTGCTGTGTCTGGCCTGTGTGGTCAAATTTGAAGAATTTTCTCCTTTTTTTTTTTTTTTCTTTTTTTGAGATAGAGTCTCACTCTGTCACCCAGGCTGGAGTGCAGTGGCGCGATCTCAGCTCACCGCAAGCTCCGCCTCCCAGGTTTACGCCATTCTCCTGCCTCAGCCTCCTGAGTAGCTGGGACTACAGGTGCCCGCCACCACGCCTGGCTAATTTTTTGTATTTTTAGTAGAGACGGGGTTTCACCGTGTTAGCCAAGATGGTCTCGATCTTCTGACCTTGTGATCCACCTCGGCCTCCCAAAGTGCTGGGATTATAGGTGTGAGCCACCGCGCCCGGCCAAAGAATTTTCTCTTTGTATATGGTTCCGGACTTTGTGTCTTTTCTGTGCCTGAAGAGGGCAAGGGGGCTGGGTATGAGGCCGACCTTTGCTGAGCCTCTTCTGATCCCAGCACCTCCTGCTCACCCTCTCCTGTCTCACATGCAGCCACCCCCAGCTGTTAGAAAACTCCCAACCAAGTCCGGGCGCGGTGGCTCACGCCTGGAATCCCAGCACTTTGGGAGGCCAAGGGTGGGGGGGGTGGATCACCTGAGGTCAGTAGTTCAAGACCAACCTGGCCAACATGGTGAAACCCCGTCTCTACTAAAAACACAAAAAATTAGCTGGGCACGGTGGTGGGCACGTGTCATTCCAGGCTAAGGCAGGAGAATCCCTTTAACCCAGGGGGCGGAGATTGCAGTCAGCAAAGATGGCGCCATTGCACTCCAGCCTGGGCAACAGGAGCGAAACTCTCAGAAAACCAAACAAAAAACAAAGCAAAGGAGGCTCCCCAGAGGAGGTGGCCCCAAGCTGAGGGTGGAAAGATGAGGAAGAGAAGGCAGCCAGGTACAAAGAGAGGAAAGTCGTTCCAGGAGAGGACACAGCCAGGAAACAGGCCCAGAAACCAACAGGCGCTTGGAGAGGCAGCCAGGAGGGGCAGGCCAGGGAGCTGCGGAAGTTGGGAGGTGAGCCGGACTTTCAGGCCCTGGGCAGCAGGAAGATATACAATGTCTGAGGAGTGCAAGGGTGGGGTCCTGGCTCCAGAAAGGGTGCCCGGATGGGGGTGGGTGGCACATCCATCAGTGCCACCTGCCCCCGCCCCCAGGCCCTCAGTACAAACCCAGGGAACAACTTGCATTTCTCCGTCTCGTAGCCTTTGCCTCTGCTGTTCCCTCTGCCCAGTTACCCTTCCTCCCTGTTCCAGCTCTGTAGGCTCAGCTCCAGGCAGCCATCCCTGCAGCCCCCAATCCCCGAGTCTCCTCCTGGAGTCTAGTTCTCACCCCTTGCGGTTGGGGGCGCCTGTGCTCCCCGCTCTCCTAGGATCCTTGTCGACTTTCCCCAGGGGTGTCCCCCCACCCAGCTTCCCGTCTGCCTAACAGGCATCTCTTTCCACCGCTCCTGTTGCCCTAAGCATTCCACCCCACAGCCACAGGGCCAGCCTCCACCTCGGTGTCCCAGATGCCCTTCACCACCCCCCGTGAGACCATGTGGTCCCCTGGGCTCCTCCAAACCCGCAAATCAAACCCAACCTCCTTAGTGTGGCAAGGCATCTCTGGATGGCTTCTGACCTCCCGGCCTTTGTGCCGCAGGGCTGACGGCCTGGAATGGCCTCCCCCGTTTCTGGAAGGCACCAGGTGCAGGTGAAGGAGCCTGGCAGGATGAGGTGGGGTAAGGGGGGGGTGCAGGTGGACCGGGGGTGGGAGCCTGGCTCAGCTTCAGGTGTGAGGCCACTTGAGTCCTGCCTCGGTTTCCCCATCTGAACAACGGGATGACGTCCTCTGTCCCTTGAGCAAAGTTCAGGGGAGCTGAAGACCCCCAGGAAGAAGGGAGATGCCCCATCATGCCCAGGGTGCCCCATGGAGGTGCCGCCACCCCGTCGAGGCGGGTGCAGGTCAGCCAGGCTGCCTGTGGGCAGGTGCATGGGTGGTGGGAACTGAGAATCCGGCTGGGCTCCCTGTACCCTGCCCCGCCTCCGCCTCGGGATAACTGGGCCAAACAATGCCCCGTGGGGGTTGATGGGGAGGCGCCCCGTGTTTGCACAGGCCGCCCCGGAATGTGGCGGGACAGGCCCCCCGGGGCCCCTGAGTCAGGAGCTGTGGGCACTTGGCCAGGAGGGAGTGGGCCCGTCCTCAGCAGTTGGCCCCGGCCCTGGGGGTGGACAGGCATCCGGCAGGTGCAGAGGGGCTGCGCGGGGGACTCAGACACAAGGAGGGCACCGTGGGGCCAGCCTGCATCCAGAGCTGGGCTCCCCCCGACTGGGGACTGTGATTTCTTCACTGGTGCCTCCTCCCACGCAGCCCCTCCTGGCCATTACCCGGCTCATCTCATGGAGCCTGGACACCGCCCTGTGACATGAGCCACCTGTTCCCCCTTCACACCTCTCCCTTGACCCTCGCTGGCCCCACTCAGAGAACGATACCGCCATTCACACGCCCAGGTCCCTAACCCCACACCCAGCAGGCAGGCTGCTGACCCCTCACACCCAGCCCCAGGGAGAGCCCTCAGTTATCTCCCAAATGTACCCCAGATCCACTCAGCTCATGGTACCTGTGATCATGCCCCTCTCCTGCTCAAACTCCCACCATGGCTCCCTAGTCCTCTTACCGTGAAGACCCAATTCCTCCCTGTGGATAGGAGGCCCTGCCCCTCTCTCTGACCTTGGCTTCTCTTCTCTGGTCTTCTCTGGGCTCTGGCCTCACAGGCCCATTTCCTTGAACACCCCACACCCCTTCCCACCTTCGCACCTTTGCCCCTCAGCTTCCCCTGCCTGGCGTGCTATCTGCTCTCTGCCTCTCCACCCGCATGCATCTTGAGGTCATAGCGCAAGGGTCACTGCCCCAGGGGACCCACTCCCTGTGGTTGATGGTCCTCCTTCCCCTGAATGCTCTACAGCAGGAGGTGTGAGGCTGCGTCCCCATCACCCTCAGAGCCTCCTGCCCAGCTCTCCTGGCCCCCCGGCTCCCAGGGACAAGTCCAGGTGGAGGGGCAGGGGTCTGATTGCCAACGAGCCTCTTCCCCTGCTTGGTGTCCTTGTAGCTGGAAGTGCCCGAGGAGTCAGGATCCCTTGTGATCAGACCCCAGGAACTGGAGTGTGTCCCCACTGCCCCATTTCACACCAGTGTCTCCTTCCTCCACTAGGGGAGAACGGTCATAAGCCCCCACCACTCCGAATCTCAGGAGGCTTCCCTGCCTGGGTCCAGCCAGCAAGCCTGGAGACACCTCCTCCTGGAAGGCAGGAAGAATGGGGCCGGGCATAGTGGCTCATGCTGGTAAACCCAGCATTTTGGGTAGGCCAAGGCAGGAGGATCGCTTGAGGCCAGGAGTT
>NW_012120043.1:1564971-1568501 GCF_000951035.1 Colobus angolensis palliatus | reverse complement strand
GCTGGGGGAGCGAGGTCTACGCTGGGGGAGCGAGGTCTGTGCTGGGGGAGCGAGGTCTGCGCGGGGGGAGCGAGGTCTGTGCTGGGGGAGTGAGGTTTGTGCCGGGGCCTGACACCAGTGATAAGAGCTGGGCCGCCACTCCCTTCTCCGCCCTGCTGGAGGGCGCTGGATGTGGGGGGAGTTTGTTCACCCCCTGGGAGAAGTCAAAGGTCTCCCCGCTTTAGGGACAAATGGAAACAGAAATCTGGAGGGTGGCCCCGGAGTCCTAATCCAAGCCCACTCTTTCTGCGGACGGCTGTGGCCTGCACACCTACTGTGTCTGTCTCCGGAAGCCTCACCATCGCCCCCCACCCGCCCCGCTCCTGTGTCTCCCGTTCCCTAGTGGGAACTTGTCCTTGGCCTCAGTTTTTCTCACATACGTGGTTCATGTTGGTGAGGGCGCACACAGTAGGCGTGGAGGGAACAGGCGGCAGGTGGAGAGGCCCCGCTTCTCCTCCTGCTCGGCCCCAGAGCAGAACAAAGGCCACAGTCAGGAGGATGGCTCGCTGCCTGTCCCCGTGCCAGGGCCTTGGCGGGAGCACCCAGGCCTCGGGGCTGGGCAGAGGTGGTGGCCGAGTGGGGGCCCCCACTGGCTGCTCCACCCAGTGACTCAGCCCCGGGACGGACCTCCTCGGGGAAAACAATGGTGGCTTGTGGTTGCCGGCAGAGCCTCCTGGCAGGCGTGAGCCCCAGGGTGTCCTGGGGCCCAGGGAGGAGATCTCTGAGTCTCAGTTTCCTCATCTGTACAATAGGTGGAACCCCACAGGCGGGAGGACCTCACAGGAAAGAGCCACATTCAGGACTAGACAAGGTGTCCCTGATGGGTCATCCTGCCCAGGACAGCAGGGACTGGGTCCGTCACCAGCCGCAGTGCTACAATGCCCAGCGCAAGGCCCCGTACACTGTCAGAGCCCAATAATTGAATAGTCCTGCCCGGCGCAGTGGCACAAGCCTATAATCCCAGAACTCTGGGAGGCCGAGGCGGGAGGATCACTTGTGCCTAGGAGTTCAAGACCAGCCTGGGCAACTATAGGGAGAACCCCGTCTCTATAAAAAATACAAAATTAGCTGGGTGTGGTGGTGATTGCCCGTGGTCCCAGCTACTTGGGAAACTGAGGCGGGAGGATCGTTTGAGTCCAGGAGGTCAAGGCTGCAGTGAGCTGTGATCTTACCACTGCACTCCAGCCTGAGCGACAGAGTGGGACTTTCTCAAAATAATAATAATAATAGTAGTAATAATAATAACAATAAAATTGGTTGCTTCCCTTCCATGGGTGAAACTAAAGGGCTCCTTGGGGGGACTCTGGCTCCTACACTATGGCTTGGACCCGGAATGGGAGTGGGGAGTGGCCCACATTGCGTGAGGCTCCAGCCCAGCCTTCAAGAACCCCCTACACTGGAATGGGGAGAGCCAGACCCAGCCACAGACACCCTCAGACCCATGGGATCAGGGCTGGGCCACAAGGGAGGGCCGAGGGCTGAAGAGACTGGAGTGGGATCAGAGCTGCTTGGAGACCCTCACTCTGGAGAGGTCTCTCAGTGGGGTGGCTGAGGAATGCAGGCATCAGCTGTGAGCACCTACTCTGTGCCAAACGCCCCCCCTTCCACTGTCCAGATGGGGAAACCGAGGCCCGGAGAGTAGCGTGAACTTGCCTGAGGTCAGAGTGAGGTGGAGAGGGATGAGGGATTGCAGCATAGACCCCGTGACCCACAGCCCTCTCCCCAGACCTGCAGCATGTGGGGAACTCTCTGAGCACGGAGGGTCAGACTGTGGACAGCCCAGGTGTAGAGCAGGAGGGGGCTTGTGGCTTTGGTGGGGGGCCCCTGTGGCCCTGCCTCCCTGCTGGACTGGCCTAGGAGCGGCATTGAACTGTGATGACTCAGGGGCTCCAGACAGGGGTGGGAATAGCCTCCCAGGTAGAGGGCACAGCAAATGTAGAGGCCCAGGGTGGGGATGAGCTTAGCAGGTTCTGGACCATCCAGAGGGCGGGATGGCTGGAGCCAAGCGGGTCAGCGAGGTAGTGACATCTTCCCAGGCTGGAAGTGGAGTATTTCCCTTTGGGGCCCCAGGGAGTCCGGAGATTGTGTTATTTTCATTTATTTGTTTAGTTGTTTATTTTTTGAGACAGAGCCTCGTTCCGTTGCCCACCCTCGAGTGCAGTGGTACGATCTCCACTCACTGCAATCTCCGCCTCCTGCCTCAGCCTCCCAAGTAGCTGAGATTATAGGTGTACGCCACCACGCCCAGCTAATTTTTGTATTTTTGTTTTATTTTACTTATTTATTTTCTAGAGACGGAGTTTTGTTCTTATTGCCCAGGCTGGTGTGCAGTGGCGCCATCTCGCTCGTTGCAACCTCCACCTTCCGGGTTCAAGCGATTCTCCTGCCTCAGCCTCCCGAGTAGCTGGGATTACAGGCACCCGCCACCATGCCCGGCTAATTTTTGTATTTTTAGTAGAGATGGGGTTTCACCGTGTTGGCCAGAGTGGTCTTGAACTCCTGACCTCAGGTGATCTGCCCGCCTTGGCCTCCCAAAGTACTGGGAATACAAGCGTGGGCCACCGCGTCCGGTCAACGTTTTAAATTATTATTTTAAATGATTCAAAAAATTTTTGGAGACGGGTGCGGGGGGTTTTCACTATGTTGGTCAGGCTATTCTCGAACTCCTGGCCTCAAGCGATCTTCCCGCCTCGGCCTCCCAAAGCGCTGGGATCACAGGCAGGAGCCACCGCGCCCTGCCCTAGGCGGGGTCACTTTTTGCTAAGATGTAGACACGGACTACTAAGAATCAGGAAGCCAGATCTGGCCTGAGTTCTGTCCAAAGTCAGGTCCAAATTCACAGATGCCGAGACGGCGACTCAGGTCGGCAAAGGCACCGCTGAGGCTCCCCGTGGGGATCTCTGACCCAGAGCCGGAGCGAGCCTCGGTTTTCCCGCCAGGAAAATGGGTCCGACTTGGCCCCCTCGGGGCCAGGGTACCCGCTCGCACCACTCGGCACGCAGGGTCGGCCCGATCAACGCAAATACAACCAAGCAGAAGGGGCCGCGCGGGCGGCCACGCCAACCTGAGAACAAAACTCCAGGACCCACCCCCACCGCTTCTCGCGGCCTCTCGCTCGCAGAGTCCCGCCTCTGCCGTGGGGCGGGGCCGAAAAGAAACGAGGCGGGGACTCACCACGAATGGCTAGGATCCCCGCCCATCAGACATTCACGCATTTCGATTGGCCAGACTGCTCTGTCTTATCTTTCAATCTCACGGGCCTCACTCGCTTGCGTCATGGGCTAAGCCACAGCTCGTGTGGTGTGCTTCCGCGGAGGGGGATAGTTCGTGTTTTCTACCTGCGTCGTGGCCCGACCGCCCCCTCTGCGCGTCCCCGCTCCCAGGCTCTGGACCTCGCAGGGATTCGGGGTCCTTACGAGGGTGCTCGGGAGGCCGAGTTGCGGCGTTCGGGCCCGAGCCGCCCGGAGATGGCGGAGGGATCCGCGTGGGCC
>NW_012120043.1:1546487-1563931 GCF_000951035.1 Colobus angolensis palliatus | reverse complement strand
TCTCAAAGTCCTTGGGACGCCCCAGAAGTCTTCCAGCTCCCCTAGAATGCCCATTTCAGCTCGCCAGCCCCCCAACTAACTCTGTCTTAAAATCGGTTTCAACTACCCCACGAAAAAGTGCGGTTTCGCAGTCCTCAAAAAAAGTCAGTTTCACACGCCCTCCAAGAAAGAAAGAAAATGAGCGGGGGAGGGGCTGCGCTGGGGCGCCCGCTTCACACCCGGCCTCCAGTTGGCAGACAAAGAGGGGATTTCTCTGCTGCTTAAGTTGGGTCTCCCTCGACCTCGGAGGCCCCTCCCCACCCCCAGCCTCGGAGGTATCTCCCGGGCTGCCCCAGTCCCCACCTGGGGACCCCTGGGGAAAGTCGAGACTGGAGGGGCCTGGAGTGCATTTCTCTGGGACGGAGATTTTTCTCTGTACCTTTTTCTGGGGATGGAATGGGTCCTGGCAGGTGGATCCCCCATCCGCCATTCTAGAATAGCGGGGGCACCCTGGTCTTGGGACCCTCTCCCCGCTCAGGGAGGGCAGGCGAGGGATGTTGTCAAAGTTTTGCTTAAAAATAATTCCCGGATACATCGTGACAGTAAAGCAACCTAGGATTGTTTTTTTTTGTTTTCTGAATACTGTTAGGGTTTTTTAGGGGGAGGGAGATTGAGGGTGGAGGGAAGCTTTACTGGTCCCTGCATAGAGTGCGCCCCCCCCCCACTTTAAGTTGTGAAGCTTATAAAAGAGTTTCGTGGTTTTCTGACTTGTGGATTTCCTTCATGTCGAATTTGGGGGTGACCTGGTCTTCAACGGGCTGTGACATCTGTGGGGGGGATCACCAAATTTCCCCCGAAGTGGGGTAGGGCGGGGCTATTCCTCCTCTTCCCAGGGGAGTAGGGGGGCCTCAGAGGAAACCCGGGGGTGGTTGGAAATGAGAGACGTGGGGAAAGGAGAGGTTCTGGCTGCCCTGTGTGCAGTTTAAACTTGGCAATTTGATGCCCTGGTGGTCTCTGGGGGAGTTAGGGAGTTTATATTTGCACACCCTCCCCCCATTTTTCAGACTCCCGGTGGCCTCTGGGGAGGGCTCTACAGGGACCCAGACTCTGGAATTCCATCTTCCCTGCCCCTGCTCCCAGGGCTCCGCTGGAACTCAGACCCCAGGGCAGTTGAGGGTTTTTCAGGCGGCTTCCCCACTCTGTGTTTTGGCCACTCACACCTCTTTTCTCCTCCCTGTTTCTCCCTGTCCATCTGTCCCCACGTCCACCATGCAGGGTTTCCAGGCCTGAGGTGCCCGCCCTGGCCCCAGGAGAATGAACCAGCCGCAGAGGATGGCGCCTGTGGGCACAGACAAGGAGCTCAGTGACCTCCTGGACTTCAGCATGGTGAGCCAGGACCCCCGCCCAGCCCCCGACACCCTTTTGCCCCACAGTTCACGGGAAGGTTTTCAGGGGAGAGTGTTTGCTGAGTACGTCAGCGATGGAGCCTCAGCTGTTTGGATGGGAGGCGCCGGTGGGGCTGGGGGTGTGCGTTGCTCTGGCAGGAGGCTGACCCCGCACGGCAGTGGGTGCGCCATGGGGATCTCACCCGGACGCAGCATGCTACGGTCCACTACTGTAGAAATGGGGAAACTGAGGCCTCAGGGGCATGGTCCTGGGCCCCCAGCTTGGCTGGGTAAGCCAACTCCGGCCTTGATCTTCTGATCTGTAAAATGGACCTGATCAGGGTCGCTTCCTCCATTGTAGATACAGAAATTAAAAGTTAAGTAAAAGGTCACTGCGCTCCAGCCTGGATGACACTGAGACCCTGGAGACCTTGTTTCAATAATTGGGAGGGGGCTGGCCACAGTGATTCCCACCTGTCATTCCAGCACTTTGGGAGGCTGAGGCGGGAGGATCGCTTGAGGCCAGGAGTTCCAAGTCCAGCCCAGGCAACATAGTGAGACCCCATTTCTCAAAGCAAAAACAAAACTCAAAAAATTAGCTAGGAGAGGTGGTATATGCCTGTGGTCCCAGCTACTCGGGAGGCTGAGGCAAGGAGGATCACTGGAGCCCTGGAGGTGGAGGCTGCAGTAAGCTGTGGTGGCGCCACTGTTCTTCCTCCTGGGCGATAAAGACCCCTCCTCAAGGAAGAAAAGGAGGGGGTGCCCAGTACTGAGCAGACAACCCTCCATGAACAGGGTGGGCACCACCTGCCCCACACAGGACTGCCCTAGTGGGCAGAGGACACGGGCATGAAACCAACTGTGTGTTTAATTAGTCACGCGTGGGTGCTGAAGTTAAGATGCCAGGAGCCGAGCTTGGGCCAGGAGGAGGCCGGGTTAGGATTGAGTGGGAATTCGTGGGCCACTTAGCAGACAGCAGGGCCACCATTGTGCCTCTCACGGTTATCACCTCGGAGCAGGCAGGCCCGGTGGGAGGGCGGGGCGGCTCCCTCAGAGTCTCAGGTTGTTGGGTCTGTCCCTGAAAGGCCCATTTTCCAGCTGGGTGGATGGAGGCTCAGAGGGTGCTGGTCCTCAGAAGTCACAGGTCTCAGGCAGGTGCAGTGAGGCTGGAATGCCGGAGCGCCCTGGGGTGCCAGGTGCTGTGAAGGCCTGGGGCTCGGTGTACCTGCCGGCGCAGTGGGGCCACGTGTTGTGGGTTCCTGGAGAAGCCCGGGGACCTTGGTTTGTTTCTTCTGGCCTGTCGACAGAGGTCCTTACATCCTGCTCCCGCTACCCCATGCCCAGTAGCAGCGTTTGGGGTTGAAACAGGTTGGAGGAGGGCACTTTCAGTCTGAATTTAACCCTCCCCCATGTGAGGTGCAGGCCCCTGAGGTCTGTCAAAAACAAAAGTCCCCAAACTGAAACAACAGCGGCCACCCTGTGGAAAAAAACAGCCCAGAGGCCGGAGGGGCCAAGGCTGCGGAAGGGCCATGCTGGTATTTTTAAGCCGCGTTTTATTTTTGCCTCCCTGGCTGAGTAACCCGAGGTGCAGTTGGGTTGTTTTTTGTTAAACTGACGAGTCACAGACCGCTGGGCTGGAACAGAACGGCGGCGTTCTGGGGGGAGGGGGCACAGGTTCAGCCCCAGGACCTGGCCCGTCCCAGGTCGGAGCCAGCAGCCGTGTTCCCAGATGAGGGAACAGGCTGGGAGCAGCGAGGTGCCCGTCCTCTCTGGGCGTCCCCCCTCTGTCTTTACCCAGAGCTGGAGTTTCACCTGCCTGGCCGGGACAGGGAGGCAGAGGCGGCCCCCGTGACTGCCCGCAGCCCTGCTCTGTTCCTGCATACCTGCCCTCTGCCCCGGTCCCAGAAACTCAGTCCTGAGGGGAAGCACTTCCCTGGACCAGATTCGCATAAAACGAGAGAACAGGGGACTCAGTTCTCTCATTCTTGCGGGAGAACGCTAACCCAGGCTGTTCCCAGCGCGCCTTCGTCCTGCCCCAACGCAGGCTGGCTTTGTCGGGAACGAAGGACCTGCCGGCGCTGGCCTGGGCTGACGTGCCCTGCCTGGGTCCCAGGCAGTCCCCTGGGCCTGAGTCAGGGGCTTCAGGGATGAAGGGGGAGCGAGTCCCTGGGACCAAGGCTGTTGGAAACCAGCTCCCCAGACCCTGCCGCGTGCAGGACTCCCATGGGAGTTTGGGTTTTACCACGTCCCACGCAGCCAGAGCCCTGAGTCCATTTCTCAGAAGAGGAAACCGAGGCTCCAAGGCGTGCAGGGGCTGTATTGGGCTGCTCACGAGGTCAGCGGAGCCCAGAGGACACGGCCCGGTACCCCGTGGCCTGTGCCACATTGGTGCAGCCCTGGTGTTGTAGGGGACGAAGCAGGTGAAAACGCAGTTGGCTGCAGCTCCTTCCATGGGCTCTCCCAGGCCTGCCCGTCCCCCACAGCAGGCCTCTGTTTCCCAAATGGGAGGGTGGCCCTTGGAAACCAGGGTCCTGGGGAGGCTGGGCACACCCAAGCCTGCGGGAGGGGGTGCGGTCCTGGGCTAACACTGCCTGCAGCCCGGGCACCACTCCTACCCGCAAGGCTGTTCTTGCTCTCCAGGGCCAGGTGAGAATGCGGCCTCCGTTTCCCCTACTGTAGGACCAGGGAGTGGGGGACAGAGCCCCGCCTCCTGCGTCCCCTTTGGACCGGTGGATCGTGGCCACAGGCGCGGTGCCTTCGCCTCCTGGCTGCCTGGGGAAGGTGTTGGGGATCTTGGCCGCTCCTCAAAAACCGCCTGGCCCTGATTCCAGCCACTTTGATCACTTGAACCCCAGTGGGAGCTTTAAAACGCAGCCCCTTGGGGCAGGGCGGAGGCTTGTGTTTTTTTCTGTGGCAAAAGGGTTTGTTGCTGTTGGCTTTTCCGGTTAATGCTGCTGAGCCAGTTAATCTTTAGGGACTTAGTGCCCTGGGTACGGGTGAGCCGGGCAGGAGGGGGTGGCAGTCCCACACCCCTGGCACCCAGGAGCTGGATCAGCGGTGGGGTGCAGCCTCTCCTCAGCCTTTCCAGCTTCCTGCCGGGCCTGGGCGCCGTTCCATGTCTTCCTCGACCTGCTGCCTGTCTGAGCCTCGGCTTCCACTTTGGCAAGCAAACCCATACCCAGCCCTGGTAGGGGGACAGTGGGCGCCACCCCTGCTCCAGGGCCTGCCATGCAGGGCCAGTGTATACACCTGAAACGTGGAGTCAGCCAGGGCTCAGGCATCAGGGGACTCTCCACGTGTCCCCCTGTTGAGTGTAAACCTGTCACTTTTCAGAGCTGAAAGGTAAAGACAACATTGTATGACTGTCAAGAGCCGATAAGTTGCATCCTTTGCCTAAATAGGATACCCCTCTCCTCAGCGCAAACGCAGGGGGAACAGCGAGTTTTCAGTGGCGGGGACTCTGTGCCTGGCGGTGCAGCGGGGTCATCGTTGTCCGGCGTTTTCTCATTCTGGGCGTGGGGGTCCGGGGTGCAGTGTCACTTGAGGGCACAGCAGGACGGGCCGGACCTAGATGGAGCCCAGTCTCAGGTCCCTGGACGTCCCCAGCTCTGCTGGCTGCCTAGGTTCGAGCCCAGGACTGTAGGGTTTGATTTGCTGCCCGCCCCACTCACCTCTCCCCTCCCCTCCCCTCCCCTCCCTGCAGATGTTCCCGCTGCCTGTCACCAATGGGAAGGGCCGGCCCGCCTCCCTGGCCGGGGCGCAGTTCGGAGGTTCAGGTAGGATCCCGCCTTCCTGCCGGCGCTCGTGGAGTGAGGAGATCGAGGGTCTGTTGAAGGCAGTGCATGGGGCGAGGGAGGCTGGGGGCAGCAAAAGAGGCAGATGGTGCAGCAAAGGAGGGAAGGGGCCACAGAGGCCAGGTCATGGAGCGAGCCTGAGGACCCCCGAAATCAGCTGCCGTTGCCTGTGTGACCTGCCTCGGGAGCCCGAGCCCCTCGTCCCCTTGTCCGTCCGGCGCCTGGAGCCTGGGTCTGGGGGCTGGGTGGGGCTTCCTCTCAGGACCAGGGTTGGAGCTGGGCCTGTGTGTGGGTGGGGATCTCGAGCCTCCGTGTCTCCAGTCAATCCACAAGGAAAACAGGCTCTGGAGGGGCGTGGTGCGGGATCCCGGCTCTCACTGGATCCCACCCACCTCGTGAGCCTTGACCGCTTTCATTTAAGCATGTATTAGGCGCTCGCTGTGTGCAGAGTCCGGCACCAGGGTGACCGGCCATTGTGGTTTGCCTAGGACTGAAGGGCAGTTCCTGGGACCTGGGGCTTTGAGTGCTCAAAGCAGAAACATGCCAGGCTGACCTGGATGAGCGGGCCGCCCTCGCCGATGACATGGCGGTGCGCGGGACAGATGGGGAGACGTAGGGTCTGGGGGGCGGCCTGCACGTCACAATCTGGAGCGTGGGCGGAGCTTCACGGCACACCCAGAGAGGGCCAGGCTGCCCCAAAGCGGGGCCCCCAGGGAAGGTCTCCGCAGAGTGGGTGTCCTGAGGGTGAGAGGAAGGGGTCGTGGGAGGATGAAGGGAAGAGTGTGCCAGGCAGAGGGAACCGCCCATACGGACACCCGGTGGTGGGACCGGCCGGTGGGGCGGGGTGGGAGGCGCTGTGTTCATTGCGGGTGCGGCAGGGAGCCCTGGATGGTTGTGAATGGAGAGAGGATCTAGTCTGATGTGCATTTGGGTGGCCCAGGCTGGCTGTCGACAGGATTTGGTGGGGGAGACTGGGGGCGGGCGTCCCCGATGCTGCTTCAGAGCCACGGGTCTCTTTGTGGACGTCAGCATCTTTCCGGGGAGTGGGGGCCTCGGGATGGGGGCCTCTGAAACTGTCCTTCCTGCCTCTGGGATCTGGGGAGAAAGTGCCATCTTGCAGTTGCCTTCAGAATCCCCAGGGGATGGACCCTGGCTGGAGTCTTGGGGTTTTGAGCGGTGGGCAAGGGGGGTCTGTACTGAAGCACCTGCACCCCCACACGGAGAGACATCGCTTTGCTCTCCCCACTGCCTCACACTGGCCTTCCCCTCTGCCTGAGGAAGTGGCCGCAGGGCTGGCCGGAATATGCTCCTGAGGCACGGAAATCCCCAAACACCACCCTGCCAGCCCCCCGGAAACAGCCCCAGGAACCGGACATGCTGATGCTTCCCTGTGTGAGACAGAGGGTCAGGCCTTGGGGCCTTCCTGGAGGAGGAGGCACAGCTACCAGGGCCGTACACCCTCATTCTCCTGGGCCTCTGCCTGGGCTTACAGCAGGGTGGGAGGCATCTTCCCTCATCCCCTGTCCTCTCTCACCCCCTCAGCCCTGGCGCAGACCCCTAGCTGTGAAACTGGTGCCGGGGTAGCCAGAGCTGTGGTGTGTGGACCGCCTGGTCCTGAGAATGCTCCCTCTGGGATGCCTCTGCCTGGACGCCCAGCCCGGTCCCGACAGGAACCCTGTGAATGTTTGCAGATTGATTATCTGTGGTTCCCACAGTCTCAACCTGTGCTCTGGCCCTGCCCCAATATTGCAGGTTGGGAGTGTCTCGCCCTGTGCCCCCACACATCAGGGCAGAGGCTTCGGAGGGCCCAGTGAGGCCCAGTATGTTGCATTTCTTGCCTTCGAGGGACATGATGTGGCTGCTGCAGCGCGGGACCCCTCAGCTCCTGGACACAGCGGGGTGACCCCTCCCTGTTCAGTCCGTGTATTAACGCCTGCCTGAGCCTGGGGTGGTGCAGGGTGCAGAGCCCCAAGGCCTGAGTTGGTGGCACCCTCATCACTGCCTCCACTCCCCCAGGCCCCTGCAGGCTGTGGCGCTGGCCCCAGGTGCAGCCCTTCCGAAGCTCCCGCAAGATGGGCACCTGTTCTGTTCCCTGGTCAGGTTCAGCGAGTCAGTGGGTGCGAGCCACAGAGGGATCCCGGCAGGGCCCGGGAGCTGCAGTAACTCATTTGTCCCCTTCCGGCTTTTCCTCTCCAAGGACCCAGGAAGAGGGGAGTTTGGGGCTCATCAGCAGAATGGAGCTCCGGAGCTGTGGGATCCCTTCCCAAACCTTGGCTTCTTCCTGGAACAGCAGGTGCAGCTTCCTTCCAGGCAGGGCCCAGTTGGCTTCAGGGACCCCGCCCTTCACCAGGAGTCCCCAGCGCTGATGGGGTCCCCCAGCCGCGTTCTCCACCTTGGCCCCTTCCTCATGCATCCTATTTCTAGCACCCTTTTTAAGTCACTTCGCTTTTCTTAAATACATTTAAAAGGAAACTTTAGATTTGAGAACCAGAAACCCAGGTGAGAATGAAAGGTGTCCCTGAAAGTTAATTAAACAGAAGCTTTACCCTGTGAAGGGTCTACCTGTTCTTCGATATTTATTAATATGTAAAAATTGGTGTTGAGAGAGGAGTTAGGTACTGGGCGAGGTGGCTTAGGCCTTTAATCCCAGCACTTTGGGAGGCCAAGGCGGGAGGATCACTTGAGGTCAGGAGGTCGAGGCTGCCGTGAGCTGTGATTGAGCCACTGCACTCCTGCGTGGGTAATTGTGAGACCCCAATTCAAACAAGCAGAAAAGGGCCGGACACAGTGGTTCTGCCTGTAATCCCAGCACTTTGGGGACCAAGGCAGAAGGATCTCTTGAGCTCAGGAGTTCGAGACCAGCCTGGGTAACACAGCAAAACCCCATCTCTACTAAAAATATGAAACTTAGCTGGGCATGGTGGCATGCACTTGTGGGCCCACCTACTTGGGAGGCTGAGGCAGGATGATTGCTGGAGCCTGGGAGGCGGAGGTGGCAGTGAGCTGAGATCACGCCACTGCTCTGCAGCCTGGGTGACTGAGCCAGACCCTGTCTCAAAACAAAAACAAAACAAAAAAAGCATTAGAGATGAATGAATAGGAAACCAAGATTTTCTGGTTGTCTGGAATGGAAGACATTTAAAACGGAAATAATTTTTGTACGCCTTCTCCCGCCCACCGCCTCCCATTTTTGGAAACTCTCAGGCACAGGTCCCTGAGTGACAGCTCATCTTCTGCCAAAAAAGACAGGATCTGAGGCCATGACAGACACCAGGAAATTGCTTATTGACAGACCAAAGGAACGTTCTTTCCTAGTTTTCATTTCCCGGTCGCTTTCTCCGTCCGTGCGATTGTAAGTTTGACACAGGCTCAGAGTGAAAATCCACAGAACGGTACCTCCGGATTCTGATTGAGAGAAAACCCTGGAGGAGACTGGCGCACGAGTTATTTCCTCTGGGCGCGTGTCTGGGAGTGGGATTGCTAGGTCCGTGGATGTCCCTTGTGAGGTCGGGCGCGGTGGCTCATGCCTGTAATCCCAGCACCTCTGGAGGCTGAGGCGAGAGGCGAGAGGATTACCTGGGGCCAGGAGTTTGAGACCAGCCTGGCCAACGTGGTGACAGCATGGCGTCTCTCATTTAATAGGTGACAGAGATCATGTCCTTTCCTCTGCCACTCATTTGATTAATAGAGGGTGGTGGTCTTTTTGGAAGGGGATTGACCGTGTGAATGGCTGTTTGGTGAATATTCTGTTACTCTCTTGAGCCCTCGTCCTTGAGGTTGATCTGTTTTTTATTCTGAAGTCATTCGGGATTCACGGGAAGTGGCAGAGTGTTCGCCTCTCACCCAGCTACCCGCAGCCCAGCCACCCTAGGGGTACCATCCCACCCGCCCATGGTGCCGCGTCAGACCTAGGAAGCCGACGTGGGTGCCATCCACAGATCCTGGTCAGATTCCACTGGCTTGATACACACATGTGTGTGTGTGTATCTGTGCAGTTTTGAGACATGCACTTTCCTTAAGCCCAGAAATCAGCAATCTGTTCTTCATCTCTACACTTTTTTTTTTTTTTTTTTTAAGACCGGGTCTCACTCTTAAAAAAAGTGAGTGCACTGGAGTGCAGTGGTGCAGTCATAACTCACTGTAGCCTTGAACTTCTGGGCTCAAGTGATTCTCCCACCTCAGCCTTGTGAGCAGCTGGGACCACCTAACTAATTAAAAAATGTATATATTTTGTAGAGAGCTGGGTCAGCAGCTCACACTAGTAATCCCAGCACTTTGGGAGGTTGAGATGGGAGGATCACCGGAGCCCAGGAGTTCAAGACCAGCCTGGGCAACCGGGAGAAACCCTTTCTCTGTTTAAAAAAAAAAAAAAAAAATTTCAACTGGGGGTGGTGGCTCACACCTATCATCCCAGCATTTTGGGAGGCCAGGGTGGGTGGATCACATGAGACCAGGAGTTCAAGACCAGCGTAGTCAACATGGCGAAACACCTGTCTCTACTAAAAATAACAAAAATTAGCTGGGCGTGGTGGTGCATGCCTGTAATCCCAGCTATTCAGGTGGCTAAGGCATGAAAAGCACTTGAACCTGGGAAGCGGAGGTTGCAGTGAGCTAAGATTGCACCACTGCACTCTGGCCTGGGGGTCAGAGGGAGGGCCTGTCTGGAGAAGAAAAAAAAATTGTATAGATGGGGTCTTGCTGTGTTCCCCAGGCTGGTCTTGAATTCATGAGCTCAAGTGATCCTCCCGCCTCAGCCTCCCGGAGTGCTGCGATTACGTGTGTGAGCCACTGTGCCCAGCCCAATTTTTCACTTTTTGAGTATTTTGTGTAAATGGAATCCTATAGTTGGCAGCCTTCTGAGATTAGCTTTGATTCTGTTAGGTTAGCGTAATTCCCTGGAGATCCACCCAAGCTGTTGGCTGTATCATTTTTTTTTCTTTTTATTGATGCCTCATTAACCTTTTTTTTTTTTTTTTTGAGACAGAGTTTTGCTTTTGTTGCCCAGGCTGGAGTGCAGTGGCGCAGTTTCGGTTCATGCAACCTCTGCCTCCCGAGTTCAAGCAATTCTCCTGCCTCAACCTCCCGAGTAGCTGGGATTGTAGGTGCCTGCCACCACGCCCGGCTAATTTTTTGTAGTTTTAGTAGAGACGGGGTTTCACTGCATATGTTGGCCAGGCTGGTCTCGAACTCCTGACCTCTGGTGATCCACCCACCTTGGCCTCCCAAAGTGCTGGGATTACAGGCGTGAGCCACCGCGCCTGGCCGCCTCATTAACTTTTTAACTACATCAGTAGTACAATTTACATCACCTTTTTTTTTTTCTTTTTGAGATGGAGTCTCACTCTGTCACCCGGGCTGGAGTGCAGTGGTGCAGTCTTGGCTCACTGCAGCCTCCGCCTCCTGGGTTCAAATGATTCTCCTGCCTCAGCTTCCCGAGTAGCTGGATTACAGGTGCCGCCACAACACCCGGCTAATTTTTGTATTTTTAGTAGAGACGGGGTTTCACCATGTTGGCCAGGATGGTCTTGATCTCTTGACCTCGTGATCTGCCCACCTCGGCCTCCCAAAGTGCTGGGATGACAGGTGTGAGCCACCGCGCTTGGCCTCTTTTCTTTTCTTTTTTTTTTTTGTCCCTAAGAGACAGGGTCTCACCATGTTGCCCAGGCTAGTCTTGAATCCCCGCTCTTGCTTCAGCCTCCTGAGTAGCTGGGACTACAGGTGTGAGCCACTGCACCCAGCTAATTTATTTCACTTTATTAATCATTTCATTTTCTTATTTTTTTTTTGAGACAGAGTTTGGCTCTTACTGCCCAGGCTGGAGTGCAGTGGCACGATCTCGGCTCACCACAATCTCCACGTCCTGGGTTCAAGTGATTCTCTTGCTTCAGCTTCCTGAGTAGCTGGATTACAGGCATCTGCCACCACGCCCAGCTAATTTTGTATTTTTAGTAGAGACAAGGTTTCTCCACGTTGGTCACGCTGGTCTTGAACTCCCGACCTCAGGTGATCCAGCCTCAGGTGATCCACCCGTCTCGACCTCCCAAAGTACTTACAGGTGTGACCACAGGCGCCTGGGCATATTTTTTAGCAGACACGGGGTCTCCGTCTGTTGCCCAGGCGGGCCTCAAATTCCGAGGCTCAAGCGCTCCTCCTACCTCCGGCTCCCACAGTGCTGGGACTGCAGGCAGGAGCCATCATGCTGAACCTCCGATGGATGGTTTTCTGCCCTGGGTGCTCTTCCTGAAGCTCTTTTTAGTTCTGGGTAGGAAGACTCGATCCCTTCGCATGGGCCTGTTCCCGCCACCTCAGGGTGAGGAGTAGGCAGCAGAGGGAGTTAGGGGGAGAAAAGCGTACCTGTGCAGCCCCTGGCAGAGGAAGGGAGTGAGAACAGGTGAGAAGCAGGGGACCCGAGCACTGAAGGGGTCAGGGTGGAGCTGAGGCTGGGTGAACATCGGCTCCCCCGTGAGGCTGCTCAGGACACACACCTTGGCCCGGGACCGGGTAGTGCTATGGAGAAGGAAGGCTGGATGGGCCTGCGAGAGAGCATCCCTGTCGATTCCTGGGGAGAAACACTTGTCTACTTTACTTTAAAAGCCACGTCCTGTAAATAAGGACCACACCCTTGTTATAAAAATTGGGTATGCCTATTTGGTACAAAGAAAACTTCTAATATGAAAGAAAGGAAGGCCGGGCACAGTGGTTCATGCCTGTAATCCCAGCGTTTTGGGAAGCCAAGGTGCACGGATCACGAGATCAAGAGATGGAGACCATCCTGGCCAACATGATGAAACCCCATCTCTACTAAAAATACAAAAAGTAGCTGGGTGCCGTGGTGGGTGCATGTAGTGCTAGCTACTCGGGAAGCTGAGGCAGGAGAATCGCTTGAACCGGGGAGGTGGAGGTTGCAGTGAGCGGAGGTTGCGCCACTGCATTCCAGTCTGGCGACAGAAAGACTTCATCTCGAAAAAAAAAAAAAAAAAAAATTTAAGCCATATCCTTTGAGAACAATGTAGTAAAACCAGAAATAAAAGACCAAAAAGCAAAAAATAAACAGCCTCCCTGCTGGGAAGTATCCAGATTCCTTTTTTATCCAGTTCTTGGGTTAAAGAGGAAATTCAAATGGTTTTGACAATAGACAGAAATTGGCAGTAATATAAACTCATAGAAACTGTGAGGTGTGGCCAAAGCCGTGCTTGGGGGAAGAATCATAGTCTTCTGCATTCTCATTATTAGCACAAGTAGAGCAAAAACAGAAACAGATTAAGCTTTTTTTTTGTTTGTTTTGAGACAGAGTCTTGCTCTGTCACCCAGGCTGGAGTGCAGTGGCACAATCTCAGCTCACTGCAAGCTCCGCCTCCTGGGTTCACGCCATTCTCCTGCCTTAGCTTCCCGAGTAGCTGGGTCTACAGGCACCGGCAACTGCGCCTGGCTAATTTTTTGTATTTTTAGTAGAGATGGGGTTTCACTGTGTTAGCCAGGATGGTTTCCATCTCCTGACCTCATGATCACCTGCGTCGGCCTCCCAAAGTGCTGGGATTACAGGCGCGAGCCGCTATGCCTGGCCCAGATTAAGCATTGAAGTCAAGAAGTTATCCAGCAACAGAACAAACTCAGTGAAACCTTTTCTTGGTGATTTGAAGTGCTTCGTAGCATTTCCTACATTGCTACTCATTTTTTGTTACATTTTTTTCTTTTGAGACAGGGTTTTGCTGTGTTGCCCAGGCTGGAGGACTCTGGTGCGACCATGCCTCACTGCAGCTTCGACCTCCTGGGCTCAAGCCATCCTCCCTCCTCAGCCTCCTGCGTAGCTGAGACCACGGGCGCACACCACCACGCCTGGCTAAAGTTTGCATTTTTTGTAGAGACAGAGGTCTTGCCATGTTGCCCAGGTTGGTCTTGAACTCTTGGGCTCAAGGAGTCCTTCTGCTTCGGCCTCCTGAAGTGCCGGGATCACAGGTGTGAGCTGCTGCAGCAGCCAACTACTCAGTTTTAATTGCAGTCCTGCCTCCATCGTTCTTTTTCACGTGTTTTTCCCCCATATTTTCCGACATGCTGATTCCTTTTTTTTTTTCTTTTCTTTGGAGACGGAGTCTTACTCTGTTGCCCAGGCTGGAATGCAGTGGCACGATCTCAGCTCACTGCAACCTCCACCTCCTGGGTTCAAGTGATTCTCCAGCCTCCAGGCTTATCCTCCTGAGTAGCTGGGACTACAAGTGCCTGCCACCACGCCCAGCTAATTTTCGTATTTTCAGTAGAGACGGGGTTTCATGGCCAGGCTGGTCTTGAGCTCCTGACCTCAAGCGATCCGCCCACCTCGGCCTCCCAAAGTGCTGGGATTACAGATGTGAGCCACCGCGCCCGGCCAGTAGTCCTTAGTTTTGTTCTTGTTTTTTTTTTATTTTTTGAGACGGAGTCTCGCTCTGTCTCCCGGGCTGGAGTGCAGTGGCCGGATCTCAGCTCACTGCAAGCTCCACCTCCTGGGTTTACGCCATTCTCCTGCCTCAGCCTCCCTAGTCCTTAGTTTTTAAATTAAACCTTCAAAATCGCAGTATAAGACACTTGGTTGTGTCACTGGTTTTGGTTATTTGTTCACACGCTTCCAGAGCGGGTTGCACGTAGGTATTTTGGGATTTTCTGTGCAACAGTATAGTGGTCTTTTCCTCTTCTGTTTGGGTTTTGGGGAACTTTTTTTTTTTTTTGAAACAGGGTCTCACTCTGTCACCCAGGCTGGAGTGCAGTGGTGCAGTCATGGCTCCCTGCAGCCTCGACCTCCCGGGCTTCTGAGTAGCTGAGACTGTGGGTGTGTGCCACCACACCCAGACAGTTTTTGTATTTTTTGTAGAGGTGGAGTCTCACCATGTTGCCCAGGCTGGTCTCGAACTCCAGAGCTCAAGCGATCCTCCTCCCTTGGCCTCCTGAAGTATGGGGTTGCAGGCGTGAGCCACTGCGTCCGACCATCCTCGCTTTCTGTCCTTGTTCCCTCCTGACATCCCCTAGTTATATGTATTTTGTCCTTGGTTCAGTCTTCCAGCTGAGCCGTCACCCTTTTCATCCTCAGACCCGCAGCCTTCCCACCGTCCCAGCGTGAGGCTCTGTGTGCCTTTTTACATTGCCTGGTGTTTCTGGACACATACGGTGGGGACGATGGCGGGGACCCCACTCCGGGCAGGCAGGTTGGCTCAGGTCTCCTTGGCAAGCCTGATACCGCCTGTGGATTCGAGGTAGACCTTCCTGTCTGCCCGTGTGTGTCACGTTCAGGGTGTGTCCTCCTGGTCCCATTTGAAGATCCACGGTGAGCGATCAGTAGCACCCGTGCACGTGTGTCTCAGAAGGGCCCCTGGCTTCCCACTAACACTTTCTTCAGCCGGGCGGTGGCTCACACCTGTAATCCCAGCACTTTGGGAGGCCGAGGTGGGCGGATCACCTGAGGTCTGGAGTTGGAAACCAGCCTGGCCAACATGGCAAAACCCTGTCTCTCCTGAAAATACAAAAGTTAGGTCGGGTGCAGTGGCTCACGCCTGTCCTCCCAGCACATTGGGAGGCTGCGGCAGGCAGATCACAAGGTCAGCCTGGCCAGTATAGTGAAACCCCGTTTCTACTAAAAATACAAAAAATGAGCCGGGCATGGTGGTGGGTACCTGTAATCCCAGCTACTTGCGAGGCTGAGGCAGGAGAATGACTTGAACCGGGAGGCAGAGGTTGCAGTGAGCTGAGATCACACTATTGCACTCTAGTCGGGGCGACAGTGCAAGACTCCATCTCTAAAAAAACCCAAAAACAAAAAAAATTAGCAGGGCATGGTGGCTCGACTTGTAATCCCAGTTCCTCAGGAGGCTGAGGCAGGAGAATCACTTAAACCTGGAGGTGGAGATTGCAGTGAGCCGAGATCGTGCCATTCAGAAACAACATATATATATTTTTTAAATCATCCATTTCAGCCACATCTTAAGCTGTGCTACCATTTGGCTCTTTTTTTTTTTTTTTTTGAGACAGAGTCTCGCTCTGTCGCCCAGGCTGGAGGGCGGTGGCGCGATATCGGCTCACTGCAAGCTCCGCCTCCCGGGTTCACGCCATTCTGCAGCCTCAGCCTCCCCCAGTAGCTGGGACTACAGGTGTCCGCCACTGCATCCAGCTAATTTTTTGTATTTTTAGTAGAGGTGGGATTTCACTGTGTTAGCCAGGGTGGTCTCGATCACCTGACCTTGTGATCCGCCCTCCTCGGCCTCCCGAAGTGCTGGGATTCCAGGCGTGAGCCACCGCACCCGGCCCCGTTTGGCTCTTGGATAACGTTTGGAGGCGCCTGTCTCTCCGCCCGCGCTGGGAGGCCGAGGACTCCGCGGTCGTCAGTGCGCCGACTTTTCGGTCGTTTCTTTGTCCTTGACTCCGCTGCCCTGTGCATTCTCTCTCATCGATTTTTCTTCTGGAGGATCTGCTTCACTGGCGAATCAATACTGATCAATTGACTGCTTTTCTCTTTATCGGCATTTCTTCTCTTTCTAAAGTTTTTGGTAACTTTCAGATCACGGGTCCCCTTTGCTGACTTCTGCCCTCTTCCGTTCCGTCACTGGGGTGTTGAGGATTCCGCCCCATGAACCCCATCCCATATGGTTTCCATGATGCTTGTTTTTCTCATATGACTGACATTTGGTTTTGTTTTTTGTTTTCTTCTTTTTTTTTCTTTTTTTCTTTTTTTTTCTTGTTTTCTTTTTTTTTTTTTTGAGACGGAGTCTGGCTCTGTCGCCCAGGTTGGAGTGCAGTGACCGGATCTCAGCTCACTGCAAACTCCGCCTCCCGGGTTCACACCATTCTCCTGCCTCAGCCTCCCGAGTAGCTGGGACTACAGGCGCCCGCCATCTCGCCCGGCTAGTTTTTTTGTATTTTTTAGTAGAGACGGGGTTTCACCGTGTTAGCCAGGATGGTCTCGACCTCGTGATCCACCCGTCTCGGCCTCCCAAAGTGCTGGGATTACAGGCTTGAGCCACCGCGCCCGGCCTGTTTTTTGTTTTTTTTCTAATTTCCTCTTCAGGTCAGGTTGCTTCAGAGGTTTCTGAGTTCCAAGTTGGAGGTCCCTTCTTGATTTGTAGGTCTCCAATGCCAAAAATCAGCTTTGGCTTAAATGGTAGCTGCTGTTTGGAGGACGCAGAGCTCCTCTGCCGAGGCTGAAACATGGATTATTTTTGTCCTTCGTGAGTACTTGAGGGACAGTTGGATGTGGAGCTGCAAGGCCTTTGAACCATATTTAGATTTTTAATCTGTTTAATGTCAGGCTGAGAGCAGCACCGTCCCCCTCTGTTCTGTTTGTCAGTTTTTCTGTTGACATATTTGGATGCCAGGTTTGTGGGCCCCTGTGGGCTGAGACAGTAGGATTTCGTTGTGGGTTGAGCCATTGTCAACAACAACAAAGAAACCCTCCCTCGGTTGGTCGTGGTGGCTCATGCCTGTAATCCCAGCACTTTGGGAGCCCGAGGCAGGTGGATCACCTGAGGTCAGAAGTTCAAGACCACCCTGGCGCACATGGTGAAACTCCATCTCTACTAAAATATAAAAAAATTAGCCGGGCGTGGTGGCAGGTGCCTGTAATCCCAGCTGCTCGGGAGGCTGAGAATCACTTGAACCCGGGAGGCAGAGGTTGCGGTGAGCCAAGATTGCGCCACTGCACTCCAGCCCGGGCGACACAGCGAGACTCTGTCTCTGAAAAAGAAAACCTCCCTTGAATGGAAACTGATACGAATGTTGCGACCCTTCCTTTTTGTTGGCAGCTCTTTGTGCACCTGGTTGTATCTCCTGAGTCGCTTGTTTCAGAACTGTCTTTCGTAGGCATCGTGTTTTTAGATTAAAGACATGAAGCACCTGTCCGTCTTCATTCTCAGCCTTTGCTTCCATCATCTTATTTGATATTTTTCCATCTCTGTGCTTCTGACTCCGGATTGCTTCCCCGGTGTGTGTTTTCCCAAGCTCTGTGCAGCTTTGCGGCTCTGCCAGTGGTTCTTTTCCTACTTTTGAATAACACGTTTAAGGCCACGATCGAATAGTGGCTAGTATTCTGCGTCGTGAATAACACATTAAAACACCGCTTCTCCTGCTCTCAACTTCCGAAGTGAAATCACATCTGCCCCCTTCTGTTGGAAAGTGAAAATTGAGCTTGTGTATTTCTCTTCCCTGCTGGTATTTGCTATCAGTCAATCCCTACGTTTTAAAAAAACATTGTCGGCGGTGCGAGGTGGCTCAAGCCTGTAATCCCAGCACTTTGGGAGGCCGAGACGGGCGGATCACGAGGTCAGGAGAT
>NW_012120043.1:1529449-1545313 GCF_000951035.1 Colobus angolensis palliatus | reverse complement strand
TGTTGGCCAGGATGGTCTCGATCTCCTGACCTCATGATCTGCCCGTCTCGGCCTCCTAAAGTGCTGGGATTACAGGCGTGAGCCACCGTGCCTGGCCCCGGGTTGGTTTCTGAGCTTGTTTTGAGGGGCAGGTTCTCTGATCCCCACACTCAGGTACCGTGTGCTGGTGGTTCCCATAGACATGGAAGCAGGAGCGAGATGGGGGTCTCAGTTATCTCTGTGGTTTCTGAAATTCAAAGCGGGTACGTTTCTCTAGTTGTTACTTATATCTGTGCTCGACGCCCACTCTTGGGTCCTGCTCTGCCCTCGTAGGAAACCCCAGGGCCGTGGGGGAGTGGGGTTGCGAGGCGTCCCCGGTTCTGGCGGAGGAGGTTGTGAGGCGTCCCTGGTTCTAGGGGAGGAGGTTGTGAGGTGTACCCGGTTCTGGCGGAGGACGTTGTGAGGTTTTCCGGGTTCTGGCGGAGGAGGTTGTCCCCGGTTCTGGCGGAGGAGGTTGTCCTGGTTCTGGCGGAGGAGGTTGCCTGTGTTGCCCACACAGCCTCACTGTCCCTCTGCCCGAGGGCACATCCTGCCACTTTAGGGGCTCTGGGGACCCCCACTCTTAGGGTGGTGTGTGCTCTCCACTCACTTTCTCTTCAGCCAGAGGTTTGTCTGATCTCGGGAGGGCCATGGGGCCCTGCTTTGCTGCCCCCCACCGCCAGACACTAGGGGCAGACGGAAGAGGGGCTTTGTGGGATGTCCTCAGCCCCCCCAACAAGGAAGGTCTCTGTGCTGCCCCAGAAACATTTTCTCCCTGACTCCAGATCCTGAGAAAGCTGGGCGCGTGTGCCACAGCCTGCGCCCCCTGACCAAGAAGACAAGACAGGAAGATAAACCCAGGGCAGCCGCAGCGTGCCAGCCAGGCCGAGGGCATCCTGGTCTTTCACCTTCTCCCGTAGCTTGAACTTAGATAAAATGGAGGCTGGGCCTGCTGGCGCACCCCTGTGATCCCAGGGCTTTGGGAAGTACAAGGTGGGAGGAGCGCTTGAGTCCAGGAGTTTGAGACCAACCTGGGCAATGTAGTGAGACCCCATCTCTACAAAAGATTTTTTTTTTTTTAAATTGTCCAGGTATTGTGGCTCATGCCTGTAATCTCAGCACTTTGGATTTCACTGTGTTAGCCAGGATGGTCTTGATCTCCTGACCTCGTGATCCGCCCATCCCGGCCTCCCAAAGTGCTGGGATTACAGACTTGAGCCACCGCGCCCGGCCGTTAAGTGTAATTTTTAATGCTCTTGAAAAAACCCTGGCCAGCAGTTTCCAGCAGTTTATAGTGTGGCTCCTGTATTGCACAGCAGAAGTGGAGAACGTTTTAATTCTCCAGGAAAATGTTCTTGGAAGCACAGTTATTTATGAGTGAAATGAAGACGTTGAAGATGGGTGTTTTGGGGGCCTCTGCTGTGTTTCAAGCAATGCTGAGGACAAAGAGGGGCCCCAGGCTGGGAAGGAGCTCAGGCAGGGGGCGTGGGTGGGGGTCACCTCATGTGTTGGGGAAGAGGAGAGTGACAAGATCAGGGAAGAGTTTGGTCTTTATCCTGAGGATGATGGGGAGCCATGAGAGAGGCTAGAGGGAGGGAGAAGAGCCAAGTTTTGCTTCTAAAGACTCCATCAGGCTGCCTGAGGATGTCAGCAGACTTGGGAGGAAGCTGCTGCAGGGACAGGGCTTAACCCGCTGCTGTATAGCTATGGGGCGAGCTGCTGTTCTTTGGGAGGAGGGAAGGTGAGAAGACTCCCAGGACTTTAGCCTGAGCACCTGAGTAGGGGGCTCATTGCAGAGCTGGGGCTACAGGATGAAGTCCCAGGCCCGTCTGAAGCCAGACCACCTGGTGGTGTGCCTGAGGGTTTGGCAGGGGCAGTATATAGAGCTGTGCTCAGGGCCCGTGTCCACCAAGAGTTTTGCCTGCCCAGCATGGTAACCCTACTCCTGGTACTGAAGTCTGTCAGTTGGGTTTCTTGTGCAGAGGCAGCTGAAGCCACTTGGGCAGTCTTCTGTATTAAGGTCAGCTGGCCCTCCCCAGAAAGGACAAGGGAGTGAATATTTTTCGCTGTGCAGGACAGATGGTCTCTATTGGAATTATTCAACTCTTCTCTTACAGCAAAAGCAGCCGTAGATAGTACATGGACAGATGGGCACAGTGTGTGCCAATAAAACTTTATTTAAAAAGCAAGCTGGGGGCCGGGCACGGTGGCTCAAGCCTGTAATCTCAGCACTTTGGGAGTTCAAGACAGGCGGATCATGAGATCAGGAGATCGAGACCATCCTGGCTAACAGGGTGAAACCCCGTCTCTACTAAAAAATACAAAAAACTAACCGGGCGTGGTGGCGGGCGCCTGTAGTCCCAGCTACTTGGGAGGCTGAGGCAGGAGAATGGCGTGAACCCGGGAGGCGGAGCTTGCAGTGAGCTGAGATCTGGCCACTGCACTCCAGCCTGGGCGACAGAGCAAGACCCCATCTCGGAAAAAAAAAAAAAAAAAAGCAAGCTGGGGGCCAGACTTGGTCCATGTGTACTATTTGCTGATCCCTGCTGCGGACAAATCTCAGTCCTACCCAGTATTTACTGAGCACCTTTTGAAGCCCCCCCTCGCATTTTGCCAGCAAGCCACCAGGCAAGGACCAGTCCCTGGTCCCTCTCAGGAGGGGACCCAACGGGGACTGGGGCTGGGAAGCCACCAGCATTGAGCGTTCCTTGGCCACCGATGGCCTCTCTTGAAGCAGCATCTTTCATTGTTATCCTCATGGCAGCCCAGGCAGGTGGGTAGCTTCCACACCCCTATGACTGGAAGAGGAACCGAAGTCCAAGGGATGGGCAGCTCCTGGGGCGCTCTCCCCAGCTCCCCCACGCCGTCCGCTTGCAGGCCTCTCCTGAGGCAGCCGGCCTGGCCCAGGGCAGGAAGGTGCCCTTCCTGGCTAAAACTCCGCAGTGCTTCACCAAAGAAATCGCAGAAAACCACCCTCTGACAGCAGCGTCTTACTCTATTAGTACATTTTAATTAGAAAAGGAGCAGGGGATGCGTTATGAATATTCATGGTGCATTATTAAAATGCATAATTAATCGGTGGGGGGATTTTAATAACTTGATGTGGGGGCTGTCCCTATTTTTGTCATTTCTAGGAGGAGGCGGCCAAGGCCTGGGTGAGGGAGGGTTCCCCGAAAGAGCAGATTGAGGCATCGCCTCTGCCAGGGGCCTACTGGAGTGAGCCTCGGTGGCGATCCCTGGGCATGGGGCCCCAAGGAGGCCCCCCACCATGCCACGCCTTCCAGGGGATGAGGGCTGGGTGCCAGGAACCTCCCATTTGCTCATCTGGGGGTCTCTGCACCTCCTGGGGAGCGGGCTATGGCCAGAGGGGACCAGACAGCGGGCAGGTGGTGTAGAGGCAAACTGAGGCCCAGAGGGTGCTGGCGCTTTGCCCCCCCCCCGCCCCACAGCCAGCACGCCCTGGCCTCAGCAGCTGCCCTGTTCGCCCGGGCCCACGTGCAGGACCAGGATCTCGGGGTGCAGATGGCCTAGACCTGGCAGCGAATGCCGTGTGGATTCCTGGAGACTACAGGAGCCCCCTGCCTGGCCCCCAACTCAGCCAAGACAGCATCCCAGTCCCCCACTCATTATCACATTGGAAATTTTTGATTAGAAAACAAAAGCTAAACGAGGCATATGAATATTCATTAGACTTGGAGATTAATATGCATAATTATGCAAATCAGACAGCAATTAAACACCGATACTCCCCGAGGGGAATGATTAACACAAAGGCACCGAAATAGAAGGATGCAATTTGAAAGAAGTTTCTGGTGCGGTGGAGCAGGGAGGGCAGAGGGCTGGGGCAGAGGAGCTGGGTCCCGCAGCCTGCTGGGTGGAGTCAGCGTGGGGAGAACAGCCTGAGGTTGTACCTGTCACAGACAGCAGTGCCGGGCTGGGTACCCCAGGCCTGGCTCTTGGGAAGCCCCTGGACTTGAGAGTTGGACGTGGACACCCCAAGCCCTTTAAAAGTAGGGCCTGTTTGTAATTTGTTTATAGAGAGGGAAAGCAAGGCAGGGCAGTGACCCCGTGGCCAAGCTGAGGAGGCCCAGGGCTGCTCCTGCTTCTCCAAGGGTGTGCTCTGTGGCCCTCGATGGAAGGGGGAAGGATCCAGGCAGGCCTGCCCTGCCCAGGGCAGAAGATTCTGGAGTCCTGGGCATTGCCTGTGAGTGTTCTGAGAGATAAGGGCCCCGCCCGCCCCGCCCCGGGACCAAGGTCCTCATCCCGTCGCTTGCTGCACCACCGGGAACTCCTGCCCCACGCAGGCTCCTGGTGACACTGGGCTTGTTCCAGGTGAGGAGATTCGGCTCCACCCTCACGGGCTGCCAGTCTCCTGCCCAGTGGGTGGGCCTCTGCTGCCGCTTCAGCAAAAGGGCGGCCCCACCTCCCGCACTGGCAACTGGGGACAGAGAGACCCTGGGTCTCCCCAGAGCGCATGGTGTAGCTTCCACACCGTCATGCTCTCATGAGCCTTTCTCGCAGGGTCAGAAGAGTCCGCATCTGACACAGACCCCAGCCCGCATAGTCAGGGCTGGGCCAGAGGGAAGGACTTGGGACTGATGGGGAGGAAGCTCGGCGTGAGAGCGAGGTCTCTGTCCAAGGAGGGCATGATAGCTGGGGTTTCAGTGGGTGGGTAGGAGTTCGCCAGCAGAGAGCCGGTGGAAGAGTTATTCAAGTTTATGGACCTGTGAGTGCTCCGAGTCCCAGGGTGTCTGGGTGCTAACTGCTGACTAGTGTCCTCATAAGTCAGACTGGGTGAGGCTGGGTTAGGAAGGGTTCCACAAGCCCCCTGGGTCCACTGAGGCTTGCCCCTGAGATGACAGAAACGGAAGCTTTTAGAGCTGGGCAGGCGTGAGGGTGACTTGTAACTCTCTCTGTCCTGCCTGCAGGTCTTGAGGACCGGCCCAGCTCAGGTTCCTGGGGCAGCGGCGACCAGAACAGCTCCTCCTTTGACCCCAGCCGGGTAGGACCCCCCATGAGGCCTGAGACCCTGAGTTTCCTGTCCCCAGAGTGGGGGACAGGCGGCGTGGGGAAACAGACTGAGAGAAGGGGCCAGTCTTCCAGGGGGTTTGGACCAGGAGACGTGGGTTTGAGTCCTGCCTCTCCAGCTGTAATATGGGGTGGGGGGCGGATTGTGGAGCCCCAGCACCTCTCATCCCCACTCCGTCTACCCTAGACCTTCAGCGAGGGCACCCACTTCACTGAGTCGCACAGCAGCCTCTCTTCATCCACATTCCTGGGACCGGGACTGGGAGGTGAGTGCCCGGCCTGGTGTGGTCCCTCTGCCATGCACAGATGTGCAGACGTGGGCCTTGGCGTGGTCAGTGCATGCACAGTGCCAGGCAGGTTCCCAGTGTTCACCCAGAGGGTGTCGGACAGCCAAAGCCTCTGCCCGTCCTGGGAGCAGCTGCGGGAGGTGCAGGGGACGCAGCCTGGACTCCCTGGCACGGCGCTCTGCGACTCAGCTTCCCCGCCTGAGTGTAGAGGCAGGGAGGCTGTTCCAGACCCCACTCCGTGGATTTCTTCCTCCTGCTTCCCGGGGAGGGGTCAGCAGGGCCAGCCTGTGCCCGCTGGGAAGGAGGCGTACGAGTCCTGGAGACTCGGGAAGGCGGCCAGCGTGTGCAGTGGTCAGAGCCTGTGCCCTTCCGCAGACCGCCCACCTGCCCTCTCTCCCTGGGGGGCCCTCCTGTTAACTGAGAGAATCGTGACTCAGGCCGGGCGCGGTGGCTCACGCCTGTAATCCCAGCACTTTGGGAGACCGAGGTGTGTGGATCACCTGAGGTCAGGAGTTTGAGACCAGCCTGGCCAACATGGTGAAACCCCGCCTCTACCAAAAATACAAAAATTAGCCGGGCACTTGTAGTGCCAACTACTCAGGGGGCCGAGGCAGGAGAGTTGTTTGAACCCGGGAGGTGGAGGCTGCAGTGAGCTGAGATCACATCATTGCACTCCAGCCTGGATGACACAGCGAGATTCCATCTCAAAAAAAAAAAAAAAAAAGAAGGTCGACTCAGGCCAGGTATCTGGTCCCACCCCACCACGGAACCTGGGCAAGCACCATCCTCTTCTGAGCCTCAGTTTCCCCACTGTAGGAAAGGGACCTTCTCTGAGGGAGAACCTTCTCGGAGGGAGGCGGGTGAGGACTGGCCCAGCTCTGCAGGCCCTGCCAAATGCCAGGTGGGGGTTGGTGCCTGGTCCTGTGAATATCCCAGCCTCAGTGCAGGCTCACCCGTGCTGCAGGGGAACGAACCGATGCTTGGGAAGGGCACCTGGTCCAAGGTCTGTGGCTGGGTGGGGCTGAGCTGGGGCGCCCTCCTCCAGGGGCCTGGGGCTGTGGCTGGGATGGTGTCCTGTGTGCCGTCCCTCCTGCGGGAGTGGCACGTCCTGTGCCCTGGGGTTTGGGGAGCTCGGGTAGGGGTCTTGCTGCGTGAGGGGCTCGCGAGGGGCTTGGGGGTCCCGCTGTCGTGGTCAGCCTCCTGCCCCAGCGCCTCCGCTGTGGAATCTGTGGTTTTATCCCTCAGTCATCCTGGGATGCGGGATCTGTCCCTGTCTCTGGAAGCCGACAGTTAGAGGCAGGGTTTCTGTGTGGTTTCCGTGGTGCGGTGGGGGCGTTTGCTGCTCAGAAGCCGGGAGCCGTGGAGCGCTGGACCTGTTGAAGGGCCTGGGTGCGCATCGTCTACCCCTCAGCATTGTTGGCCGGGGGGAAACTGAGGCCCGAAGGACTTTGGGGGACCCAGCCTTTTCTCTGGACCCTGAGGGGCAGCCCCTGGTTGGGCCCCACAGCGGGGCAGGGGTGGTCCTGTCTCATTTTGCCCGGCCTGGGACTTGGGACACAGTCGAGTCGGTCGGTGTCCTGAGTAGGAAGCGAATAGTGTGAAGGTGGGGGCGGGCGTGCTTGAGGGCCCACCACCTGCCACGGGTGATTTCCGCCCATTCCCCACACGGGGTAGGTGAGGCCTGGCCCCGGCCCCCCCGCCCTGGGTGGCCCCTGCACCCGGAAGGGCCCGTTCCCCACTGGCTGTTCCTTCTTCCCGGCCTCTTCCTCATGTCCCCAGTGGCCCCAGGGTGGGCAGGGCTGACGCGGGCAGTTCCCATGGCCCAGCCAGCAGTGTCCCGACCCCAGCCGTGTCCCACCTGCCTCCCCCACGGGTGGGGCCTGAGCCATAGCCAAGCAGCTTGGAGAGGACAGGTGGGGGTCCCAGAGAGGCATGCGGGGGCATAACCTCAGGCTCCTCTGGCCTCAGTTTTCTCACCCGAGTTGCTGAGCAAGCAACTCCTGTTGCCAGGTGCGGCCTGTGGGGTGGGTCGTGGCTGTCGTTTTCCCCATGTCCCCAGGGTCACCAAGATGAGGAAGTGGGAGGCAAAAAACAGCAGCATTTGTTCCAGGAGTTGGGATGTCATTGAACTTTTAAAAATCAAAAATCGGGGAACTTTTTCCTGGTTTGAGAATAATGTATATTAGTCCTTCACGCTTTTCAGCCCCTCACGGCAGCCTCAGTCACATTCTGTGCCCAGTGTCAGCCAGAAGGGGATTTAAGTGACTCAGGTGCTGAGTAATCGGGTGCTTACTTCAGGCGAGGCTGGATCCAGGTGTCTCTGCAGCAGCCCCCGGCCCTCCACACTGGGGGCTCACCCAGGCAGGCTGTCCTCCCTCTGTAGCCCCCCAGGCCTCACCTGCCCTTTGTCACTGAGTACCCCAGGGAGGTGCTTACTGGCGGAGCGCAGGTCACATGCTCATTTGTGAGTGAACCCTGGTCTGAAGGCTGCATGCTGGGCACTTTGGGGGAGCCTGTCCCCTGGGACAGACAAATGCCTCTGAGCCCAGCAACCCAGGGAGGAAACAGGCTCAGGAAGGGCAGGGTCCTGGCCAGCAGAAAGCATGGCCCCGGCGAGGTCTGCTGTCCCCTTCCCGCCGCACCCCCTATGCAGGGCTTGTGTGGGCTGCAAACACTCAGTGTCGACGCTGAAATCGTCGGGGACCCCAAACCTGTCACTGGTGGGCAGGAGACAGGCATATTGAGGTCAGGCTCTGTGGGAGACAGGCACACCGAGGGCAGAGCTCTGTGGGAGACGGGCACACTGGGGTCAGGGCTCCCTGAAACGGGCACACTGGAGTCAGGCTCTGCCAGCGTCCTGCCGCGGCGCACTCAGTCGTGTGCACTTACTGAGAGCCTATGTATGTGACACGTGTCAGGCATTGGGGGGCCCTCAGGATGCTCCTTGGGGTCACCTCCCACTAACCTTCCTTCTCCCCTTGCAGGCAAGAGCGGCGAGCGGGGTGCCTATGCCTCCTTTGGGAGAGACGCAGGCGTGGGCGGCCTGACTCAGGTGAGGGGCTCAGGCCGGCCTGGGGTGTATTTTAATTGTAAACAAATGTGTCTCCCACCCTCCCTGATCTGCAGAAGCTTTCCTGGCTCAGCCAGGTTCTGTTTGCTTCCTGATAGCAGCGAAACCAGGCTGGACCTGGGCCGGGGTGGGCTGGGTGGGTGTGGACCGGGAGGAGTGGGGAGGCAGGTGAGGACCAGGGAGGCCAAGGCCTGCGGGACTGCCATGCTCAGCTGGAGGGGCTCAGTTGCCCGCCCACCTGAGTGGCAGGTAGGAAAACTGAGGCCACGCAGCAGGCCTTTGCAGGTGTGGACCCCCTGGGGAGTCCCTACAGCAGGTCCCTGTGCAGCCGAAATCCTCACCCACGCTGGCCCTGGTTGTGAGGCTGGGGGCGGGGATGTTGGGGGCTGTGACCAGCCACAGGGGTCCCGTGCAGCCTCCAGTCCTGGGCACCCCCAGGGTTCCTCCCTCATCCCAGGACTTCATCTCTGTCCCTGCCCTCAGCTCCTGGCCCTCGGTGGGGCTCGGCCTTGTCACAGGTGGGGCCATCTGTGTGCTCTCTGTGCCCCAGCCAGAACAGCAGCAGCCACCGTGATGGAGGGCCAGGCGGGTACCAGGCTCTGCGCCAGGGGTACACTCGCGTTTCCCCAGTCAGTCCCCACGAGGGGCCCCGGCCTACGTGCCCGTTTTACCGACGGAAATACACAGGTCCGGGGCTCCGCATCCGAGAAGCAGAACTAGGTCTCGGGCCCTGCTCTCTGGCGTTCCCTGGTGACTCATCGAGCCCCGCGGTAGCCACACAGGGTGTGGGGTCGGGACAGGCTGGGCCTCGGGAGAAGGCCCTGTCCTGGGCGCTGGGCCACCCCATAGGGCCACTGAATGATGATAGAGCAAATGAAATGCAGGAGTCGGTTCCGGGACCTGGCTCAGGGTGGCCCTGGCTCCCCAGGAAGAAAGCCCGTTTCACACTAACACGTACAGAATCCAACCGAGGGTTTTACAAAACAAAACCAAAAAGATAGGAAGCAGCCGGGTGCACAGACGCTGAGCCACGCAGCTTTGTACTTTAGCGTCCCAGGATCCAGGGAGCAGCAGCCCGTTGGGTTAGCCGCACTGGCCTCTGTTTCTCAGTCTTTCGTTCTTTGTGAAAACAGCAGTGTGGGTTGTGGTCAGTCTTAAGTCGGAGAAACACAGCAGGTGTCAGACAAACTCCGTGAGCAGGCAGAAGGGGCATCCCCCACCGCGGGGCGGGTCCGAGCGGCTTCGGCCTTTGCAGTTTTTTCTTGAATGGAACGGTCTGGGGTCTGGATGCCAGCCTGGTGCTTCCTGACCACCCGCTTCCCACCAGGCTGGCTTCCTGTCGGGCGAGCTGGCCCTCAGCAGCCCCGGGCCCCTGTCTCCTTCGGGCATGAAGGGGACCTCCCAGTACTATCCCTCCTACTCCGGCAGCTCCCGGCGGAGAGCGGCAGACGGCAGCCTGGGTGAGTGGGGTCTGGCCAGGGCATCGGGGGCTTCGGGGAGGGGGCCCCTGTTAGCTGAGGGCACCAGACGGAGCACACCCTGCACCTTCCAGGTTCTGGCTGGACGCCAGGCGCTTGGGCCGTGGGAGGGATGGACGGTGATGGGGGACGAGGCCAGGGCAGGCGGGGCTCGTTACTCCCGGTGGCCCTGGCCCATGAGGCCGCCACAAACCGTTGTGGCAAAAGCTGCAACTACTTTTGCACGGGGCTGATAGATTGTTCCTGTGACAAGTCCAGGGAGAGGTTCCTACGAGCCTCTGGTCCCGAGGTTCCTGTGGCTGATGGATGTGGGCTCTGTGCACGTGGTTTCTGTATAAGACGCCTCACGAGGTGCATTGTGGTTCCTCCACACTGAGCCCTGCTGCTCACGCCTGAGCAGAACGTGCACACCTGGGCATCTCCTGCAAGGCACATCACAGCCTTCTGGGCTCAGGAGCACTGGATGGCACCTCGAACTACCCGGCACCCATTCCACTCAGCACACTCGCCAGGCGTGGTGGCGCTCACCTGGGTCCACGCAGCGCACTTGCCAGGCATGGTGGCGCTCACCTGGGTCCACGCAGCGCACTTGCCAGGCATGGTGGCGCTCACCTGGGTCCACGCAGCGCACTTGCCAGGCATGGTGGCGCTCACCTGGGTCCACGCAGCGCACTTGCCAGGCATGGTGGCGCTCACCTGGGTCCACGCAGCGCACTTGCCAGGCATGGTGGCGCTCACCTGGGTCCACGCAGCGCACTTGCCAGGCATGGTGGCGCTCACCTGGGTCCACGCAGCGCACTTGCCAGGCGTGGTGGCACTCACCTGGGGTCCCAGCTACTCTAGAGGCCGAAACAGGAGGATCACTTCAGGCCAAAAGTTGGAAACCATTCTGAGCAACATAGGGAGATCCCATGTTTGCAAAAAATTTTAAAAATTAGCTAAGCGTGGTGGCACACGCTTGTGGTCCCAGCTACTCAGGAGGCTGAGGCAGGAGGATGGTTTGACTCTGGGAGTTCGAGGCTGCAGTGAGCTGCGATCGCACCATTGCACTCCAGCCTGAGCAACAGCGCAAGACCCTGCCTGAAAAAAATAAGCGTGAAATCACCCACAAAAAGCACAAAAATGTAAAAGATTGTGGCTCTGAATACACCAAGGACAGGAGCCCCGTGATGCGGGAGGAGGCCTTCGTTCCGCTTCGGCTGGGCACGTGCGCCTGGGCCACTTGACCTTTTCCCGCTCTGTGCACGTCCACGAGTGATCAGGAAGGCGCCTGAGTGCCGATTTCCGGGTTACGGATTTTGTCCCATAGGCGAGTTTACAAACAGCAGCCCCGAGTGGTGAGGCGTGACTGCGTGTGATAGTCGGGGCCATCTTGGAAGGAGGGTGGGGCCCGGGGCTTCTCATCAGAGCCTTGGCTCAGGACCCATCAACTCCTTGTTTTCTGAACTGCGCGTCGCAGGGGAAAACCGTCATGGTTCTTTTACATTTTTGGAGCCATGTAGATAGACCTGAGGTTTTGTTGTTGTTGTGTTTTTGAGACGGAGTCTGGCTCTGTCGCCCCGGCTGGAGTGCAGTGGCATGATCTCGGCTCACTGCAATCTCAGCCTCCCGGGTTCAAGTGATTCTCCTGCCTCAGCCTCCCGAGTTGCTGGAATTATAGGCGCCCGCCACCACACCCAGCCACTTTTTGTATTTTTAGTAGAGCTGGGGTTTCACTGTGTTGGCCAGGCTGGTTTCCATCTCTTGACCTCATGATCTGCCTGCCTTGGCCTCCCAAAGTCCTGGGATTACAGGTGTGAGGCACTGTGTCCGGCTGACCCGAGGTTTTTTATTTATGAAACGGGAATTCTGAGGGTCTCTCCTCCAGGGTGCGGGGCAGGGGCTGTTCTCATGGCCAGTGGCCGGTTCTCACCCCTTTCACTCCTAACAGACACGCAGCCCAAGAAGGTCCGGAAGGTCCCGCCAGGTCTCCCATCCTCGGTGAGTCACACGAGGGAGAAGGGAGCCCACAGTTCGTCAGTGGCAGCGCCAGGCCCTGTGTCCTGGTGAAGCTTGGGAACACACGTGGGGGGTGGGCCGTGAGTGAACACGCCCCCCGCAGTTTCTGAGCCAAGATCTGCCCCAAGGCCCTAGCTCTGACGGGAGGCTGCTTCCATGGGAAGGCAGGGAGCTTCTTCCCTAGGTCCAGCCTCTGTCTTGTTTCGAGAGAAAGGCGGTTCTGGTGTCTGAGGCCCCTTTAGAAAGGGCACAATTGGGCCGGGTGTGGTGACTCACGCCTGTCATACCAGCACTTTAGGAGGCCAAGGCGGGCAGACCAGCTGAGGTCAGGAGTTCGAGACCAGCCTGGCCAACATGGTGAAACCCCGTCTTTACTCAAAATACACAAATTAGTCGGGCGTGGTGGCTGACGCCTGTAATCCCAGCTACTTGGGACGCTGAGGCAGAAGAATTGTTGGATCCCGGGAGGTGGAGGTTGCAGTGAGCCAAGATCGTGCCACTGCACTGCAGCCTGAGCAACAGAGTGAGACTCCCTCTCAGAAACAAGGGGGAGGGCGTGCACAGTTGGGGCTCCCTGTTATGTCCTCGGGGGTTCAGGCTGTCCCACATCCCTGCCTCCCTGCCAGGCCCCACAGATGGGCCAGGCTGCTGTGCCACACTCTTGCGATCTCATCTCACTGGAGGGGGTGGCAATTTGCTGATTCCCCAGCTCAGTAGCCACCAACCACCCTCTGCCCAGCCCCCGTGCTGGCCCCAAGAGCCCTGGGCATACGTCTCCTCTCCCCTCGGGCTGACGAGCTCCGCACAGGCCCGGGTTTAGGGTTAGAGTCAGGCTGGTTTCCCAGGCCAAAGGCGTGGTCAGGCTCTGCTCCCAACAGTACCGCTCTCCTCCTTCCCCGGGACACACTTTTTCTGCCCTGAAACCGCCCCCCAGTGTCTTACAACATCAGGCCCACCCAGCACACTTTCTGCTGCAGCACAGGGGCAAACGTTACCAACTGGCTCCAGCCCCACAGTCCAGGCAATGCCAGCCAGAGTTGGCACTAATCACAGACCCCTCTTCCTGTTAGCCAAAGATGAATGTTGCTCTGGGGTCAAGGGAAGCTCGGCGCTGGAGGATTGATTCCAGCTGGGGAAGAAGGGAGAAGAATGGGATGGGGGTGTTGGAGCTGGGGTTTTGATGGATCAATAGGAGTTTTTTGGATTAAGGAGGAAAAAGGCTTAGTAGGCAGAGCCAGATCCAAGTCCTCAGGTACAAAGGTCAGAAGTTCAGGGAGGCAGGAGGTGGGGGCTGGAAAAGGAGCAGGAGAGAGGGACGAGGACACCATAAGAACCTCAGACTGGGCCTAGGGGCTGGGATTTACCCAAAGACGGGGGCGGCTTTACAGGGAAGGGAAACAGGGTGGTAGATGTGCTGCCAGGAGAGGGGAGAGGAGACCAGGCTCAGTGAGGCCTGCAAGGTGTATGGGCTGATAGACCCCGTGCGGCCCCTCCGTCCTAACTGTGCACCCCCCACCACCCACCTGCCCACAGGTGTACCCGCCCAGCTCAGGTGAGGACTACAGCAGGGATGCTGCCACCTACCCGTCCGCCAAGACCCCCAGCAGCGCCTATCCCGCCCCCTTCTACATGGCAGGTACACGGCAGCGGGGGGCTCGCCAGGGACGGTGGGGCGGGGCCAGGGTTCCCCACCTGGCCCCCGCCTTATTAGTCCACCTCCACAGATGGCAGCCTGCACCCCTCAGCTGAGCTCTGGAGTACCCCGGGCCAGGCGGGCTTCGGGCCCATGCTGGGTGGGGGCTCATCCCCCCTGCCCCTCCCACCCGGCAGCGGCCCCGTGGGCAGCAGTGGAAGCAGCAGCACGTTTGCTGGCCTGCACCAGCATGAGCGCATGGTAGGGCCTGGGGCAGGGGACGGGGTAGGTGGAGGGTGGCAGTGCCTCATCTAATCTACCCTCCTCCTGCCCGGCCCCCAGGGCTACCAGCTGCATGGAGCAGAGGTGAACGGTGGGCTTCCGGCTGCATCCTCCTTCTCCTCGGTCCCCGGAGCCACGTACGGTGGCATCTCCAGCCACACGCCGCCTGTCAGCGGGGCCGACAGCCTCCTGGGTATGGCCATTCCCTGGGATGCGGCCTCTCCGAGGGGACACTGAGCTCCAGGCAGGGCCTGGGTGGGCTCAGTGGGGGGTGGCGAGGAGTCCACGGGGGGGATGCAGGCACGTTTGCTGACCCTGAGAGCAAGCTGTCGTCAGCCCACATTGTCCGCTGTCGGTAGGGCCTGCCGCGTGCATTGGGCTTGGGATGTCTGGAAACAGCTCTTTGAGGAGCGGCTTTCCCGCCTTACAGCTGGGAAACAGGCTCCGAGAGGGACTCCCTCACCCAGGGTCCCCTGCCAGTGGTCTGTCCCCAGTGCGTCAGCCCCTGCGGAGGCCAGTTTTGAGGGGATCAGACAGAAACCGGACCCGAGTCAGGCTGCTCTCCCCAGCGCAGTGCTGTCTGTGCGGGACGGCGGAACGCGGGAGAGCTTGCCCGTCGGTGGCGACACCCAGGCTGGGCTGCATGGGCCTCACCTCTCTCCACCCACAGGCTCCCGAGGGACCACAGCCAGCAGCTCCGGGGATGCCCTTGGGAAAGCACTGGCCTCGGTGAGGCGTGGGGCATGGGGGGTGGCCAGGTGGGTGACCCGAGAGGCCGGCCCCTGATCTCCCATCTCTCGTCTCTCCTGGTCCTACTCGCAGATTTACTCCCCGGATCACTCAAGCAATAACTTCTCGTCCAGCCCTTCCACCCCCGTGGGCTCCCCTCAGGGCCTGGCAGGTCTGTGTGGGTTTTGGGAGGCAGGGGACGCTGGTTCTGGTGCCTGCTCCTTGCTGGGATGGGCAGGCAGGTGGGAGGGAGCAGCTCACCCCCAGGGGCCTGTGGCATCTCTGGTCGGGAACTGACAGTGGAAGGGAATCCCTTGTGGGCTTGTGTTCCACTGGGCAATCCAGGACGGCCGCCTGGTAGAGGCAGTCTCCAAGCCAGCCCTCCAAAGCTATGGCACATAACCAGTCAGTGAGGGAGGGCTGGGAGGTGGCGCCCAGGTTAGGTCACAGCACAGGCAAAGCCAGGAGGCAGAACCTGGCAGTTCACGCTGCATGAACATGAGGGGACACTGGCGTGCCCAGCAGCTCCCAGATCCGATGGGGCCAGTGGCGCCAGGGCTGTGGCCTGGACTCTAGAACGTGTGCGTGTTGCTATTTGCTCACCCACCGGGTATTTATTAGATACTGGCTGTTTACCCTTTGCGGGGCTCTGGCCCAGGGGGCAGACCCTCTCATCCCTGTGAAGATGTGCCTGCTTATTGGCAAGGGGGGGTGCAGGTGCAGGCGGAGCGGGAGTGAGAGCTGGAGGTTTCCAGAAGGTCTGGGTGGTTAAAAACACCTGTGAGTCCTCACCTCTGCCCCATGGGAAGCGCCAGGAGTCCTCACTTCACCTCGGCCTGTCTAGTCCCACCTGGAACTTGCCACTTTCCTGCCTGCTGCTGGAGCCCAGAGTGGGTCAGCCAGGGTGGGGCAGCATGGGGAGGAGCCCCTTCCTGTGTGCTACTGACCCGCTTCACCCCCTGGGGTGGGGGGTTGGACTTTGTAGATGGGGAAACAGGCTCAGATGGGAATGGCAGTATCCACTGGGCACCCAGCATCCTTGCCTGGCGGGACTGAGAGCTGCTTTGCGTCGGTGTGGGGTGCCCCGGAATGGCCGTCGTGGGCATCACTGGAGGCTGGACAGGAGCTTCATGAATCCCTCCCCACAGGCATCAGGCCGTGCTCACACCCTGCCCCTTGCACCCCATTCATGTGCCCCACCCCCTTCCAGGGACGTCGCAGTGGCCTCGCGCGGGAGCCCCCGGTGCCTTATCGCCCAGCTACGACGGGGGTCTCCACGGCCTGGTGAGCACCCGCCCCGCCCCACCCCGCCCCACCTTTCCCTGGCAGAATTTGCAGGAC
>NW_012120043.1:1512017-1529399 GCF_000951035.1 Colobus angolensis palliatus | reverse complement strand
TTATCGCCCAGCTACGACGGGGGTCTCCACGGCCTGGTGAGCACCCGCCCCGCCCCACCCCGCCCCACCTTTCCCTGGCAGAATTTGCAGGACAGATGCCCCTTGAGAAGGAGAAACCTTTTAGTTAATTTCTCGTAAATAAGCCCCAAGCTGCTATTGAGGCCTCGTGGCCACCAAGGCACACATGTTTTGAGCTGGTCCAAAACACAGCTTCTTGGGGAAGGGGAAACAGGACCACCGGCCACCTGCATGCGGAAGGGACACGAATGGGGTCCTGTGGGGTCCCGCGGCCCAGGCCCCTCACCACCCATCCCTCACCCTGCAGCAGAGTAAGATAGAAGACCACCTGGACGAGGCCATCCACGTGCTCCGCAGCCACGCCGTGGGCACAGCTGGCGACATGCACACGCTGCTACCTGGCCACGGGGCGCTGGCCTCGGGTTTCGCCGGCCCCATGTCACTGGGCGGGCGGCATGCAGGCCTGGTGAGCGCCGGGCGAGGGTGGGGCTGGGCAGTGGGCAGGGACCCGGCTCCTCCTGACGCGCCTCTCTCCCATGCCTGCAGGTTGGAGGCGGACACCCCGAGGATGGCCTTGCAGGCAGCACCAGCCTCATGCACAACCACACAGCCCTCCCCAGCCAGCCAGGCGCCCTCCCCGACCTCTCTCGGCCTCCCGACTCCTACAGTGGTAAGCCCTTGAGCTTGGGACTGTCCGATCTCTGGTTCCAGTTGGGGAAACTGAGGCACTCCCATGGTGGGAATCAGGGTGGGAACCCAGGGCAGGTGTGCGGTCACCGTGGGGGTACCTGGTGACACAGGCGCCCCAGTCAGCAATTTCAGGAGGGTGGGCAAGACCAGCGGGGCCAGCGTTGGCCCTGGGTGTGTGAGGTGGACGGCTCCGGGCTCCCTCTTCATCCACCTGCTCCCACGTGCCATGTGCCTGCCAGCGTTTGGCACTGGGGAAGGGGGGGCAAGGGGTGCAGCAGGATGACCCTGCCTCGGGGGAGACAGACTAGGAGCTTGCTGTACAGCACAGGTGCCAGGGAGAATGAACGAAGTGGCCGGAGTGGGTTGGGGGTTTTGTATGGCTTTGAAGATGGTGGCCCTGGAGGCAACAAGGTGATGTCTGGGCAGCGTCTGAGAGGAGGTGAGAGTAGGCAAGTAGCTGGAGGAGGAGGGTTTCAGGCGGAGGCCCTGGCGATGGACCCACCCGGGAGGAACAGCCAGGAAACCCATGGGGTTAGAGCGGGCAGAGGAGGGGGAGAGAGGGCAGGGAGAGGAGGGCAGGTCAGGTCATGCAGGGATGCAGGGCCCTACGGGCTGCAGGGAGGACTTGGGATTTCACCGTGAGAGAGGTGGCAGCCATGGAGAGCTGCGGGCAGAGGAGGGATGGGACCTGACCCAGGTGCTCACAGACACCCTCTGGTGGCTGCTTGGAGGACAGACCATGAGTGGCACCCGGAGACCAGGGCAGAGGCCATAGGGCTGGTCCAGGGGCCTTGGAGGGGTGAGCAGCGGGTGGTCCCTGCATCTCCGGAAGGCGGGGCCCACAGGATTTGTGACGGACCCAACTTGAGGGTGAGAGAAGGCAGGGTGGCTCTGGGATTTCTGGCCCGAGCTGTGGGTGACACTGGGGCTGGGAACCCCGTATAAGGAAGGGGACAAAGGAACGGGTTGGGGACAAATCTGGACCTGGGCCTGGGGATTCTTGAGCGTCTCAGACACCCATGAGAGGCCGAGGAGAAGGCGGGGTCATTGTGGGCCCGGTCCTGGCCCCGTCCCCTCCACCACCCCTGGAATCCTGCCTGTCTTCCAGTCAGCCTTTCCAAGTACCTTGATTTTATCACCCCTAGGCCAGGGCATCTCACCCCAGCAGCTCTGCCCCCAGGGGACACTGAGTGATGCCTGGCGACAACTGCAGTTGTCAGAGCTGAGGGGGGCTCCTGGCATGGAGCGGGTGGGGACCAGGGATGCTGCTTACCACCCTGCAGTGCCCGGGACGACCCCGTCCCAGAGAAGGGTCCGGACCCACAGGTCGGCAGCTTCCAGGGGTGGCCCCAAGCTTAGTCTTTTGCCCGCAGGTTCCCCTCTGGTTCCTTCCTGTCCTTCACTTCGTGTATTGAGGCCTGGGCTGGTCCTGGTGGCTGGCGTTGGCCAGTTGCACCAGAGTTCACCGTAGGGGTTGGGCGCATTTCTGAGGTTCCTCCTCAGGGTACGGGGGTCTCGGGGGATGGGAGCTGGTTTGCTCCGTGTGCGCCCTGACTCTCATTCCTGGACTCCCCGATCCTGGGTTTTGGGGGTAGCCCAGGTCCTGCTGAACGCAGAGTGGCCATATTCGTTTGGGGTAGCTGTGTGCCCTTAAGCCACATGTTTTGCTTTTATTGTTTTTGAGCTTCACAAACACAGCGTCCCACTAGCATGTTCTTTACACCCCAAACATGGTTTGCTGGCTCATGTTGTGTATGGGGTATGTGTGTGGTGCAAGCGGCTGGGGTCCCATTTTGAGTGCACCATTGGCCCTGGCCCGGGCATGGGGCACTAGGCCATCCCAACATCATGCTTTCCTGCCAACCTGCTCATCAAGGGGGTGATACACCTGTTGTCAGTTCAGAGGAAAGGCTGATGAATTATTTTCCAAAGCAGCCAACTTGCCCTCCCACAGACAAAATTTTGAATGTGCAGGTCTCTCAACTTTGCTAGCTGACTGGGTATGAAAGGGTAGCGCATCGCAGCCCTAATTTGCATTTCCTTAATGTCTTGATGTGCTGAAGCGGACTTCCACGTGTTTATGGGCATGTGGTTTTGTTGTCTATGAGATGCCTGTTTGAATACCTCACTTATTTTTCTACTGAGCTCCTTTCTTTCTGTCCTTTCCCATTGATTTGTCAGAGTTTTTTTATATGTGTGGGAGATCACCTCCTTGTTGGCTGCATCTGTGGTGGGTGTCTTCTATTCTTTGGCAAATGCTTTTTTTTGCCTGGTATCTTTGCTGATCAGGAACTCTCAACTTTGATAAAAGTTAAGCTTATTGATTTTTGTTTTTTCTTTTTTTTTTTTGTTATGAGACAGGGTCTCATCCTATCACACAGAGTGCAGGGGCGTGATCACAGCTCACTGTAGCCATGACGCCTTGGCCTCAAGTGATCCTCCCACCTCAGCCTCCCAAAGTCTGGGATTACAGGCATGAGCGAGCCAGTGTGACCAGCCTGTTGTGTTCTTTTAAAAGCAGCTCTTTGAGCACTTGCTTGGACAGCTCTTGGACTAAAATGAGAATGACAGATATTAGCATAGCATCTGCAAAAGATGACGTGGAAATTCCTGAAGTGTTGCAGATTTTTTTTTTTTTTGAGACGGAGTCTTGCTCTATCACCCAGGCTGGAGTACAATGGTGCAATCTTGGCTCACTGCAACCTCCACCTCCTGGGTTCAAGTGATTCTCCTGCCTCAACCTCCCAAGTAGCTGGGATTACAGGTACCTGCCACCACACCCGGCTAATTTTTTGTGTTTTTTTTTGTTTTTTTTTTTTGAGACGGAGTCTCGCTCTGTCGCCCAGGCTGGAGTGCAGTGGCCGGATCTCAGCTCACTGCAAGCTCCGCCTCCCGGGGTTACGCCGTTCTCCTGTCTCAGCCTCCCGAGTAGCTGGGACTACAGGCGCCCGCCACCTCGCCCCCCTGCTAGGTTTTGTATTTTTTAGTAGAGACGGGGTTTCACCATGTTAGCCAGGATGGTCTCGATCTCCTGACCTCGTGATCCGCCCATCTCAGCCTCCCAAAGTGCTGGGATTACAGGCTTGAGCCACCGCGCCCGGCCAATTTTTTGTATTTTTAGGAGAGACCGGGTTTCACCATGTTAGCCAGGATGTTCTTGATCTCCTGACCTCGTGATCCACCCACCTTGGCCTCCCAAAGTGCTGGGATTATAGGTGTGAGCCACCATGCCTGGCTGAAGTGTTGCATATTTTTAAATCAATGATTGAAACAATTTCCTTCCCCAAAAAACAAGAGCATTCTTTTAGCATTTTAGGAGATTCCTGCCCCTGAGTTGCTGCAGAATTTCTGCACACTGTTCCAAAGGTGGTAAAACTCTTTCCTTTTCACCTTCTGGTCCTTAATCTGTCTGGCATTGGTAGCTACACATGGCATGAGGTAGGGATCCAGTTCTGGTTGTTGGTTTTTTGTTTTTATTTTTGGTAAATACCTGGTTTTTCCAGGAAAGCCCAAGCCCCTCACCACAGGAGCACAGAGAGATATGTCAGTTGGCCCTGGAGGCCGATGCAGGCCCCTGACCCCAGGCCTGTTGCAGGGCTAGGGCGAGCGGGTGCCACGGCGGCCGCCGGCGAGATCAAGCGGGAGGAGAAGGAGGATGAGGAGAACACGTCAGCGGCTGACCACTCCGAGGAGGAGAAGAAGGAGCTGAAGGCCCCCCGGGCCCGGACCAGGTGCCAGCCCTCACCTCGGCTCTCCCCACCCCCACCCCATCAGGAAGCACATGTGCACAGGCCACACACACACTGCACCCACACCGGGAGGCCGTCGGCGGGCCCCACGCTCGTCCCCCAACCTCACTGTCTCCCTCTGGCCCCCTCCCGGCGCCCTCCCCCATAGCCCAGACGAGGACGAGGACGACCTTCTCCCCCCAGAGCAGAAGGCCGAGCGGGAGAAGGAGCGCCGGGTGGCCAATAATGCCCGGGAGCGGCTGCGGGTCCGTGACATCAACGAGGCCTTTAAGGAGCTGGGGCGCATGTGCCAGCTGCACCTCAACAGCGAGAAGCCCCAGACCAAACTGCTCATCCTGCACCAGGCCGTCTCGGTCATCCTGAACTTGGAGCAGCAAGTGCGAGGTCAGTGGGGGCGCGGGCCACCAGCGTCCCCGCAGCGCCACCCTCCCTCGTGTTCCTGCCCTCGCTCTCCTTCCCTGCCCGCCTTCCTGGAGCCAGCCCTCCCTCTGCAGCAGTTGCCTCCTTGCAGTGACTGTGCCCTTCACCCCCCTGACTGCACCGCCATGACTGTCCCCTCCTGACTGCTGGCCCTTCTCCGTGTCTGCCTCAGCATCTCCTCCACCGTGGGAGGACTGGGCTCTTTCTAGACCCTTAACCCTGCAGGCCTGGGCTCTGTGGCTCAGAACTGCATCTCCCGGCTCCAAGGGCTCCCACCCGCCCCTGTCCTTCTTTCGTGGGAAGCCCAGAACCCAGCTCTCAGAGGCCAGTGTCCCTCGAGCCCAGAGACAGGCGCTGGTGTGCAAACCACCCTGGCCCCTTCCCCTCGAGCAGATGCCGCGCAAGGCCACATGAGCCCGTCCCCTGCCTCTGACTCAGTTTCTCAATCTGAAGGTGGGTGTTAATCACCCCATTTCCCAGGGCCAGGGGGATGAAGGATACAGACAGACCCTGCCCCCACCCCCCGATGTGAGCTGACTCCTTCCCCGCTGCTGGTGACTGCTTCCTTAACTCCTTCCTCTCCTCGCCTGCACCCCGTTAACCCTTTCTCTCCTGCAGCACTGTTGCTGGGACCGGAGCCAGAGCCCCGGCCCGGCCCACCCACTGTCCCCTCAGCTCTAAGGTTTTTGAGTCTCCGCAGCCATGTGTGGCACGCCTCGCGCCCCCCAAGCCCGCCTCTCTGCTCTCTGCCTTCCGCTCTCCCCTCCATCCCGCCCATCCATCCCTTTGCTTCCCGTGGCAGCCCCTCCTCACCTCGCACTTGCTGCCCGAGCACCGGGAGCGGCTGGGCTGCAGCCTCAGGGCGTTTCCTCCCCCAAAGCCCCCATCAGGGCTTGCGGGAAGAAACCAGACCCGGGAGCACGCAGCCCCGGTCCTGTCAGTTTGGTCTGTGCGCTTGTCCTGGGCTCCAGGGACCGCCCCCGCCACCTGGAGGGATCTCCTCAGGCCCCAGAGGCAGAGTGGGCAGACAGGTGGGTGAGGCAGCCCCCTAGAGCCTAAGACAGGGCACCAGGCATGCTGGGCACTGGGCCAGGCCTTTGCCCATTTCATCTTCACCACAACCCGCAGCAGTGGGTGCCTTGATGGGGACTGGCATCCCTTCTACTGAGCAGGAAGCCGGGGAACAGAGCCAGAGAACAGAGCTAGGTCCCCCGTGCAGGGCCATGCAGCGTGGAGGCCCCGCTCGCCGGCTGCATGCTGCTCGGCGGTAGAGGGGGCTCAGCCTTGGGCCTGGCACAGAGCAGGTGCTTGGAACCTCAGAACTGCCGCTGTGACCATTCACAGTGGCAGTGACAGCAGGGTTCCTGGAGGCCTCGGGGGCCAGTGTTCCCAGCCAGGGTCAGGTGCGACAGGGAGGCCTCATCTTGGGGCAGCCGCAGGTCACTGTAGGGGGTGGGTGCATTTCTGAGGCTCCCCCTCAGGGTGTGGGGGTCTTGGGGGACGGGAGCTGGTGTGCTCCATATGAGCCCTGACTCTGAGTCCTGGACTCCCTAGTTGCGGTTTTTGGAGTGGCCCAGGCCTTTGTGTGCTGGGCCTGTGTCTTCAAGGCCCACTCTGTCCACTGTGGGTCTGGCCGGGCCTTGCTGTCCATCACCCCGCAAGCGGCTGCTCTGAATGGGGAAAGTCATCATCTTGGGAGGGAAGAACAGAGAGAGGAGCAGGCACACTGGGCCTCCCCTGTGCCCCACCCCCACCCCTAGCCCTGCCCTGGGGCCCACAGAGTGAGCAGGGTCAAGGGAGAAGCAGTTACCCAGTGCGGGCCCAGAGGGGGAAGCAGGGCCCCACCTCCCTCCACAGAAATGTCTGGGAACAGTCAGACCTTGGCTCTTCCTGGGTGTGACCACATCCACAGCCTCCCCTAGAGCTGAGTCTCAGGGCACTTGCACCTGGGCAGCCAGTCGCGCACACACACAGGCGCCCGCCGTGGGGCTCTGCTGCATTCCAGGGTGCACATTCCCCACGCACACAGAGGAGCACATTTTCATGCATGTGACAACACACAGCAGCATGTGAACCTTCACTGCTGCCCACACCACCACCAGCCGTGTACCCGCACTGCTGCCCATACCAACACCAGCCATGTACCCGCACTGCTGTGCCCACACCAACACCAGCCGTGTACCCGCACTGCTGCCCACACCAGCACAAACACAAGTAGCTGGATACCCCCTCCACAACCCAGCCCCGCCCTCCCACCCAGCCCTGGCCCGTCACTAACAGAGGCCTCGGTGCTGTGACCCAGCAGTACGGAGGAGGTGCTGTCCCTGGAGGAGAAAGACCTGAGGGACCGGGAGAGGCGCATGGCCAATAACGCGCGGGAGCGGGTGCGCGTGCGGGATATTAACGAGGCCTTCCGGGAGCTGGGGCGCATGTGCCAGATGCACCTCAAGTCGGACAAAGCGCAGACCAAGCTGCTCATCCTGCAGCAGGCCGTGCAGGTCATCCTGGGGCTGGAGCAGCAGGTGCGAGGTAGGCTCCCCGGCCAGGGCGGCCCCGGCACCCTCTCCCCTCCCCACACCCAGGAGCAGATGCCGGGGTCCTCCTGTGCTTGCCGGCCCCGGCCTCTGTCCCTGTCTCTCTTTGTGACTGGATTCAGACCCAGTGACGTTCCACAGACACCGTCTGATCCCACTCTCTTCTTTACAACCCCCCGCCATCTCCCCAGCCTTCTCAAGGAAGGAGGTGAGAGTCGGAAATGCAGGAGGCCACACGTGGAGCCCTGCCCCCACCCCGTCCTCCCCGACATCCGACCCCCCACTCCCACCTCACCTCTTCCTCCTCCCGGGGCCGTCTCCCACAGAGCTCTCCCCCTCCCCCCAGAGCGGAACCTGAATCCCAAAGCAGCCTGTTTGAAGCGGCGAGAAGAGGAAAAGGTGTCGGGCGTGGTCGGAGACCCCCAGATGGTGCTGTCAGCCGCCCACCCAGGCCTGAGCGAGGCCCACAACCCCGCCGGGCACATGTGAAAGGTATGCCTCCGTGGGACGAGCCACCCACTCTCAGCCCTGTGCGCCGGGCCCAGAACAGCCACTCGAGACCCCAGCCTTCGTCCACGTCCGCACCTCACACACCTGCTGTCAGCATCGAGCCAACACCAACCTGACGAGGTTCGGAGTGATGGGGGCGACCAAGGTGACGCTGGGTCCAGGAGCTCCCTGGGACCCTGGCCCACCCCTCCGTGGCCTCGCTCCCCCCGTCCCCGAATCTCAGCCACCGTGTCACCCTGTGACTTGCCCTGTGGATCCTGAAACTGCGTCTTGGCCCTGTTGCCTGGGCTGACAGGACCTTGTTTTTTTGTTTTTTTGTTTTTTCCAGTAAACAAAACCTGACAGCGAGCAACAAAACACACACTTTGTCAGAAAAGAAAAAAAATGCCTTAACTATAAAAAGTGGAGAAATGGAAACATGTCACTCGAGGGGCTGCTGTGGAGACCCGGCTTATGCTTCAAAAGCCACCAGCAAATCGTGCCTAAGCCTAATATTTTTTTTTTAAGGAAAATAAAAAGAACATTAGTTATAAGATTTTTTTTTTTTTTTTTCCTTAATGTAGATGAAAATTAGCAAGGATGCTGCCTTTGGTCTCTGGTTTTTTTTAAGCTTTTTTTTGCATATGTTTTGTAAGCAAATTTTTTTGTATAAAAGTCCCGTGTCTCTCGCTATTTCTGCTGCTGTTTCTAGACTGAGCATTGCATTTCCTGATCCACCAGATGATTAAACGTATTAAAAAGACCCCGTGTAAACCTGAGCCCCCCCGCCCCACCGGAGGCCACCGCACACAGACGGGACAGGCGGCGGGTCTTTTGTTTTTTTGATGTTGGGGGTTCTCCTCTTGGTTTTGTCACGTGGAAAGCGATGCGCGGGCGTTCCCTGATGAAGGCGCCTTGGGGCTTCCCTGCCGCATCCTCTCCCCTCAGGAAGGGGGCTGACCTGGGCTTGGGGGAAGGGACGTCAGCAAGGTGGCTCTGACCCTCCCAGGTGACTCTGCCAAGCAGCTCTGGCCCCCAGGGCTACTCCACACGAAGCCCTCCCCAGGCCCCCATAAGCTGCTCTCCCTTGGAACCTGCACACTTCTCTGAAACGGGGCATTTTGTTGGGACCAGTGACTCCTGGCGTGGGGACCACACCCTGGAGCCGGGTGCTGGGGACCCTCCTGGACACCCTGTCCTTCACTCCTTTGCCCCAGGGACCCAGGCTCGTGCTCTGAACTCTGACTGAGGGGACGCGGCTCAGGAGCCAGCACAGGCCCCCCCCCCCAACCCCAGCATGTCCCCATTACACCAGAGGGCCATTGTGATGTAGACAGGATGCCAGGGCCCTGGCCGGTCTCCCGCAACGCTGGGGAGCATCCCTGGGCCTGGGGCCGTACCTGTTGCCCTCCCTCTGTGGGGCCCAAGGGCAAGGGTGGCTGGAGCCAGGAGACTGTGCTGGTCTGAGCCCCACGAAGGCCTTGGGCTGCGCAACCCGGCTGCAGAACCAGCAGGGTGCAGAACCAGCAGGGTGCAGAACCAGCAGGGTGGCCCCTCGGGCCCATCTGTGTCCTGTGTCCCAGCACCCAGGCCTCTTTCCAGGTCCCCTTTTCTGGTCTCTTGCCATGAGGGTAACCAGCTCTTCCCAGCTGTCTGGGGACTAGGTTTAAAACTGCAAGTCTCCTGCCCTGAGATTCCGTTCACTTCCACACCAACTAGGGTGATGGCCACTGTGGCACCCAGGTGTGGGCCGGGCCAGCTGGGCACCTTCATGTGCTCTTCATGCCCCTCCCTGCATTGAGGCCTTGCGGACCCCCGGGCTGGCTGTGCTCACCCCGGCAGCAGGTCAGGCGTCTGCCCCTGTGCTACCCCTGAGACTCCCACCATGACCCCCAGGAGAGCCTGGACTGTCTGACTCCCCTCCCCAGACTTGCTGGGGAGCCTGGGCCCCATGGCAGATTCAAGGGAAACCGCAAGGCCAGCTCAAGGCCTGGGATCTGTCCCTAGTCCAGGCCAGGTGGAGGGGAGGGGCTCTCTGCCACTCTCCCTTCTCTGGGTAAGGTTTCCCCTGCGCCCTGGGGATTTGGTCTCTTAGGGAACCTGCCTCTGTCTCCCTCTTGTTTTGATCCTGGCCCTGCCCCTAGGTCTGGGTGGGCAGTGGCCCCGTAGCCTCTGGAACTGTGCGTTCTGCGTAGAATTTAAACGAGATTCACCCAGCGCCAGGAGGAAGAAACAGCAGTTCTGGGGAACCACAATTATGGGGGGGTGGGGGGTGTGCTCTGAGTGCCTCAAGATGGTTTTCAAGAAAATTTTTTTAAAGAAAATAATTTTATACGTGTCAACACAGCTGGCTGGATTATTGGGACTTTTAAACGATCCTCTTTAAAGTGGATTCAGAGACCTGTCCTGTATATAACAGCACTGTAGCAATAAATGTGACATTTTATAATGATGCTCTGCAGTCCCTGGATTCTTTCTGGTGTCACATGTTTAGGAAGGGAAGTAGGGGGCAGGGTCAGAGGTCTTGCCCTAAACTCTCGGCCCCTGACGTTCACCTTGGTGGGTGCAGCAAGGACCGCGGTCTGCCCTGTGCACTGGGCCTCCTCGAAGTCACTCCTCACTCTGAGGGGCCCACAGCTCCCAGGGCAGCTGGGAACCTGCACCTGTACCCAGGGCTCCAGGCCACCTGGAAGCAGGATTGGCTTCTGGAGAAAAGCAACTCCCTGGGGGCTGCACTTGGGCGCATAGGAACCACCCAGGACCTGTGGTCCTCCCAGCCTGAGGGCTCCCGATCTCCCAACGTCCCCCTGGGCTGTTGGAACCCGCTTCACTGCCCCTTCCTGCTCCCGAAGTCTGAGCCTTGTCACTGCCCCTCTGAAACCTTCCACGGCCCCCTGTTGCAGGCAGCATCAACTCCGCACTCCTTAGTGGGGCATTCGTGACTTCCTCCACAACCGGACACCCACGGAACCTGTGGACAAGGCTCTCTGGGGGGAAGAGGTGTGGCAGGACCCGTCGGGGCGCTGCTCATCCTAAAGTGCCCACCGGCATCTGCTGCTGTGCCCAGAGGCTTCCCTGTTCCACCTCTCCGAGGACACAGCTGGACTGCCCTGCTCCCCATGGGGTTGGTGTGGAAGGAGTGCCTTCCTGGCCACGTGAGGGGGGTGGCCCCCAGGAGAGAGCCCTTTGGTGCACAAGTGCCTTAGGGAGAAAGGTGAGCACAGTGACTCATGCCTGTCATTCCAGCACTTCAGGTGGCTGAGGTGTGAGGATCGTCTGAGGCCAGGAGTTCCAGTCCAGCCTGGGCAACATAGTGAGACCCCATGTCTATTTTTTTTTTTTTTTTTGAGACGGAGTCTGGCTGTGTCGCCCAGGCTGGAGTGCAGTGGCGCGATCTCGGCTCACTGCAAGCTCTGCCTCCCGGGTTCGTGCCATTCTCCCACCTCAGCCTCCGAGTAGCTGGGACTACAGGCACCCGCCACCATGCCCGGCTGATTTTTTGTATTTTTAGTAGAGACGGGGTTTCACCGTGTTAGCCAAGATGGTCTCGATCTCCTGACCTCGTGATCCGCCCGCCTCGGCCTCCCAAAGTGCTGGGATTACAGGCTTGAGCCACCGTGCCCGGCCGATGTCTTTTTTTTTTTTTAAGGCGAAGAGAGTGGCCAGGAGTTGACAGAAGGTGCTGAGGGAGCCCTGTCCACCACTCGGCACCCAGCTCGCTTCTACATTCATGCTGGAAAACAACTTTTAAAATATGCTTTGGCCAGGCGCGGTGGCTCACACCTGTCATCCCACCACTTTGGGAGGCTGAGGCGGGTGGATCACTTGAGGTCAGGAGTTTGAGACCAGCCTGGCCAACATGGTGAAACCCTGTCTCTACTAAAAATACAAAAATTAGCTGGGCATGGTGATGCATACCCGTAATCCCAGCTACTTGGGAGACTGAGGCAGGAGAATAGCTTGAACCCAGGAGGCGGGGATTGCAGAGAGCCGAGATTGCACCACTGCGTTCTACCCTGGGCGAGAGAGCAAGACTGTCTCAAAAAATTAAAATTAAATTGGTTGTGCCTGGTGACACACACTTGTAGTCCCAGCTACTTAGGAGGCTGAGGTGGGGGGATCACTTGAGACCAGGAGCTTGCAGTGGCAGTGAACTGTGATTGCACCACTGCACTCCAGCCTGGGCAAGAGAGCCACACCAGACCCTGTCTCAAAAAAACGTGGAGGGGGCATCCAGATGGTGCAACAAAATAACAAAAACTGGCTCAAGAAACAAAAAGGAAGTTCTATGTCATGTTGAATGGCTTCAGGCACAGCTGGATCCAGGCATCATTACAAATCTCTCTCCACCTCCCAGCTCTTGTTTATATCACTCTCATTCTCTGGTAAACTTTTTTTTTTTTTTTTGACATGCAGTTTCACTCTTGTTTCCCAGGCTGGAGTGCAATGTTGTGATCTCAGCTCACCACCGCAACCTCCGCCTCCCAGGTTTTCAAGCCATTCTCCTGCCTCAGCCTTCCGAGTAGCTGGAATTACAGGCATCCGTCACCATGTCTGGCTAATTTTGTATTTTTAACAGAGATGGGGTTTCTCCATGTTGGTCAGGCTGGTCTCGAACTCCTAATCTCAGGTGATCCACCCGCCTGGACCTCCCAAAGTGCTGGGATTACAGGCGTGAGCCACTGCACCCGATCCCTGGTGAACTCTTACTAAACTGTGGCATCTGGAAACTGACATTCCAGCAGCCCTTGTGTTCCTGTCCTTTCTCTTAATAGTCTTTATGTCAGACCCTGCATCCCACTTTTTAAAGTTTCCACTAATGGGAAGAGTCTTATTCAGGTGTTCTCTGATCCCAAGCTCAAAAACCCAAAGGCAACTGGAAAGTTCTACAAACAACGCCCAGGGCTGGGCCTGGTGGCTCACGCCTGTAATGCCAGCACTTTGGGAGGCTGAAGTGGGTGGATCACTTGAGGTCAGGAGTTCAAAACCAGTCTAGCCAACATGGAGAAACCCCGTCTCTACAAAAATACTAAAACTAGCTGGGCATGGTAGCACGTGCCTGTAGTCCCAGCTACTTGGGAGGCTGAGGCAGGAGAATCGCTCGAATCCGGGAGGTGGACGTTGCAGTGGGTCGAGATCGCCTCACTGCACTCCAGCCTGGATGACAGAGCGAGACTCCGTCTCAAAAAAAAAAGAAAAAAGAAACTGCCCAGACTGTGGTGTCCAAAACCTATTTCCGGCTCCCACCCTGAGTCCTTGACCAGGGATAGGGATGGGTTAGCACCCGCAGCCCCCGAGAGAGCTGCAGGCTTGGAGAGTACCGAGGGCCGACCCCAGCAGACAGGCCAGGCTGGGCAGACGAACCCATGGTGTCCATTCCTTATCACGAGGCCTGCAAATGAGGCTGGCGCCCCAGAGACAAATCACGCCCAGTTCCCCGTCTAGGTTATGGCCTTTCCTTTCATGCTGTAAAGGTGCCTGGGGGTCAGGCAGTCCAGGAGGGCTTCCTGAGGGAGGCGACTCTTGACAATGGGGGAAAAGACAGAAAAGTACCATGGCGGTGTCTGGGAATGTGCCCCTCTTCCTTCTGCCCACACCGGCCCGGTGTGCATGGGGAGGCTGGAAGCTGAGTGAACATGTACGGTGCTGCGCCGGGTTGTGGCAGAGCAGAGGAAGCAGGGACTGGAGAAAGGCGAGCCCAAGCGAGCCTGGTGCGGCGGAAAGGAGGAGGCTGAAGGACCTGCCTGTCATCAGCTGAGACCATCCAGAGACGTTCACCGTGCAAGGAGCCAGGCCTCCCTCTGCTGCCTGAATGAGGAATCACCCAGGCTCGCAAACGAAAAGCTGCAAAGTGATTTCCGACAGAGCCTCCAAGCAACCAGCAACTTTGAGGCTCAGGGAAGCACTGCCGCTCGGCCAAAGTCCTACAGCGAATCAGGAACAACGCCTGACGCCTCCAAAAGTGGGCTCCAGACCCAGCTCTTCCCTTCTGTGTGACTCTGGGCAAGACCCTACCCCGCTGGAACATGCTAGGCGCATAAAATCAATGGCAGGTAGCCCCGCGGAACCCAGAAGCAAAACCAGCCGCCAGACCACGTGGCCAAAAAGCCCCGCCCTAACCCCGCCCACTCCGGGCCACCTCTCCCTGGTCGTCCCACCCTCGCCGGAAGTTACTGTAAGCGGCTTCCGGGTCTGCGCGCACAGCGGCGGATTCCCCCCCCCCTCCCCCGGCCTTTCCCGCGCGCGTGCGCGCCGCGGTCGCGCCTGCGCAGTGTGGCCGGGTCAGGCGCACAGGGTCACCCTGAGGGTGCAACTCCGCCGCGATGGTGACCCGGTTCCTGGGCCCACGCTACCGGCAGCTGGTCAAGAACTGGTGAGGACGTCGCCCCGCGGCCCCATCCGCGCTCCCGCCTCGGCCCATCCCCGCGCCGCTGCGTTCCGTGTTTGTGCGCGTTTCCGGGGACTGGGCCCGGCCCAGGTCCCTTGTTGTGCCCGGTGACAGAGGGGGAAACTGAGGCGGAGCGGCGCGTCCCGGCGTGAACGGGACGTAGCGGACCCAAGGCCAAACCCCAACATGCCTGGCTCCGCGGCTAGGCCCCTCCAAGCCTCAGTTTCCCCGTCTCTACCGGGGTGTCCGGGTGGTGATCCCTTGGACGGAAACACCCAGAAGGCGCTGAGCCCCGATCCCCAGCCCAGCACTCGCGGCATCTTCGGCCTTTGCCATTATTTTCTTTTTTATGATTTTTTTTTTCTTTTTTTTTTTTTTGAGGCGGAGTCTCGTCGCCCGGGCTGGAGTGCAGTGGCCGGATCTCAGCTCACTGCAAGCTCCGCCTCCCGGGTTCACGCCATTCTCCTGCCTCAGCCTCCCGAGTAGCTGGGACTACAGGCGCCCGCCACCTCGCCCGGCTAGTTTTTGTATTTTTAGTAGAGACGAGGTTTCACCGTGTTAGCCAGGATGGTCTCGATTTGCTGACCTCGTGATCCGCCCGTCTCGGCCTCCCAAAGTGCTGGGATTACAGGCTTGAGCCACCGCGCCCGGCCGTTTTTTATGATTTTTAACAAGGAACGTGAAAGCTGCAGCTGTGCCTGATCCCACGTGGGCAGCTGGCCGGCATAGGGGTGGCCCCCATAGAAGCCGGGCTGGGGGTGGCCTCCGTAGGGTTGTCTCGTGTTTCCACGTAGGTTGCTAAGAAGCAAGGCCTGGCTGGGTGCTGTGGCTCCCGCCTGTGATCCCAGCGCTTTGGGAGGCTGAGGGAGCCAGATCACCTGAGGTCAGGAGTTCGAGACCAGCCTGGTCAACATAGTGAAACCTCTGTCTCTACTAAAAATGCAAAAATTAGCCAGGCCTGGTGGCGGGTGCCTCTAATCCCAGCTACTTGGGAGGCTGAGGAAGGAGAATTGCTTGAACCCGGGAGGCAGAGGTTGCAGTGAGCCGAAATTGCGCCATTGCACTCCAGCCTGGGTGACAGAGTGAGACTCTGTCCCAAAAAGAAAAAAGAAAAAAAAAAGCAGCAGGGCCTTAGCCAGGCGCAGTGGCCCCAGCCTGTGATCCCAGAGCTTTGGGAGGCCCGGGCAGGAGAATCACTTGAGCCTGGGAGTTCAAGACCAGCCTGGACAACACAACAAAACCCCATCTCTACAAAACAAAATATTATCAGGGCCTGGTGGCGCCTGTCTGTAGTCCCAGCTACTGGGGAGGCTAAGGTGGGAGGATCGTTTGAGTCTGGGGATTTGAGACCAGCCTGGGCAACACAGCAAGACCCTATCTCTACAAATAATTTAAAGCTGCTAGGCACAGTGGCTCACGCCTGTAATCCTAGCACTCTGGGAGGCCAAGGCGGGCGAATCACCTGAGGTCAAGAGTTCGAGACCAGCCTGGCCAACATGGAGAAACCCCGTCTCTACTAAAACCACAAAAAATTAGCCAGGCGTGGTGGCGGGCAACCGTAATCCCAGCTATTTGGGAGGCTGAGGCAGGAGAATCACTTCAACCCGGGAGGTGGAAGTTGCAGTGAGCCAGGATTGCACCACTGCACTCCAGCCTCAGCAACAAGAGTGAAACTGTCTGGGGAAAAAAAAAAAAAAGCTACAGCCGGGCGTGGTGGCTGACACCTGTAATCCTAGCACTTTGGGAGGCTAAGGTGGGCGGATCACCTGAGGTCAAGAGTTTGAGATCAGCCCGGCCAACATGTTGAAACCCTGTCTCTACTAAAAATACAAAATTAGCCAGGCATGATGGCGCGTGCCTGTAATCCCAGCTACTTGGGAGGCTGAGGCAGGAGAATCGCTCAAAGCCAGGAGGTGGAGGTTGCGGTGAGCTGAAATTGCGCCAATTTACTCCAGCCTGGGCAACGAGCGAAACTCTGTTTCTAAAAAAGAAAAAAAGCAAAGGCTTATGATTGGCAGTGTGTCTGGAAGCCAGAACATACTTCCTCCATCCCAGACTGGGGGACAGGTTGGGGACAGGGTCTGGACGGTGGAGCTGACGGGAACCATCAAGGGGAATGTGATAGTGGCGTTTTATAGCGTGGGTAACTCAGGCCTGGGATGAGGAAGCCTGCTCCTAGCTGAGAACCCAGCAGCCTGTAGTAGCCAACGCAGCCCCTCCCGGGTGCAGCAGGTCCACTGCTGTGCCCAGTCACAGTGGGAACCACCCGTCATCCGTGCTTTCATCCAACAGCAGGCATTTACTGAGCACCTACTATGTGTTAGGGACACGCCAATAGACAGAACCCTTGTGGGCGGACATTCTGGTTGGCGGGCAAGGAGAAGTGAAGAAATGACACCTGTGGTGTGGCGCTGACCTAAAATAAGTGGGAGAGGAAGGGGTACAGACACCTGCATGCGAGGGGCCGTGCAGGGCTAAGCCACCAGACAGTGGCTTTGGGAGGCCAGGGAGCGGGTCTCATCCCCAGGAGGCACTGTGGGGTTGTGTCTCAGAGTCTCAGACTCAGGACTGGGAGGGCCACAGTTCACCAGCTGGGGACCCTGCAGTCCACACCCATTCAGGGCCCTGCTGGGGCTTGGTTTGAGGAAGGGGTTTTCATGGCGGCGAGGTCGTTGGTCAGTGTGGTCATGGTCTGTACATCCTTCCTCGGTGGCTAGTGGAAATCAGGTTTTGTGGGCTCTTCCCACACTGTCCAAATCCACAGGGACCTACATGGGGTGACCAGGATGATAGGGAAGGCGGAGGCCGACTCACTGGGCGTATTTATGAGCAGGCTTCTCTGGTGGTTAATAACCCAGGGCCGGGCGCGGTGGCTCACACCTGTAATCCCAGAACCTTGGGAGGCCGAGGCGGGTGGATCCCTTGAGGTCAGGAGTTTGAGAACAGCCTGGCCAACATGGTGAAACCCCGTCTCTACTAAAAATACAAAAATTGGCCACGCGCAGTGGCTCAAGCCTGTAATCCCAGCACTTTGGGAGGCCGAGATGGGCGGATCACGAGGTCAGGAGATCGAGACCATCCTGGCTAACACGGT
>NW_012120043.1:1508960-1510557 GCF_000951035.1 Colobus angolensis palliatus | reverse complement strand
TTCACTTCCTTCTTAGCTGGAGGTTGCCATCAGTTCTCTGCCACATGGGTCCCTTCATAGGGCAGCTCACAGCATGGCAGCTGGCTTCTCCAGAGACAAATAGAGGGAGCACGAAAATTTCCAGCATGGTAGCTAGTCTTATTTTTTTTTTTATTTTTTTTGAGATGGAGTCTCACTTTGTCACCCTGGCTAGAGTGCAGTAGTGCAATCTCGGCTCACTGCAACCTCCGCCTCCTGGGTTCAAGCTATTCCCGCACCTCAGCCTCCTGAGTAGCTGGGATTACAGCTATCCACCACCACACACAGCTAATTTTTGTATTTTTGTAGAGATGAGGTTTCACCATGTTGGCCAGGCTGGTCTTGAATTCCTGACCTCAGGTGATCTGCCCACCTTGGCCTCCCAAAGTACTGGGATTACAGGCGTGAACCACCACGCCCAGCCTCTTTTTTTTTAAATTTTAATTTTAATTTTTTTTGAGATATAGTCTCATATTCACCCAGGCTGGAAGGCAGTGGTGTAGTCACGGTTCACTGCAACCTCTGATTCCTGGGCTCAAGAGGTCCTCCTGCCCCAGCTTTCCTAGTAGCTGGGACTGCTGGCATGTGCCACCACACCCGGCTAATTTTTTTTTAATTTTGTGTAGAGATGGGGTCTCTGTTGTCCAGGCTGGTCTCAAACTCCTAGGCTCAAGTGAGCCTCCTGCCTCAACCTCCCAAAGGGCTGGCATTTCCCTTCTGAGCCTCCGTACCTGAAGCCAGTCTTTTCTCACCTGGCCTCAGCAGTGAGGCCCCATCGCTCGTGCTGCGTTCTGTGCATTAGAAGCCTGTGCCCAAGTTCACACTGTGCGGGGGCGTGAATGCCAGCAGGTGGGCTTGCTGGGCCTTCCTAGAATCTGCTGGTCCCAGGAAACTTGGGGGAGCTCTCACAGCACGTGCCGTGGTGGGCAAGAGCGTGGGCTTGGAACCCAAGGCCTTGATCCTCGCCAGCTGTGTGGCCTCAGGTGAGGGCCTCGCCCTGTCTGTTCTTTGGTTTCCTCACCTGGGAGCAGGGACTGCGATGGTGGCACTTCCCTGAGTCCTGCAGCTGTGGCAGGGATGGATGAATTTCTGCAGACTGCAGCAGGCCGGACCCATCATCATGGTGGCTGGAAACTTACAAACACCTACACATGCCCCAGGCCCAGCCTCCCGCCAGCAGCGCTCCCACCCTGGGAGCCCCTGGAGCAGTTACTGGAGATGCAGAAGCCCAGCTTCCTGAGGGCCAGCAGTGTGGGCAGGGCCTGTGCTGTTGGTGCCAACGCGCAGGGCCCACAGCACTTGGTGGACACAGGTGCCAAGCCCACGCCTCAGCCATCACCGCTCAGGACCGGGGGCCAGGGCTGGGGCAGGAGAGGCTCTTGGAGAAGGCGTCCACAGCAGGCCTGACCGTCCCCTCTCCTCTCACAGGATCCCGACGGTCTACACGTGGGGCGCCGTGGGCACTGTGGGGCTGGTGTGGGCCACCGATTGGCGGCTGATCCTGGACTGGGTACCTTACATCAATGGCAAGTTTAAGAAGGATGATTAATTACACTGGCCCTTCGCACACCCCTCTGGT
>NW_012120043.1:1505736-1507629 GCF_000951035.1 Colobus angolensis palliatus | reverse complement strand
CTCCCGCCTCAGCGCCTGCTGCATCTGAAGCAGCCCAAGCCTCAGGATGGACATGAGGAAATCCACAGCTCAACTTCAGACTTCTTATGTTTCTGAAAACAGCTTGGATCTTTTAATGCACGTTGCATTAAACCTCCCTGAAACCTGCTCCGTGCCCGGATGTTGATCATGCTGGTGGCTTGGTTACTGTGACTGTAGCTGGAGTGGCACAGGTGACCCAGGGATCCTTTCAGCTCTAAAATGTTGCGAATCTAGGAGAGTTTCCCAATGGCTGGCAGGAACTGCTTATTTAAAATGTTTCATAAGTAATATCTGCAGTATGTTTATCCATTGCTGCCTTAACAAGTTACCCCACTCGTGGCTTAAAGCCACGAACGTTCACTATCTCACCGTCTGTGTCAGTCGGGGATTTGGGAGTGATGTATCTGGGTGGTTGTGGCCCAGAGTCTCGCATGAGGTTGCAGGTAAGATATCAGTCAAGGCCACTTCATCTGAGGAAGGCTCAACTGGGGCTGGAGGAGCCACTTCCAAACCAGTGCCCTCAACTTGGCTGTCGGTGACAGCCGCAATTCCTTCCCATGGGGACCCCCACACAAAGCTGCTTGAGCATCCTCACACATGGCCGCTGCCTTCCCCAGAGCAAGTGAACCAAGGTAGAGGAAGGAGAAAGCCACAGTGCTTCTATGACCCACCCTGAGAAGTCTCACGTCACTTCCGCCACACTGTGTTTATCAGAAGCAAGCCCCTGAGGTCCAGCCCACATGCAAAGGGAGGAGAATGGGGTTCTGTGTTTTGAAGGGAAGAGTATCAGAATTGGTAGACATTTCAAACCATCACGTTAGGGTTACAAAAATGAACAGGCTGGGTGTGGTGGCTCATGCCTGTAATCCCAACACTTTGGGAGGCCGAGGAAGGGGCATCACTTGAACCAGGACTTCAGTACTAGCCTGGGCAACAAAGAAGTCCCCGTCTCTGATAAAAAGAAAAAAAAAATGAAAAAATAAAAATGAACAGGTACAAAAAGTCACACTCCCTGATACAGCTGCCCAGTTTTTTCCAGCTCTTGCCCATCTCTGAGCCGAGACTGCCCCACTGCACTCCAGCTTGGGCAACAGAGTGAGACTCAAAAAAAAAAAATAAATCAATCCTTCTAGACATACTCTCTGCATACATAAGTGTATTGATGGAAATAGCTATTGTATCAGTGTGCTAAGGCTGCCATAACAAAATCCCACAGATCTTGCATGGTTCAAACAACAGAAATTTATTTTACTTATTTTTTTTTTAAAGGCAGTCTTGCTCTGTCGCCCAGGCTGGAGTGCTGTGGCATGCTCTTGACTCACTGCAACCTCCGCCTCCTGGGTTCAAGTGATTCTCTTGCCTCATCCTCCTGAGGAGCTGGGATTACAGGCGTGCACCACCACCACGCCTGGCTAATGTTTTGTATTTTTAGTAGAGATGGGGTTTCACCACGTTGACCAGGTTGGTCTTGAACTCCTGACCTCAGGTGATCCGCCTGCCTCAGCCTCCCAAAGTGCTGGGATTTACAGCTGTGAGCCACCACACCAGGCCTATTTATTTATTTAGTTTTGGAGACGGAGTCTCACTCTGTCACCCAGGCTAGAGTGCAGTTGCATGATCTCGGCTCACTGCAACCTCTGCCTCCAGGGTTCAAGTGATTCTCTTGACTCAGCCTCCCGAGTAGCTGGGATTACAGGTGCTCGCCACCACACCCTACTAATTTTTGTATTTTTAGTAGAGATGGGGTTTTGCCACATTGGCCAGGCTGGTCTTGAAATGACCTCAGGTGAGGCCGGGCGCGGTGGCTCAAGCCTGTAATCCCAGCACTTTGGGAGGCCGAGATGGGCGGATCACAAGGTCAGGAGATCAAGA
>NW_012120043.1:1501319-1504443 GCF_000951035.1 Colobus angolensis palliatus | reverse complement strand
CCGGCTAATGTTTTTGTATTTTTCGTGGAGATGGGGTTTCACTGTGTTAGCCAGGATGGTCTCGATCTCCTGACCTCATGATCCATCCTCCTCGGCCTCCCAAAGTGCTGGGATTACAGGCGTGAGCTACTGCGCCAGGCCTTGATGACATTTTTTGTTATAGAGCATAAATCATTTATAAACTTTGTAACTTTGTTGCCCAAGTTGTCCTCCATGTTTGGCCATCGTGAGCCCCTTCCAAATGGGCTTCTATGTCCATTTGATATGTCCCGGGTCATTTTGTTGTTGTTGTTATTGAGGTGAAATTCACATATTATAAAATCAACCATTTTAAAGTGTACAATGGAGTGTTTTAATACATTCACATTGGTTTGCAGCCACCACGCCCAGCCTGGAATTGGCTTTTTTTGTTTGTTTGTTTGAGACGGAGTCTCACTCTGTCACCCAGGCTGGAGTGTGGTGGCCAGATCTCAGCTCACTGCAAGCTCCGCCTCCCGGGTTTACGCCATTCTCCTGCCTCAGCCTCCCGAGTAGCTGGGACTACAGGTGTCTGCCACCACGCCTGGCTAATTTTTTTGTATTTTTAGTAGAGACGGGGTTTCACCGTGTCAGCCAGGGTGGTCTCGATCTCCTGACCTCGTGATCCGCCCGCCTCGGCCTCCCAAAGTGCTGGGATTACAGGCGTGAGCCACCGTGCCCGGCTGGAATTGGCCATTTTAACGACTGTTTTATTTACTTATTTTAGACAAGGTCTCGCTCTTATCACCCAGGCTGGAGTGCACTGACACAATCATAGCACAATTTAAAAAATAATCTTGGCTGAGTGTGGTGGCTCACACCTGTAATCCCAGGACTTTGGGAGGCCAAGGCAGGTGGATCACCTGAGGTCGGGAGTTCAAGACCAGCCTGACCAACATGGAGAAACCCTGTCTCTACTAAAAATCCAAAATTAACCAACGTGGTGGCGGGTGCCTGTAATCCCAGCTACTTGGAAGGCTGGGGCAGGAGAATCGCTTGAACCCGGGAGATAGGTTGTAGTGAGCCGAGATCGCGCCATTGCACTCCAGCCGGGGCAACAAGAGTGAAACTCCATCTCCAAAAAAAAAAAAGAAAAAATTTAAAATTTAAAAATAAAATAAATAAATAATAATCTCCCAGCCAGGCATGGTGGCTCACGCCTGTGATCCTAGCACTTTGGGAGGCTGAGGCGGGCAGATTGCTTGAGCTCAGGAGTTTCTGACCTGCCTGGGCAACATGGTAAGAGCCTGTTTCTACTAAAAATACAAAAAATTAGCCAGGTGTGGTGGTGCACGCTTTTGGTCCCAGCTACTTGGGAGGCTGAAGTGGGAGGACTGCTTGAGCCTGAGGGGCAGAGGTTACAGTGAGCCAAGATCACGCCACTGCAGTCCAACCTGGGCAACAAAGTGAAACCCTGTCTCAGAACATAGTAATAATCTCCCTTGCATGGGGGCAGGTCCTTGTGCTGGCTGCCCTAGCCAAGTACCATGGCCGGTTCTGAGATGTGAATGCCTGGCTTTGAGTCCACAGAATAGACTTTCCTGTCTCCTGGGAGCACTGATTCTTCCACAGCACCCCAAGGCTCTGGGGCCTCGGTGTCAGGCCACTAACCAGCTACTGAGCTTCTCAGGAGACAGAGCTGGCTGTCTCACCTCACCTCACCACGAGATGGGGTGAGCGGCTCATCCGACCATCATCCACCCATCCATCCGGATTTATTCAGTGCTTCTGTGGTCAGCACAACATCCTGAAACTGCACGTTCCGCCGGCAGCTCACACCTGTAATCCCAGCACTTAGGGAGGCCGAGGCGGGCAGATCACTTGAGGTCAGGAGTTCGAAACCAGCTGGCCAACAAGGTGAAATCCCATCTCTTCTAAAAATTCAAAAAAATTAGCCGGGCGTGGTGGCGGGCACCTTTAATCCCAGCTACTTGGGAGGCTGAGGCAGGAGAATTGCTTGAACCTGGGAGGTGGAGGTTGCAGTGAGCCGAGGCCACGCCCCTGCACTCCAGCCTGGGCAATAAATTGAGACTCGGTCTCGATCAGTCAATCAATCAATAAATGAATGTGCCTGTCCTACTCCCTGGAACCTGCAGCTAAAGGGACTTTGAAAATGGGAAAGAGATCTTCAGATGGGAGAGCATCCCAGATTGGGTGGACCCAATGTCAACAAAGGAGTCCTTAGAACCAGGACAGCTTCTCCAGCTGGAGGCAGAGGGGCACAGCAGCTAGACTCTCAGTCCTTGAACACCTGTGTAGGCCGGCCCAGCCCTAGCCTTGGGAGCGATGCTGTCAGTGGGGGACTGACAGGGGTAGCCCACCCGTTTCCATTTCAGGATCCCTCTGGCTGGCTGGGGAAGGGGTTAAGAGGAGACAACAGTGGGTGGGCGATTCCGCAGGAAGGTCCTGGAACTCTCCCAACCAGAGATGGTGGCTGGAGGAAGGTGCAGGGGGTGGAGCAGGGGAGCAGGGGGCCCAGATACCTGGATTTCGAGGGGTCAGAAAGCTACTGGGCAGGGCGTAGTGGCTCACGCCTATAATCCCAGCACTTTGGGAGGCCGAGGTGGGCTGATCGCTTGAAGTTAGGAGTTCGAGTCCAGACTGGCCAACATGTTGAAACCCCGTCCCTGCTAAAAATACAAAAATTAGCTGTGCGTGGTACCAGCTACTTGGGAGGCTGAGGCAGGAGAATAGCTTGAACCCGGGAGGCGGAGGCTTTAAGTGAGCCAAGATCGCGCCTCTGCACTCCAGCCCGGGCAACAGAGTTAGACTCCGTCTCAAAAAAAAAAAAAAAAAGCTACTGGAGGGAACTTGGCACGGAGGGGGTGGTCACGGAGGAAGCCCCCCAGATTTGGACGCCCGTAAAAAGCTCGGAAGCTGGGAGACCAGGAGGGTGGGGAAGTCGACGTCCAGTCACTAGGCCAGAGTCCCCAAGACTTGGGCTGGAGAAAGGTCGGGGAAAAGGACCCCACTTGTACGAAAGCATGTCCCCGCGCACGCGCCCCAGGCGGCCGGGGAAGTGGGGGGCACAGTGGAACGGGCTGTGCGGGCTCCAGGAACAGCTGCTGGGCACTAGCGGCTCGCGAGGCTCCGGGCGCAGGCGCGC
>NW_012120043.1:1492528-1500730 GCF_000951035.1 Colobus angolensis palliatus | reverse complement strand
CTTGCGTGCGTGCGTGCGTCTTGCGTGCGTGTCCGACCGGCGCGCGGAGGCCCAGTGCGCGTGCGCGGGTTGTTGGGCCGCATGGCTTTCGGCTGGCCTTTTGGGGACTGGCTGCCGGCCGGCGACTGTGGCCTTTGTTCGTGCGCGCTGGGCCAGGGGCGCCTGGCGACGGCCAGACGCTGCCGGGAGGCAGGGGTGGGGGATGGGCTGTTCCTTGGTTTCCGTGAGACGCAGGGGGTGCCTTCTTGGGGCGCTCCTGGGGTGGCGCGGAGCCTGAGGGGGTGGCCAGCCGGGGTTTCGGGGAGCAGGGCTCATGGGGGGATCGGGGAGAGCGTGCGTGAAAATGCGGGTTCTTGGGCTCAACCCAGTCCTGGGAGTAAGCGCCTCAGGGTGACTGGTCTCCCTCGCAGCGTTGCTTTTTTCAAAGGTATTGCACCTCCTCCCCCACACTCCTTCCGAGGACCTCGTGGGTCGTGGCCCCCTCAGGGTGGAGACCTCAGGCTTGCGATTTTCCGAGTCCACCTAACGGTAGTATTTGCGTAGATGTTATTGGTGGTCGAAGGCTTTCAGAGACCCCCCCCCCAAATTGGAACAGGCGCTGCTCAGAAAGCGCAGGGAACCCCCTCCGTGGAACAAAGACTTAGTCGCCCGCTGCAGCCAGTACCCAGTCAGTCGGCCACCTGCTGTTTGTCTTCCTTTTTTTTTTTTTTCCCCTGGCTGGGGAAAGATGCTTTTGATTCTGGGCCAGCTTTGATTGCGCCCTCCCCTTGGTTCACTGTCCCGCGGCCCCTTCAGGTCCCCCATGAGGGGAAAGAGGACGCCTGCCATGTGCCGAGCACCTGGGTAAAGGGGGGTGTGCGGTTGGTCCCCCTTTTTCCCACAGCTCGGGGTCGTGGGCCAGAGACCGCCCAGGTGAGGGCGGGTGGTTTCCACGAGCCAAGGAGGGGTAGAACCGCCGCTCCGTTCACTGTGCACTTCGGTCCCCTGTGGTTCTTGACTGTCCCGGTTTGGGGAGATAAAGTGAGGAAAGTGAGCAGGGAAAGGATGGCTGTGATCAGAAGCAGTGTGTGGGGCCTGGCCCTGCAGGAGGAGCTCAGGGACTGGTTCCTGGAAAGTTGAAGGACAGCAAGAGAGGGGGGAAACTTGGTCCCCAAATGTGTACCCTTATGAGCTGGAACCCTGTAATTGCACGCATTGGCATAGTGAGACTGCAATCCCTGTCTCAGGGACAGGGTCGTGCATCCCCCTTTGGTACTCATTGGCCCCCTTCATTGGCTCACTGGCTCTTTAAAAAGCCTGAAGCCCTGTGTTCTGTCCTCTGTCAGGAGGCCGGGCCTGCCGGCATCCTCCCTCCAAGCACATTTCTGGCTTTCCCTCTCCCAAAGGCTGCCCTAGAGTCCACAGCAGGTCTGTGTCAGCCCCTTGGCAAAAACAAGCCTCCCCAGCACCAGGCGCTGCCTGGATCCCGACCATTCAGCCAGGAGTGAGGCCGGGCCCTCCTGCTTACGGGTGACAGCCAGGGCACCAGCCACTTTCCATTACAGCCGTGGGTACACATCCTGAGATCTGCAGTGACACATGCTAAAATCTGGGAGGGCAGATGCAGGGCCTGACTGAGACTGGGGTCAGGGAGGGGGGCCTCTCTGAGGATGTCACATTGAGTGACAGGGAGAGGCATCCAGGCAGCAGGAACCCCCTAAGGGGTGGCTGCAGCTTGGGAGCTGGGATGAAGGCCAGCTTGTGCGGAGTGCCCTGAGACTGTCTTCACCCCAGCTCTCTCATTCCCACTCTGGGCCCTGGCCCTGAGCATGAGGGTCTAGCAGTGGAGAAAAGCAGGGAAAAGCTCTCTAAACAGGCTGGGGAGATTTCAGGTTTCTCTGCAGAAAGTGAAGCCAGACTCAGCCCAGAGCCACCCTCTGCGGGTCTGGGGCCTCCTCAGCCCAGGCTTTCATCTGAGGCTGCAGGCTCCCAGGCTGCATTCTCTGTTGGGGGTGCCTGGGATAGTTCAGGCCGTGACGCCCACCTTTTTCTGTATGTGTGATTTTATCAAGGCTGTTCTTTGTTCATTGAATAAAATCTCAGGGACATCTTTCTGTGTCAATAGATAGGCATAACCTTTATTAAAAATTGAGATATAATTCACATTCTACAAAAGCTACTTTTCTTTTTCTTTGAGACAGGGTCTCACCCAGGCTGGGGTGCAGTGGTACAATTATGGCTTATGCATTCTCGACCTCCCAGGCTCAGGTGACCCTCTCAGCTCAGCCTCCCAAGTAGCGGGAATTACAAGCACGTGCCTCCATGCCTGGCTTATTTTTATAGAGATGGAGTTTCACTATGTTGCCTAGACTAGACTGGTCTCAAATTCCTGTACTCAAGCAATTAACCTGCTTCAGCCTCCCAAAGTGCTGGGATTACAGGCATGAGCCACTGCCTGGCCAAAGCTGCTTTTTAAAAATGTACAATTCAGTGGGGTTTTTTTTGTTTTTGTTTTTGTTTTTTTTTTGAGACGGAGTTTACCTCTTCTCCCAGGCCACAGTGCAATGGCGCAATCTCAGCTCACTACAACCTCTGCCTCCCGGGTTCAAGCGATTCTCCTGTCTCAGCCTCCCAAGTAGCTGGGATTACAGGCATCTGCCACCATGCCCAGCTAAGTTTTGTATTTTTAGTAGAGAAGGGGTTTCGTCATGTTGGCCAGCCTGGTCTCGAACTCCTGACCCCAGCACCTCAGACTCCCAAAGTGCTGGGATTATAGGCGTGAGTCACCACACCTGGCCACCAGTGGTTTTTAGTACATTCACAAAACCGTGCAACCATCACCACTGTGTAATTCCAGAACATTCTCATCACCCCGAAAAGCAGCTCTGTACTCATTAGCAGTCACTCCCCACTTCTTCCTCCCCCAGCCCCTGGTTACCACTAACCCCCTCTATCTTGCATTTGCATTCATTTATTTATTTATTTAGAGGCAGGGTCTTGTTCTGTCACCCAGGCTGGAGTGCAGTGGTGCAATCCTAGCTCACTGCAGCCTTGACCTCCTGGGCTCAAGCAATCCTGCCTTCTCAGCTTCCGGAGTAGCTGGGACTACAGGCATGTGCCCCCATGCCCAGCTAATTTTTTATTTTCATTTTATTTTTATTATTTATTTTGAGAGGTAGTCTCACTCTGTCACCCAGGCTGGAGTGCAGTGGCACAATCTCGGCAGACTGCAACCTCCGCCTCCTGGGTTCAAGTGATTCTCCTGTCTCAGCCTCCCAAGTAGCTGGGATTTCAGGCCCCCGCCACCACCCCCAGCTAATTTTTGTATTTTTAATAGAGACAGGGTTTCACCTGTTGGCCAGGCTGGTCTGGAACTCCTGACCTCAGGTGATTGTCCCACCTCGGCCTCCCAAAGTGCTGGGATTACACCGCCCTCTTTTTGTTTTTTGATTTTTTTGAGACGGAATGTTGCCCTGTCACCCAGGCTAGAGTGCAGTGGTGCAATCTCGGCTCACTGCAACCTCCACCTCCCGAGCTCGAGCAATTCTCCTGCCTCAGCCTCCCAACTAGCTGGGATTACGGGCATGTGCCACCACGCCTGGCTAATTTTGTATTTTTAGTAGAGATGGGGTTTCACCATGTCAGTCAGGCTGGTCTCGAACTCCTGACCTCAGGTGTGAGCCACTGCATTTATTCTTTTTGAGAGGGTATTATTGAGATACAGTTTATGTACCATACAATACACTCATTTAAAGTGCACGAGTCAGTGGTTTTTTAGCATATTCACATATTTACGGGTATGTGCAGCTATCCTCAGATTCAATTTTAGAATTTCCATCACCCCAGAGAGAACCCCAGAGCCACTGCCTTGTGCGCCAGTCCTAACAACCAGTCTGTGATCTGTGTCTGTTGTTCGCCTTTTTTTTTGGAGACAGAGTCTCGCTCTGTCGCTCAGGCTGGAGTGCAGTGGCACGATCTCGGCTCACTGCAACCTCCGCCTCCTGGGTTGAAACCAATCCTGCCTCAGCCTCCCGAGTAGCTGGGACTACAGGTGCGCGCCACTGTGCCCGGCTAATTTTTTATATTTTAGTAGAGACAGGTTTCACTGTGTTGCCCAGGCTTGTCTCAAACTCCTGAGCTCGGGCAATCCACCCCTCTCGGCCTCACAAAGTGCTGGGATTACAGGCGTGAGCCACCGCACCCAGCCTTGTTTGCCTTCATCTTAAAAGGCAGAACAGCCTCTCTTTGGGGTGACTGGAGGCAAAGAGCTGCTGGGCGTGTTTTGTGGGGTCTCTTCTTGTGGCTACGTGAAGTCTGAGTCTGAGCCTCTGGTCTCGGTTTCTTTCCACTGCCCTGGGCAAACCACCTTCGATGTAAGGTCAGCCAGCCCGGGGAGTAATTAGAAGCGTAAATCTCAAAAGTCAATCTCCGGGAGGAGCCCTCAGTGGTTTCGGACCCCCAGGCACTTGTCCTCGTGCCCTCCCTGCGGCGCCCTGTCCTAGTGGACATGCTGGAGCCCGTCCGTGCTGTCCTGGTGGACCATGGAATTTGCCCAGGGTTGGGGGGGTGGGGGCCGGGTGGAGAGAAATAAAACTTCCTATGGTCTGTGTATCAGCCCAGTACGTAGATCCTGGATAGAGGCAATTGAGCTAAGCATGGGACCAAGCATTTCTGTGCAGTGCCTGCAGAATTGAGTTTCCTTCTGGCTACAGGAGATTCTTCTGAGCTGTCTCAGTTGTCTGGCATCTGGCGTCTGCCATGGGCCAGGACATCTGGGGCAGGGGCAGAAGAGGACAGGAGGAGCCTGCCCTAGAGGATTCTGGGAAACCAGCAAAACAGGGCTACCTACCAATCTCAGGCTGATGCATTATTAATAAAAGTGACTGTTGACTGAGTTTATAGATACAGTATGTTTGAGGTACCTGGCCTAGTAAGCACCATACAAGTGCTATTATTTCTAAATTATTTTATCGAGATAAAAGAAACCAGCCAGGCATAGTGGCTCCTACCTGTAACCCCTTTGGAGGTCGAGGCAGGAGGATCTCTTGAGATTGTAAGTTGGAGACCAACCTGGGCAACATAGACCCCATCTATGCAAAAAATTTAAAAATTAGCTGGGCATGGTGGAGCACACTTGTAGTCAGTCCTAGCTACTCAGGAGGGCAAGGCAGGACAATCCCTTGAGCCTGGGAGGTCAAGGCTGCAGTGTGCTATGACCACACTACTGCACTCCAGCCTGGGAAACAAAAGGAGACCCTGGCTCTAAAAGTAAAAATGAAAAACAAAGAAATGAAGCGGCAGAGCATGATGACTCACACCTGTAATCCCAGCACTTTGGGAGACCAAGGCGGGCAGATCACGTGAGGTCAGGCATTTGTGACCAGCGTGACCAACGTGGTGAAACCTGGTCTCTACTAAAAATACAGAAATTAGCCAGGTGTGGTGGCGGCACCTGTACACCCAGCTACTCAGGAGGCTCAGGCAGGAGAATCACTTGAACCTGGAGGCAGAGGTTGCAGAGAGCCAAGATCGAGCCACTTCACTCTAGCCTGGACGACAGAGTGAGACTCCATCTCAAAAAAAAAAAAAAAGGAAGAAATTAGCCAGGCGTGGTGGCTTGTGCCTGTCGTCCCAGCTACTTGGGAGACTAAGGTGGAAGGATCACCCTAGCCCAGGAGTTCAAGGTTGCAGTGAGCTGTGACTGAGCCACTGCATTCCAGCCTGGGTGACGGTGAGACCCTATCTCCAAAAGGAAAGAAAGAAAGTCGCATCCATATCAGCAGTCACTCCACATCCCTCACCCCAGCCTCTGGCACTATGCGTCCTCTTGCTGTCTCCAAATTATCCCATTCTAGACATTTCATAGAAATGGGGGTCACACATTGGCCAGGCGCGGTGGCTCCAAGCCTGTAATCCCAGCATTTTGGGAGGCCAAGACGGGCGGATCACAAGGTCAGGAGATCGAGACCATCCTGGCTAACACGGTGAAACCCCGTCTTTACTAAAAAATACAAAAAACCAGCCGGGCGCAGTGGCGGGCGCCTGTAGTCCCAGCTACTCGGGAGGCTGAGGCAGGAGAATGGCGTGAACTCGGGAGGCGGAGCTTGCAGTGAGCTGAGATCCGGCCACTGCACTCCAGCCTGGGCGACAGAGCGAGACTCCGTCTCAAAAAAAAAAAAAAAAAGGGGGTCACATACTGTGTGGCCTTTTGTGTCTGGCGTCTCTCACTGAGTGTGCTGTCCTCAAGGTGCATCCACGCTGTGGCCTGTGTCAGAGCCTCGCTGCTTTTCGTGGCTGAGTTTTGTCCCATTCTGTGGACGGGCCATGGTGTGTTTTCCGTTCATCCATTGAAGGCGCCTGGGCTGCTTCCACTCCCGGCTCCTGCGGGGGGGCTCCTGGGGACATCCGTGTAGAAGTGATGGTGTGGGTGTGTGCTCATTTCTCAGGCAGACACCTCAGAATGTCATGTCTGGGTCATCAGGAAACTCGGTGAGGAGGTGTCAGGCTTTTCCAACATGGCTGTTCCATCGTACATCCCAACCCTGATGGTGACGTGCTGGGTTGGGTGCTTGTCATCCTGTAGTGTGACCACATGTGACACACAGGGCGACCCATAGGTGGGTGTCCTTCGGTCCTGGAGAGGATGAGCTGCCGGCGCTTGTCTGTGGCAGGCTGAGAGCAGAGAGCCCCATGTCTGAGGGCAGGCCTGTGTTTACCTGGACGCCTTGTTGCGAGCTCCGCGGTCGGGTTATGCCCAAGCAGCTGTCGGAGCCTCGCCCCAGATCTTAGAACGAGACGCCTTCCCAGCCTGGCCCTGCCGCTGTAACCGCAAGGGGGAAGGAGATTGCTTTTAGGGCTGTCCCTCACATACCTGTTCTCCGTGGGGTCTTTTCTCAAGAATGTGACCTAAATTCCATTTCTGGAATGTTCTGGAAATGTGAGCTATCCTCCCAGGGCCGGGGCTCATCCTCCTGTAGGTAATAGCGTTTGTGCCCGAGCTCAGTGTCTGCTGTGCCTGACGCTGCCACGGCCCACGGTGGGGAGGATTCAGAGGGGACCGGAGTTAGGGGTCTGGGGCAGGGATCCAGTGTGGAGGCTGGGGCTGGCGCCCAGATGTGGGGGCCAGTTTTGGGGTGCTGGGGTCGGGGATGAAGGTCTGGGGTCACGCCAGGGTTGGGGTCACGGCCGGGTTGAGGTCTGGGGCTGGGGTCACGGCCTGAAGCTGGGGCTGGGACTGGGTTTGGGTCTGGGGCCAAGGCCTGGGTTTGGGATCCCGGGTCCGGAGTCCGGCCAGGCACCGACCGTCCCGCCTCCCTGCAGCCCGAGCGGGAAGAAGTTCCGCAGCAAGCCGCAGCTGGCCCGCTACCTGGGCGGCTCCATGGACCTGAGCACCTTCGACTTCCGCACGGGCAAGATGCTGATGAGCAAGATGAACAAGAGTCGCCAGCGCGTGCGCTACGACTCCTCCAACCAGGTCAAGGTGAGTGGTGGCGTCACGCGGGTGACGTCGGCGCGGGGCGTTCTAGGCGGGGACGCGGCCATGACGTGACCTGCGGGCGACACAGCCCGGCGTCCAGAGCGCAGGAGGTCACAGCGGGCGGAGGGCACAGAGCGGAAGGCGCAGAGCGCAGGGCTCATGGCGAGGACGCGGCCCGCGGCGGGGGCTCCAGAGCCGGCCGGGCCGACCCTGCGGGAGCGGCCTCCCCGGACCGTGGGGGTCCTGCAGGGCACGGGGGACGTGAGGGGCGCCGGCAGGGCGAGGGGTCGCTCGGGCCCCGCACCCCTTGAGGCTCCGCGCCGCCGGGGCGCCCGCAGGCCGGACTGCATCTCCTTCCTCCCGCAGGGCAAGCCCGACCTGAACACGGCGCTACCCGTGCGGCAGACGGCGTCCATCTTCAAGCAGCCAGTGACCAAGATTACCAACCACCCCAGCAACAAGGTCAAGAGCGACCCACAGAAGGCGGTGGACCAGCCGCGCCAGGTGAGCTCAACGCATAGCGACCCCAGCCTTCCCGGCCAACTTGTTCACTTCGGTGGGTGGACGTTTGGAATAAGATCATACGTGGAGCGGATGGAATCGAGCGCAGGAGTTCCAGGCTAGCCCGGGCTACATGACGAAGCAAAAAAAAGTAAAAAAATTAGCTGGGGCCGGGCGCGGTGGCTCAAGCCTGTAATCCCAGCACTTTGGGAGGCCGAGACAGGCGGATCACGAGGTCAGGAGAT
>NW_012120043.1:1480953-1491445 GCF_000951035.1 Colobus angolensis palliatus | reverse complement strand
CTCCGCCTCCCGGGTTCAAGCAATTCTCCTGCCTCAGCCTCCGGAGTAGCTGGGACTACAGGCGCCCGCCACCTCGCCCGGCTAGTTTTTTGGTTTTTTTTTTGGAAAGACAAGAGTTTCACCGTGTTAGCCAGGATGGTCTCGATTTCCTGACCTCATGATCCGCCCATCTTGGCCTCCCAAAGTGCTGGGATTACAGGCTTGAGCCACCGCGCCCGGCCCCAAAAATATTTTTTAAAAAATGGAAATGGTTTAATGTTTGCATGTTACCTGCAGGTATTTTCTAGATTTCTCATGAGGTGTAGATGCTTGTGACACTCCTTGTTGTGTGTGTTTTATTCCTTTTTTTTAGTTTTTCATTTTTGAGACAGGGTCTCTGTATGTTGCCCAGGCTGGTCTCAAGCTCCTGGCCTCAAGTGATCCTCCTACCTTGGCCTCCAAAACTGTGGGGATTACAGGTGTGAGCCACCTCACCTGGCCAGTTACATTATTTTTATCTTTTTTCCCCCCCCAAATATTTTCAGTTTGCAGCTGGTTGGGTGTGTGGTTATGAACCCACAGATACAGGGGGCTGACTGCCCATATGTGACTGTGTAACCTACTTCTTAAAAACCTGAGATGAGAACCGTGTGTATTTTCTTTTTGTTTTTTCTTTTTTCTCTGTCTTTTTTTTTTTTTTTTTTTTTGAGACAGAATCTCACTCTGTCACCCAGGCTGGAGTGCAGTGGCGGGATCTTAACTCACTACAACCTCTGCCTACTGTTTTCAACCAGGTTCAAGTGATCCTTCCACCTCCGCCTCCCAAGTAGCTGGGATTTCAGGTACCTGTCACTACGCGTGGCTAATTTTTTTTTTTTTTTTTTTTTTGAGACGGAGTTTTGCTGTCGTTGTTCAGGCTGGAGTGCAATGGTGCGGTCTCAGCTCACTGCAACCTCCACTTCCCAGGTTCAAGTGATTCTCCTGCTTCAGCCTGCCAAATAGCTGGGATTACAGGCACCCATCTCTACGCCCAACCTTTTTTTGCATTTTTAGTACATAAGGGGTTTCACCATGTTGACCAGGCTGGTCTCAAACTCTTGACCTCAGGTGATCCGCCCACCTGGACCTCCTAAAGTGTTGGGATTGCAGGCGCAAGCCACCCCATGTGTATTTTTATTCTTATTTACAAACGTCCACTGGATCCCTGGCTACAGAAAGCCCGGGCAGGGGCTGGAGACCCAAGGCCCTGGGAAGGGAGAGGCCCCATAGGGACCCACACGGGGCGAGGAGGGCAGGTGGGCCGCCCTTGAGGTTCACATCTGTGTCTGGGCAGCTGTTCTGGGAGAAGAAGCTGAGCGGCCTAAACGCCTTCGACATTGCTGAGGAGCTGGTCAAGACCATGGACCTCCCCAAGGGCCTGCAGGGTGAGCGGGCGCCCTGAGGGAAGGTGGAAGGGGACGTGCCGGGTGGGGTGGAGGCGCTGCGGGTGCCCTCATCTCCTAGCAGGGTGGATGGCTGTTCCTGCTGCGGGTGCTTAGAGCAAATCTGCCTGCGGCTGGGGGGGGGAGGAGACCCAGTGGGATTGGGGATGGGTAAGGGCGCTTGGGCTGGGCCCTTCATTCTTGACCTTGGAGACCCTGCGGGTGGGGCTTTGTGGCTTCCAGGTGTGGCGCAGGCCTGGGGCTGTTTTCACCTGCAGGACGTGCAGTTTTGCCATGGGGATCCTAAAAACAAACAAAGACATCTGACTTTGCTCCTGCACCCTCCATGCACGTCCCCACCACAGAACAAAGAATGCAGCTCTTGCATGGTTTTGGTGGTGGTTTTCTGAGACAGGGTCGGCTGGGTACAGTGGCTCACACCTATAATCCCAGCACTTTGGGGGGCTGAGGCAGGAGTATCACTTGATCTCAGAAGTTCAAGACCACCTTGGGCAACATAGACCCCGTCTCTACATCTCTACGGAAAAGACAGAGCAAGACCCTGTCTCAGAAAAAAGGCAGTCTTTTCACGGCCGAGCTGAAGCACAGTGGCGCCATTACTACTTGCTGCAGCCTCCACCTCTCGGACTCAAGTGGTTCTCTCAGCTCAGCCTCCTGAGTAGCTGGGACCACAGGCATGCAGCGTGACACCTGGCTAATTTTTAATTCTTTTGTAGAGACAGGAGTCTCACTATGTTGTCCAGGCTGGTCTCAAACTCCTAAGCTCAATCAGTCCTTCCACCTCGCCCTCCCAAGATATTGGGATTACGGGCGGGAGAGGCCGCACCTGGCCTAGCTTGCTTTTTTTCTGTTATGAATGTAATAACACAAGCAGGAGAGGGAATTTAGAAATGGAACCCAAGTCGCGGGGAGAACGTGGCAGCTCCCATTCTTGGGGCATTTCCGTGGCCTCTCCGGGCCACAGCTGCCCCGTGGTGGCCTCTCCACTTGTGGCTGTTTGTCCACTGCCTGGCAGGGGTGGGACCTGGCTGCACGGATGAGACGCTGCTGTCAGCCATCGCCAGCGCCCTGCACACAAGCACCATGCCCATCACGGGACAGCTTTCGGCCGCTGTGGAGAAGAACCCTGGCGTGTGGCTCAACACCACGCAGCCCCTGTGCAAAGCCTTCATGGTGACCGACGAGGACATCAGGTAGCTCCTCGGCCTGGTCCCCTGCTCCTCCGCCCTGTCTCTTGGGGGCATGGGGACCCTGAGTGTCCCCGTGTGCCTGCGTGTTTCCCGTCTCCCCACGACGCTGCTGGGGTTTTGAAACAGAAATAGACGGGGCAAGCGTACCCATCGTCGGACCAGTATAAACTGTTTCACCCACATCCTGGGTTCAGGGCGAGCCAGGCACCCCTTGAAGAAACGTTCTTGAAAAGAGTGTGGTCCTTTGAGTCCGTGAGGACTGGCTGTGCTGGGTGCTGGGCTCCACGTTGGGCCCTGGAGATGGAGGGACAGGGCAGGCTAGGGCTCTCTGCCTTCAGGGAGATGGCACAGGGCGCCTGCTGAGGGGCAGTTCCAGCGTGCAGAGCCTGGGAACGAACAGCAGGGAACACAGCCGCTGCAGAAACAGGCAGCAGTCGGGTGAGGCTGAGCAGCCCAAGGGTGAGGGGCCCTCCTGCGGGGCCTCAGGGCCGAACCCACGTCCCGTGTGCAGGGTGGCCGCAAGGCCCCCCAGTGACGGAGGCACCTGCAGAAAACTCGGGAAGTGCTGGAGAGAAGATGGGGCTTTTCACGTTCAGTGCAGCACATGGCTTAGGTCAGAGGAAAGGAAGCTCTTGAGGGTTCCAGAAACAAGGAACTGAAACCTGGAGCAACCAGGGAGGCGCTGGGCCATGTGGGTTTCCTGTGGCAGCAGCCAGGGGTCAAAGGCCCCTGGGCACAAGGAGAAGAGACCCTGTGCCCCCACACAGGGCGAAGACATGGACCTGAGACGCCACCCCCACAAGCACACAGACTGTGGGTGCCAAGGGTTCCGTCCTGAGCGGCTGGTGGCATCTTCCTCTGGGTGTGGTGCTTTTGGGCCCCTCAATTGGGTTTGAGGTCCATTCACACTCCACATGCCCAGGGAACTCCCCGAAATTAAGACAGTGGAATAGGAAGAACTGACAACGTAAGAAAGGAACAAGACTGTGAGAAACAGCAGGCAGATCATGAAGAGCCCTGCAAAACTTGCAGAAATAAGGCTGGGCACAGTGGCTCACACCTGTCATCCCAGCACTTTGGGAGGCCGAGGCGGGCGGATCACGAGGTCAGGAGATCGAGACCATCTGGGCTAACATGGTGAAACCCCGTCTCTACTAAAAAAAAAAATACAAAAAGCTAGCCGGGCGAGGTGGTGGGCGCCTGTAGTCCCAGCTACTCGGGAGGCTGAGGCAGGAGAATGGCATGAACCCGGGAGGCAGAGCCTGCAGTGAGCTGAGATCCGGCCACTGCACTCCAGCCCGGGCCACAGAGCGAGACTCCGTCTCAAAAAAAAAAAATAGAATAAAATAATTAGCTGGGTGTGTTGGCAGACGCCCGTGGTCCCAGCTACTCAGGAGGCTGAGGCAGGAAAATCACTTGAATCCGGGAGGCGGAGGTTGCAGTGAGTTGAGATCCTGCCACTGCACTTCAGCCTGGGTCACAGAGTTAAAAAAATTAAAAAAAAAGAACTTATAGAAATAGAAAAAGGCATTGAAATTAGGAACTCGGTGGTGGGTTCAGCAGGAAGTGGGGTCCTGTCTGGTGGCTGCAGTGGAGTAGGTGAGCCAGGGTGTTCCGGGTGGTGGGGACAGAGCGAGAGGGAGCAGCTCAGGTCTGCAGGAGCCGCTGGAGAGACCCCGGGGGCAGGGGGTGGCTGAGCCTTGGCCACAACTGGGGACAAACACAATCAGCCTCACCTGGGAGTGAAAGCAGAACAGAGACAAGGAGGGGCTCTGGGCAGCTGGAGAGGGAGGCGGGCAAAAGCGCATGCTGCGGCCCAGGAGTCAGCAGGCAGAGGAGCGGCCACCCTGGAGTGCCTGACATCAGCTTGTAGTCCCCAAGGATGAGGCCCCCAGTCCCTGGTGGTGGGTTGAGACGTGGGTGTGGATTCTTTTTTTCAGGCCCCTGAGCCATGGTAAGGGAACGCACGCTGGCGCATAGTGGGCTGTGGAAAGGTGACCCCGGGCCTGCAAGCCGGCAGGGGGTGCTGCGGGCTGATGGTAGCTGATTTTGGTGAGGCTTTTTTTTGGCAGCGTCTCCCTCTGTCGCCCAGGCTGGAGTGCAATGGCGCGATCCCAGCTCACTGCAACCTCCGCCTCCCGGGTTCAAGCAATTCTCCTGCCTCAGCCTCCCAAGTAGCTGGGATTACAGGCACTCGCCACCACTCCTGCCTCATTTTTGTATTTTTGCTAGAGATGGGGTTTCGTCGTGTTGGTTAGGCTGGTCTCGAACGCCTGACCTCAAGTGATCTGCCCGAAGTGCCGGGATGACAGGCGTGAGCTTCTACCCGGCCTGGTGAGGGTGTTCCTGCCCCACTCAGTGCCTGTCAAGGGACAGAAGCAAGGGTTTCTGCAGCTGAGCGTGGGGAAGTCTCAGGGCCAGGTCTGGGGACTGAGGGGTTGGGTCCCTCCCTGGGTTCCAGCAGGGGTGGCGGGTGCTGGTGATGGCCAGTTGTTCTGTGCGTGGATTGTGAAAGGAGGGGCGGCACGGGCTAGGGCTGGTCCTGGGGATGCCTGTGGATCCCTCGGGGCTCCCCTCCCAGTTGAGGTCCCCATATTCATCTTGTGTCCACGTCCTGCTGGCCGCTTACCTGAGTGTAACGCAAGATCACTCTGTCCCCAGGAAGCAGGAGGAGCTGGTGCAGCAGGTGCGGAAGCGGCTGGAGGAGGCGCTGATGGCCGACATGCTGGCGCACGTGGAGGAGCTGGCCCGTGACGGCGAGGCGCCGCTGGACAAGGCCTGCACCGAGGACGATGACGAGGAAGACGAGGAGGATGAGGAGGAGGAGCCCGACCCGGACCCAGAGATGGAGCACGTCTAGGGCAGGTGCTGCGGGGCCATGGGGGCTCCCTGGAGTCGGGTCCTGGCAGTGGGGACTGCCTGGTGAACACAGATGTGGTCAGGATGGCGGGTGCCATCTCCCCAGAAGAGCCCAGGTGTGCCCATCCCGTGGAGTCGCTAAAGCCAGCCCTCCCTGTCCTTTCCAGAGGCCCTGCCGAGAGCCCGTGCTGCCCGCTGGAGCCGCCTGCAGACGCGGCCCTCGGCCCCACGTGAACCAGGCTCGGCGGCTGAGCCCAGCCCTGGAGACACCCGGGAGGAAGCCCGTGCTCCTGGCTCCCTCCTCAGCCTGTCCCCACTTCCCGGGGCCTCGGGACACACAGCTGGGGCTGCCCCCACCCAAAAGACCCTCCACGCTCCTCCTCTAAAGGGTCCGGCTTCGGGAAGTGCCGGGTGCTCCTGGGCCCCACCTGGCTCCCTATGACCTCGGGGCTTGAGGCCAGCTCTTCCCCACACCCGCTGCCCCATCTCCTTGAGACTGGAGAGCAGCCAGTAGGTGCCCGGCAGCTTGGCACCAAGGAGCGCTGACAGCTGGGAGGGTTTCTCGGTCTGAAGGCGTATTTTTGAAACCCACAGCACCCACTGTGCAGCTGAGGACAGGACTCCGGTCCGCTGTCGCGGGCGTGCAGGATGGCGCCACCCTCTGCCCTGCCATGTGACTGGTGGTGCCACAGACCCTCACCGTGCCTGAGTGGCACACCCAGGAGGCCACTCTCCTTCGAGGCACATCACCGGGTGGCCTTCCCTGTGTGCTGACGCCAGCCTTCGCTTCCAAAAACCAAACCTCAGCTGCTGCCAGTTGGTGCTCGGTCGCCTGGCGCTGCCAGAATGCTCCACTGCCAGCCGGCGCCCCTGCCTCGGTTTCCCTTCTGTTTAGTGGGGACACAGGCACCCAGCTTTGGGGTGGTGCTGACGCTCCCAGGGGTGCCAGGAGCCACTGGGACAGGGCGAGGCTCGCAGACGCCCCTTGAGGTGCCTGGCTCTCCAGGGAGCTTCTGGCCCAAGGCCGTCTGAAGGATCTGCTCCTTAACCCCCCAGTGCCTTGGCGAGGGCAGGTTCCAGGCCACAGACGCGTGCCCTGAGTGGACTCTGTGCCAGTCCCTGGTGCCCTCCTGGCCCTGCTGCCCAGTGAGGGCTCCTACTGGTGGGTTCATTGGCCTGGGCCCAGCGAGACCCCGCCTGCATTGACCTTAGGCCCATAGCGACAGCCTGTCCCGGCGCTGTCCCCGCCAGGATCTGGTCACTGCCCCCGGGGGACTAATGGGGCCTGACTGCGGGGGCTGTGGGAGCTGAGGAAGTGCCGCTCAGGAGCCGGGATCACCGCTCCACCGTCTGCCCTCCAAGGACACCCATGGGCGCGGTGGGCTGGTGGCTTCCTGCTGCTCCCTGTCAGTCAAAGCACAAATCCTCGGGACGGGCTCAAGGGCCACGGCAGCCGAGGGAAGCTCCAGGTGGGGACCATGTCTTCCTGGGGTTGGTGCCCTCCGGCTGGGACCCTTTGCCGGCTCAGGATCCCCGGGTGCTGCCGTGGGGTGGCCTCCCCTCTGTCTGGTGGAGGGAGCTGTGGGCGTGGGGATGTGACTGAATAAAGCCACCGTGGGTGGATGTGCTTGGAGCCTGGAGTTTGGTGCGTCCTCTAGACTTCGGTGCCCACGTTTGAGCTTCTGTCTTTGGTTGGATGATGAAAGGCTGAAGGCAGTGTGGGGACAGGGCCAGCAGGTCCCCCAACCTCGTGGACATTCACGACTCCAGGACATTCAGAGTCAGGCTTGGGGGTGTTCAGAGAAGACCAGGCCGGCCTGGGCATCTGTGGGCGAGGGCCGTGCTCCCTGTCGTGCCGCTCGCTCGGCCCAAGGAGCGTGGGTCTTGGCCCTGCTGCTGCAGTGAGGAAGATGGGCTGGGGCCCAGACCCAGCACCGCTCCTTCCAAAGGAAGCGAAGCAGGAGGGGCTGCCCGGGAGGGAGGGCTCCCCAGGCCCTCAGATCCTGCACAGCCGCTGTAGGGAGGGGAGCTGTGCCCCAGCGCCCCTGGACTTCCGCTCAGTAGCCACGGCCACTGGAAGCTGCTTTCTGGACCTGAAGGCTGTGAGACCACCTTAGGGTCTGCGGGCACCCAGAGACTCTCTGTCTCCCTCTTCCTGTCTCCCCTCTGTCCCTGTCTCCCTTGGTCTGTCTCTGTCTATCTCTGTGTCTCTGTCTCTTGCTCTCTCTCCCTCGGTCTCTATCTCTGTCTCGCTCTCTTGCTCTCTCTCCCTCTCTCAGCCCAGCTTCCTGTCACTGACACCCTGATCAGTCCCTCTGATCCTGGGGTTCTGGCCGTGTCCTGGCCTTGGTCTGAGATGTGACGACCCCCACCCCTGCCACAGGGCCCTCCCCACCAGCAGCCCATCCAGGCCCTGGGCCGTCGCTGTTGCCGAAGCTTGACAGTCCTTTCCTCTCTCCCTGAAACCTTGGGGACCCCCACAGGCCAAGGCAATACTGGCCATTGCTGGAGGTCGTGCCCAGTGAGAAGTGAGTTGTAGAATGTGTGGGCACCCAGGGGGCCAGTCCAGTGCTCAGGACCTTGTCAAATTCCCTGCCCTGGAAAAGTCTCACAGACCCCCAGGCTGAACCCTCTGGGCGCACTCAGGCCCCACACTCCAGCCCCAGAACCCAGACCTGGCACGGGGTGGGGAAGCCTGAGCTCCCAATGCTGGGATTTTTCTTGGGGGGCCATGACTAGCCTGCCCTGTGCAGTGCCAGGCCCCACCCTCAAAGGCCACTTCGCTGTCCCTCAGCCCCAAGACCTCTGGGACTTTCTTTTTTTTTTTTTTTGAGGCAGGAGTTTTGCTGTTCTTTGGCTCTTGTTGCCCAGGCTGGAGTGCAATGGTGTGATCTGGGCTCACTGCACCCTCCGCCTCCTGGGTTCAAGCCTCAGCCTCCCGAGTAGCCACCACGCCCAGCTCATTTTTGTGTTTTTAGTAGAGACGGTGTTTCACCGTGTTGGCCAGTCTGGTCTCAAACTCCTAACCTCAGGTGATCTGCCTGCCCCGGCTTCCCAAAGTGCTGGGATTACAGGCGTGAGCCACCACAGCAGCCCTTCTGGCACCTGTCAGCAGCAGCAGGAGCCTCACATGTCCCCCGCCTCCCCTCAGACCAAGCTCCCCAGATCAAGATCCTCTCCAGGGAGGAGAGGCCTCAGGACCCCCATGGCGAGGATGCACTTCCCAGCCCTCAGCTCAGCCACACGGACCACAGGGCTCCCAAGTCTCAGCAACACCAGCTGAGGGGCATCGTGCCTCTTCCACCACACCCAGGGCCCGTGCCTTGCTGTCCCCGCAGCCCCAAAACCCAGGCAGACAGGGACAGCCCTTCTGACCACCTCACACACTCACCACCGCAAAGACCCTCAGGGACGCCCCTCGCCTGTGTGTGTCCCCCGTGGCTGTCACAGCAAATCTCCAGGAGCCCGGAGGTGCCCAGGAAAACACCCCCAGCTTCGGGAATGTTCTTTCGGGCAGGGTCATACCAGAGCAGGACTCAGCTTTCCGGCAGTGGGTGGCTGGGCACTGCCTGTGAGATCCTGTCACACTTGTTCCAGATTCAAGGGGGCCCAGAAAGTATAAACAAGTCTAGTGCTCATCCAGGTATGAACGAACACAGCCTGGCCTGGCCACACGGTGGAGCAGGGCTCGGCCATGAACAGGAACCAGGCTCTGACACTGGCCGCCGCGTGGATGCCCCGGAGGAGTCCACCCTCAGCGAGAGAGACAGACACCATCACGGCGTGCGATCCCATTTGTGTGCATGTCCAGGACAGGCCGATTCAGAGACAGGAAGGGGACACGTGGTGCCAGCGGCTGGGGATTATGGGGAGTGGGGAAAATGGCTAAAGGGCACCCACAAAAGTTAATGATAATGTTCCACAATTTTTTTTTTTTTTTTTTGAGATAGAGTCTCGCTCTTGTCGCCCAGGCTGGAGTGCAATGGCGCGATCTCGGCTCACAGCAAGCTCTGCCTCCTAGGTTCAAGTGATTCTCCCGCCTCAGCCTCCCAAGTAGCCGAGATTACAGACATGTGCCACCACACCCAGTAGAGACGGGGTTGCACCATGTTGACCAGGCTGGTTACGAACTCCTGACCTCAGGTAATCCACCCACCTCCGCCTCCCAAAGTGCTGGGATTACATTCGTGAGCCACTGTGCCTCACCAGAATTGTGTAGGTTTTTTTTCCTCCTATTTCTTTTTTGGCATGGAGTTTCGCTCTTGTTGCCCAGACTGGAGTGCAATGGCGTGGTCTCGGCTCACTGCAACCTCCTCCTGGGTTCAGTAGATTCTCCAGCCTCAGCCTGCCGAGTAGCTGAGATTACAGGCGCCTGTCACCACACCCAGCTAATCTTTGTACTTTTAGTAGAGACGGGGTTTCACCATGTTGGCCATGGGCAAAAGAATTTTGTTGAAGGCAAATAATGTGAGACCACAAAACTGCCTTCCCTGCTCAGTTTTAATTTTCACAGTTTGGCCGGGCGCGGTGGCTCACGCCTGTAATCCCAGCTCTCAGGGAGGCAGAGGCAGGAGGATAGCTTGAGCCCAGGAGTTCAAGACCTGCCTGGGTAATACAGCGAGACCCCATTCTCCACAAAAAGGAAAAAAAAAAAAAAAAAAAAAAGACAAATTTTCACAGTTTTAATTTTTAGCCTTCTCTGGTTACCATAATAATGCACGCTCATGGCCATTCATTTGAAGATGTTTCCAGTTAACGTGTGTGAAGTGGGTTTTTTGAGATGTAATTTACAAGCAATAAAATGCTCCTGTCTCTACTGTTCCTGCCTTCCTTCTCCATCACAGGATTCTCCCAGAATGTTTTCCTTTTTCTTTCTGAATTTTGTTTTGCTTTTTAAGATGGGGTTTCACAGGCCGGGTATGGTGGCTCAAGCCTGTAATCCCAGCATTTTGGGAGGCCGAGACGGGCGGATCACGAGGTCAGGAGATTGAGACCATCCTGGCTAACACGGTGAAACCCCGT
>NW_012120043.1:1479365-1480743 GCF_000951035.1 Colobus angolensis palliatus | reverse complement strand
AAAAAAAAAAAAAAAAAAGATGAGGTTTCACTCTTGTCGCCAGGCTGGAATGCAATGGTGCGATCTCAGCTGACTGCAATCTCCACCTCCCCGGTTCAAGCAATTCTCCTGCCTCAGCCTCCCAAGTAGCTGGGATTACAGGTGCACACCACCATGCCCATCTAATTCTTTCTATTTTTAGTAGAGATGGGATTTTGCCATGTCGGCCAGGCTAGTCTTGAACTCCTGACCTCAAGTGATCCACTGATCTGCCCGCCTTGGCCCCTCAAAGTGCTGGGATTACAGGCGTGAGCCACTGCACCTGACCTTTTTTTTTCACTCTGTCGCCTAAGCTGGAGTGCAGTGGCGTAATCTCAGCTCACTGCAACCTCTGCCTCCCGGGCTCAAGTAGTCCTCCCACTTTAGACTCCCAAGTAGCTGGGATCATAGGTGCGGGCCATCGGACCCAGCTAATTTTAAAATTTTTTGTACAGGCTGGACAAGGTGGGTCACGCTTTTAATCCTACCTCTTTGCAGGGCCTAGGCAGGCAGATCACTTGAGGTCAGGAGTTTGAGACCAGTGTGGCCAACATGTACTAGAAAGCACGAAAATTAGCTGGGCATGGTGGTAAGTGCCTGTAGTCCCAGCTACTTCGGAGGTTGAGTCAGGAGAATCCCTTGAGCCACGGAGGAAGAGGTTGCAGTGAGTTGAGATCGTGCCACTGCACTCCAGCCTGGACAACAGAGTGAAGGGATTCTGTCTTCAAAAAAATAATAAACAGGCCAGACACAGTGGCTCACGCCTGTAATCCCAACACTTTGGGAGCCCTAGGCAGGAGGATCACCTGAGGTCGGGAGTGTAAGACCAGCCTGACCAACGTGGAGAAACTCCGTCTCTACTAAAAATACAACAGTAGCCAGGCGTGGTGTCGGGCGCCTGTAATCCCAGCTACTCAGGAGGCTGAGGCAGGAGCATTGCTTGAGCCTGAGAGGCGGAGGTTGCAGTGAGCCGAGATCGTGCCATTGCACTCCAGCCTGGGCAATGAGAGTCAGACTCTGTATCAAAAAATATAATAAATAAAAATAAGTAAATAGATTTCTTGTAGAGACAGGGGTCTAACTATGTTGACCAGGCTTGTCTTGAACTCCTGGCCTCCAGCGATCCTCCTACCTTGGTCTCCCAAAGTGTTGGGATTACAGGCACCATGCCAGGCTCCTTGTATTAAATATAATAAAAACAAAGAGACAATAAAACAAACCCAGGTGCTCCGCTGGCCCCGGAAGTCTCCTCTCTAACTCCACCATTTTGCCTGCCCCCCCAAGCGTGCCTATGCCCCACCCTGGGGGGGTTTGATGCTGTTTTCATCCACAGACTTTTACAAATGAATCTTTCAAAGAA
>NW_012120043.1:1475368-1477444 GCF_000951035.1 Colobus angolensis palliatus | reverse complement strand
CAGCTACTCGGGAGGCTGAGGCTGGAGAATGGCGTAAACCTGGGAGGCGGAGCTTGCAGTGAGCTGAGATCAGGCCACTGCACTCCAGCCCGGGCCACAGAGCGAGACTCCGTCTCAAAAAAAAAGAAAAAAAGTTAAGCCGAAGTGGTACGGGAGTGAGGTGGGCCTTGATCCTGTGACTCCTGTTCCCATGAGAAGAGGGAAACCAGGACCCAAACATATAGGGAGACATGGGTGTGTGAAGACGGAGGCCGAGGTCAGAGCGATGTGGCCACAATGAGCGATGGGGCCCAGAGCCCCCGGAAGCTGGAAGAGCTAGAAAGGACTCTCCCCAGAACCTTTGAAGGGGGCATGGCCCTGCCTACACTTCACTTGAGTTTTGACTCTGAGGCTCCAGAACTGGGAAAGAATTAAGTATTCATTGTTTCATTCATTCATGAATTCATTTGTTTATTAGACACACGAGTTTGTTTGTTCGTGTGTTTGTTTGTTTTTTGAGACGGAGTCTTGCTCTTTTGCCCAGGCTGAAGTATAGTGGTGTGATCTCGGCTCCCTGCAACCTCCCGGGTTCAAGCAATTCTCCTGCCTCAGCCTCCCAAGCAGCTGGCATTACAGGCTCATACCACCACACCCGGCTCATTTTCGTATTTTCAGTAAAGACGGGGTTTCACTGTGTTGGCCAGGCTGATGTAGAACTCCTGACCTCAAGTGATCCACCTGCCTCGGCCTCCCAAAGTGCTGGGATTACAGGCTTGAGCCACCGTGCCCGGCCTACAATGCCACTAATAATCACAACTGGCTGGGCATAGTGTTGCACACCTGTAGTCCCAGCAGATTGGGAGGCTGAGGCAGGAGGACTGCTTGAGGTTAGGAGTTCAAGACCATTGGGCAACAAAAAAATACCCCGTCTCTATAAATACAAAAGGTAGCCGGGTGTGGTGGTGCACACTTGTGGTCACAACTACTCGGGAGGCTGAGGCGGGAGGATTGCTTGAGCTTGGGAGTTCTGGGCCGTAGTGAGCTATGCTGATCCGCTGTCCACAGTAATATGATAACCTCTGTGGACTGGAAGGACCACCCAGTTGCCTAAGGAGGACTGAACCTGCCCACGTCAGAAACAGCTGCTCAAAGCTCTCATGCTGATCTGTCCTGGGGTCACACCTGTGAGCAGCCACTGCACCCCAGCCTGGGCAACACAGAGAAACCTTATCTCTAAAATAAACAAACAAACAAACAAACAAACAAATAAATAAATAAATAAATATTGAGGCAGAGCACAGTGGCTCACACCTGTAATCCCAGTACTTTGGGAGGCCAAGGCGGGTGGATCACCTGAGGTCAGGAGTTCAACACCAGCCTGGCCAACATGGTGAAACCCCGTCTGTACTAAAAATACAAAAATTAGTCAGGTGTGGTGGCACGTGCCTGTAATCCCAGCTACTCAGGAGGCTGAGGCAAGAGAATCACTTGAACCCGGGAGATGGAGGTTGCAGTGAACCAAGATTACATCACTGCACTCCAGCCTGGGCAACAGAGCAAGATTCCATCTGAAAAAGAAAGAAAAGACGGAATGGGAGGGGAGGGGAGGGAGAATCCTGGCTAACACGGTGAAATCCCGTCTCTACTAAAAAATATAAATATGGCCGGGCGTGGTGGCTCACGCCTGTAATCCCAATACTTTGGGAGGCCAAGGCGGATGGATCACCTGAGGTCAGGAGTTCAACACCAGCCTGGCCAACATGATGAAACCCCATCTGTACTAAAAATACAAAAATTAGTCAGGTGTGGTGGCATGTGCCTGTAATCCCAGCTACTCAGGAGGCTGAGGCAAGAGAAGCGCTTGAACCGAGGAGGTGGAGGTTGCAGTGAACTGAGATTGCATCACTGCACTCCAGCCGGGGCAACAGAGCAAGACTCTGTCCAAAAAAGAAAAGAAAAAAGAGAAGAGAAAAGAAGAGAAAAAGAAAGAAGGAAGGTAGAATCCTGACGAACACAGTGAAACTCCATCTACTAAAAAATACAAAAAATGGCCGGGCGTGGCAGCTCACACCTGTAATCCCAGCACTTTGGGAGGCC
>NW_012120043.1:1473279-1474107 GCF_000951035.1 Colobus angolensis palliatus | reverse complement strand
GTTGGCCAGGCTGGTCTCGAACTGCTGACCTCGTGATCCGCCCGCCTCGGCCTCCCAAAATGCTGGGATGATAGGCGTGAGCCACCACGCCTGGCAAGGTTGGCTTTGGAGGTGGACAACGCCCGTTGTAGGGAAAGGCACCCCAGAAGAGGGTGGGACTCCACATGGAGGGTTCTGGCTGGTGTGAACCTGTCCTCCCCAGGGACGCACCAATGCGGTAGAGAGGTCTCTGGCTGGGGGCACAGAGACGAGGTATGTGGCCTCTGGCGAGGCGGAGGAGGTGGCCTGAACTCAAAGCCTGGAGCCAGCCAGAGGGGAGCTAGGGGAGACTAGGAGAGACTAGGGGAGCTAGGGGAGACTAGGGGAGCCAGGGCAGACTAGGGGAGACTAGGGGAGCTAGGGGAGAGGGACCCCAGACCCTAGGGTGTGCATGATTGTGGAGGTGTTCCTGGCACAGAGGCCGGGGGTGGGGCAGGGATCCGACCCTAAAGCCCACCCTGATAGCAAGGAGTACTTGGGGACTGGCACACCAGGCCCTGGGGGGGTACACCATGGGGCATGGGGAAGACCCTGGCACAGAGGCGGTGGGCGGGGCAGGAGCCTGACTTCGAAGTCCAGTTGGATCGTGAGGGGTACTTGGAGGGGACCCCACGCCTTTGTGCAGTGAGGTGGGGGGGTCCCCGGCACAAGGAAGCGGGCGTGGAGCAAGGGACCTGGCTTGGGGGCGACCCGGATCTCTAGGGGGAATTGGGGAGCGGGACCTCGGGCCCTGGGGCGCGCGAGGCAGGGACTCTCAGGCTCGGGGCGCGAGCGCTGTCCAGGCCGGGG
>NW_012120043.1:1459016-1471849 GCF_000951035.1 Colobus angolensis palliatus | reverse complement strand
GGGGCACCCCACACCCAGCACAGGCGGCGGGGCGGGGCAAGCGCAGGTTTAGGGGTGGCTTAGGGGGGCCGCCTGCAGGGCCGGGAGAGAAGGCTGACAGTACAAAGAGCGCACGTCTGGGTCCCCAGACTGGGGCCCTGACTGGGGTGTGGACGGGACCTGGCAAGAGAGGGTCCCTGCTCCACTCTCCGGCCCCGAGTCAGGGATTTGGGGGCCTGGGAAGAACCGGCTGTCAAAGCCACTTCTGGGGTGCAGCCTGCTGGGCAGGCCGGCGGGCGGCAGGCCCCGGGTGTGGGGTCCAGCGGTGGCATCGTCGGAGCTTCCCTCTGGCCGCCCCATTGTTCTCTTTGTTAGAGAGCTAGGCTGAGATTTGCAGGGTGACATCAGGCCGGCCGCTGCTCATTGGCCCCCGAGCTGCGGGGCGGGCGGGTGGGTGGTGGGCAGTGCCTGGCCCAGCTCACACCCACCACCCCATTAGCCACCCGCCCGCCCGCCTCCCTCAACTTTCTCCTGCCTTCCCGCCACCCCTACCCACTCCTGGCTCCCCGCTGACCGCTGGTGATCAGCCAGGTTCTAGAACTTGGGGTGGGGCCTTGGCGGGGCTAGGTGGGGTGGCAGGACACTTGAGCTGGGGGTCCCTGCCTCCCCCAGGGCCCTCAGGAACCCAGGCCAGAGAAAGGTGTGGGGGGCTGGGATTGCAAGGTCATCTGTGGCCCTGGCCGCAGGTGGGGGACCACCAGGGTGCCCTCTCCTCTGCCCCTTCCCTCTGTCCAGGTGGGTGGGGCAGCATGGCCTCCTGTCTTTTGGTCAGTCATTTGTCCAGCTCATGTGGGGACCCATGGAGGGTCAGGCATGGTGCTGGCCCGGGAAGCATGCTCTGGAATGGCGAATGCGGAGGGACTGGGTGCTCTGGCTGCCCTCAGTGGGACTCCCCAGCAGGAGGGTGCCTTACCATCCTGTTACTGCCTCCCCATTGAGGCCTTCCACCCGGCCTCCATGTCCGATAACCAGGGCTTAGAACAGGACAGCTGCCCTGTGCAGTGTGCAGGAGCCTGCGGTGACAGACGTCCAAGCCGAGGCCTGGGGACCAAGTGTCCAAAGGCACCAGGCTGAGCCACCAGGTGGTGGAGGGTGTGGCTGTGTTCTATGTGAACTCGTGTGTCCTGGCACCCGAAGGGCCTTTGAGCGAGGCTGTGACCACATGGGGAGCTGGCAGGAGTCAGGGTCAGGCTGAGAGCTTCTAGACCTGTGGCCTCAGGGTGGGAATTCTCTAGGGGCAGGTCCATGGGAGATGGAGTCCGTGGGCACCAGGCTTAGCCGCCCACTTCTGGCCTGTGCGTTCTGCATCCACTTACTGGGCTCTCGCTGGTGGTGGTCAGCAAGGCAGGCCCTGGGGCACAGTGGGGGTGGCGGGAGAGTGGGCCCTGATTGCTTGCCCGGCAGGCCGCAGTGGCCCCGTGACCCTGTGCAGGTGACAGCCCCCTCTCTGTGATGTGCAGACGTCTCACCTCCATTCGGATAGAGGATTCTGGGGCAAGATGCTGGTTTTATTTATTTATTTATAAGACGGAGTTTTGCTCTTTCTCCCAGGCTGGAGTGCAGTGACGCGATCTGGGCTCACTGCAAACTCCGCCTTCCGGTTTCAAGCTATTCTCCTGCCTCGGCCTCCTGAGTAGCTGGGATTACAGGCACCCGCCACCAAAACAGGCTAATTTTTTTGTATTTTTAGTGGAGACAGGGTTTCATCCACGCCCGGCTGATTTTTGTATTTTTAGTAGAGACGGGGTCTCGAACTCCTGACCTGAAGTGATCCGTCAGCCTCTGCCTCCCAAAGTGCTGGGATTACAGGCCTGAGCCACCGCGCCCCGGCTTATTTATTTATTAGTTTTTATTTTTAAAAATTTCTTGTAGAGACAGAGTCTCGTTCTGTTGGAGTGCAGTGGCACGATCTTGGCTCACTGCAACCTCTGCCTCCCGGGTTCAAGTGATTCTCCTGCCTCAGCCTCCGAAGTAGCTGGGATTACAGGTGCATGCCACCACACCCGGCTTATTTATTTATTAGTTTTTATTTTTAAAAATTTCTTGTAGAGACAGAGTCTCGTTCTGTTGGCCAGGCTGGTCTTGAACTCCTGACCTCAAGCGATCCTCCCACCTCAGTTACCCAGAGTGCTGGGGCTGCTACAGGTGTGAGCTACCATGCCTGCACCCAAGTTGCTGGTTCTAATTCCAGCTCCAGGTCACACACAGCAGCCACCCCGTAAGTGGAGTGCAGGTTGCCAGGGATGTGACTGTGACTGCCATGACAGGTTGGCAGCTTCAGTAGTCCTTACGTCTTCCACACTGTAGAACCGTCTGTGGCTCCCAGCTTCTCCCACCCACCCCGTTGTCAAGCACACTTTCCAATGTCCTCTGTGCCCCAGCCCTGCCCCTTCACTCACCTTCTTCTCCACCCCGGGGCTCTCTGAGCTTCTCATGCTTTTCTGTCAAACCCACCCTCCAAGGCTGCCCCTTCCCTGGAGGGCAGGAGGGGTGCTCCTGTCCAGTCTCCCCACCTACACCAGAGTCACACAGGCCTGGCACCAGCCCTCTGCCCGGTAGCCATGTGCTGTTCTCTGAGGCTCAGTTCTCTCGATCCTAGAGGGAGGTCTGAGTGCTTTCTGGGCAGACCGTGGTCATTCACACCCATTCACACCTTCTGAGTTCCCACCCATCTGCTGGAGGCTCCAATTCATTTGTTTGCTAGATCTTTTTTTTTTTTTTTTTTGAGACGGAGCCTCGCTCTGTTGCCCAGGCTGGAGTGCAGTGGTGCGATCCCGGTTCACTGCAAGCTCCGCCTCCCAGGTTCAAGCCATCCTCCTGCCTCAGCCCCACTAGTAGCTGGGATTACAGGCACACGCCACCACACCCAGCTGGTTTTTGTATTTTCAGTAGAGACGAGGTTTCGCCATGTTGGCCCAAAGTGCTGGGATTACAGGCGTGAGCCACCGCGCCCGGCCCCTGGCTGATTTTTGTATTTTCAGTAGAGAAGGGAGTTCGCCGTGTTGGTCAGGCTGGTCTCAAACTCCTGACCTCAGGCGATCCGCCCGCCTTGGCCTCCTGAAGTGCTGGGATTACAGGCGTGAGCCTCTGCACCCAGCCATTGGCTAGATCTTTATTGAGTGCCTACTGTGTGCTGAGCCTGTGCCAGACTCGACCTGCCCCATCTCACTGAGGCCCATAATGTTCCCCAGGGAAGGTCCTGCAGCTCCCAGGTCACAGATGGGGAGGCAGAGGCTGCAGGAGGTAAAGGGTAGGTAAAAAGTGATGGGATAGCAGCACTTTGAGAGGCTGAGGCAGGAGGATCCCTTGAGCCTAGGAATTGGGAACAGCCCGGCCAACACGGCAAAACCCTGTCTCTACCAAAAAAATACAAAAATTAGGCATGGTGGCACACTCCTGCGACTCCAGCTACTCAGCAGACTGAGGCGGGAGGATTACTTGAGCCTGGGAGGCCGAGGCTGCAGTAAGCTGTGATCTTGCCACCGTATTCCATTCTAGGCAACAGAGCAAGACCCAGTCTCCAAAACAAAAAAATCACGGGCTGGGATTCAAACCCTAGTTTCTCTGGTGGGTCAATAAGAAAATTTCAGATTCCAAAGCTGGAGGGCTGGGGGTGGGGGAGGCAGCCCTGTTTGGGAGACAGGCAAAGTGGAGATCCAAGAGGACAGGCGTCTCCCTCCAGCTGGCCAGCAAAGGCGCTCTAGGGGACCTCAGGCCCTGCTCCTGCTGAGACCCCAACATGTACCCTTCTTTCTCACCCCACCCTGGACGAATCTGCGCTCTGTGGTAGCCCCTCGCCCTACACGTTCCCAGGGACAGGAACCGGGGCAGGTGCTTGGGTCTTCAGTGTCTTGCCAGGGCCTGTACACAGAAGGTCGTCTGTAGCTAATGAATGAATGCATGAGTGAATGATTTGAAGGCAGGGCTTGGACTGAAAGCTTCTCAGGGGGCTCCCTGTCTCCGCTGTTGGCACAGGCTGAGGATAGTGGCTTCAGACTGTCCCCCTCGGCTGGAGGAGACCCCAGCTCACTGTTGGCTCTCCTGTCCCTTCTTCCTGGCTGAAGCCCTAGAGGCTCCCTTCTCCCATCTCCACAGGCCTCAGGTGTTTTCCTGGCAGCTGGGGACAGTGCTGGGTGTTGGTGGGGACCGTGGCTTGGTTTTCCTGTCCATACACTGCAGAGCCCTAGAAAGAAAGGGTCCGCTGGGTCACCTCCACACTGCAGACCCAAACTGAGAGTTCTGGCGTCAGTCAGTGTACATACTCCCTTCATTCCCGGAGAGGTTTTTTCTCTTCATTCCCCAAGCGGTTTGTTTGTTTGTTTGTTTTTGAGACGGAGTCTCTCTCTGTCACCCAGACTGGAGTGCAGTGGCACGATCTCAGCTCACTGCAAGCTCTGCCTCCACGCTGTTCTCCTGCCTCAGCCTCCCGAGTAGCCGGGACTACAGGCGCCTGCCACCACGCCAGGCTAATTTTTTTTGTATTTTTAGTAGAGACGGGGTTTCGCCGTGTCAGCCAGGACGATCTCGATCTCCTGACCTCGTGATCCGCCCGCCTCGGCCTCCCAAAGTGCGGAGATTACAGGCGTGAGCCACCGCGCCCGGCCAAGGTGTTTTCTTTTCTTTTTGAGACAGGGTGTTGCTCTTGTCACCCAGGCTGGAGTACAGTGGCTCAGTCTCGGCTCACTGCAGCCTCCACCTGCCGGGTTCAAGCAATTCTTTCACCTCACCCTCCTGAGTAGCTGGGATTACAGGCATGCACCACCACACCAGGCTCATTTTTGTATTTTTAATAGAGATGGGATTTTGCCATGTTGGCCAGGCTGGTCTTGAACTCCTGACCTCAGGTCATCCGCCTGTCTCCACCTCCCAAAGTGTGGGATTACAGGCGTGAGCCACCACGCCCAGCGGTTTTTGTTGTTTTTATTTTTATTTATTTATCTATTTTGAGACAGGGTCTGGTTCTATTCCTCTGTCTGGAGTGCAGTGGTGCAATCACAGCTCACTGCAGCCTCAACCTCCCAGGCTCAGGCGACCCTCCCGCCTCCGCCTCCCGAGTAGCTGGGGCCACAGGTAGGCACCAACACTCCCGGCTAATTTTTTTTTTTTTTTTTTTTTTTTTTTTGAGGCGGCGTCTCTCTCTGTCACCCAGGCTAGAGTGTACTAGCATAATCTCGCAACCTCTGCCTCCCGGGTTCAAGCGATTCTCCTGCCTCAGCCACCTGAGTAGCTGGGATTACAGGTGCCCACCACCACACCTGGCTAATTTTTGTATTTTTAGTAGAGATGGGTTTTCGCCACGTTAGTCAGTCTGGTCTCGAACTCCTGGCCTTGTAATCCACTGTGCCCAGCCCACACCTGACTGATTTTTAAAAATTTTTTGTGAAGGCCGGATGTGGTGGTTCACACCTGTAATTCTAGCACTTATGGGAGGCTGAGATGGGAGGATCAACTGAGCCCAAGAGTTCCAGACCAGCCTGGGCAGCATAATAAGGCTCTATCTCTGCAGGAAAGCTTTAAACAGTCAGCCAGGCATGGTGGTGCGTCACTGTGGTCCCAGCTACTTGGGAGGCTGGGGTGGGAGGATCACTTGAGCCCAGGAGGTCAAGGCTGCAGTGAGCTGTGATGGTGTCACTGCACTCCAGCCTGGGCAACCGAGTGGGACCCTTTACAGAAACAGGATCTTCCTGTGTTGCCCAGGCTGGTCTCGAACTCCTGGCCTCAAGTGATCCTCCTGCTTTGACCTCCCAAACTGCTGGGACTACAGGTGTGAGCCACTGTGCCTGGCCTGGGACGGGGTTTTGACATCCTTGTTTGATAGCTGAACCAGTTTCCCTCCTCCCCACCAGACCCCTCAGCTCCGGCTGGCTTCCGTGGCGGCCCAGGTCTGCGATGCAGCTGTTCCGCGTCGCCCGGCTGCCTGGCTGGGGGCAGCCGCGTGTTGGACTGAGTGTTGGCTATGGGGCCTTGTTCTTGTCCCGTCCTGCTTCCAGAAGCCTGCCCTTGCTCTTGCCTCAGCGGCTCCCTGCGGTTCACGTTCCCCTTCCTGCCTTGGCAAATCTGTCCAGCCTGGGCTGGCGGCCTCGGCTCCCACACCAGGACTTGTGGTTTCATTGGTGAGTCTGGAGTGCACGGTTATCTGCAGCCAGGACCCCGGATGGGCCAGATGAGTGACGCCCGCTGGTGTATGTGCTGCGTGGGGCCCCGAGGCCCTGCCCTGGCATGGAGAGACTTGGCTGCTGTGGGCTGGGGATGTGGGACAGGTCAGGGCCCAGACTCTGGGGTGGTCACCCCCATTCCCAGGCATCTCAAGCCCTCCGAGTTGGAGGGGACATGGCCCCCAGACCTGCATTTCAGTGCCTTTGTGTCCGCCAGAGCCCTCCCCTCCGGCTTCCTGTGACTCTGGCCTCGCTGGGGCAGGGGTGGGGCCAGGGTCGCTCCTGGAGCCCTGATTCCTTGGCCTCTTGGGGTCTTGATGTGGGTGGGGTTCTGGGGGCCAGCACGTGTCAAAGTGGCGGCACCACCAATGAATTGAGCTCAAACTCTATCTTTGAGATCCTAGAGGCCTTGTAGCTGTGAGGTCTCCACCCAGCGCCGCCGTCTGGGATAGGGCAGGATGGAGTAAGGGGAGGGGGAGGCGGCCAGGTCCCTCCCCTGCCCCGACGCACCGGTGGCTCCCAGCACCATCGTGGTTTCTGCTCAGACAGTCACATACCCCCTTCCTGCACCCCCATCTCCCAAATTTGTCATCTCACCCAGACCAGATTTTCTGTGACCACAGTGTGTGAGCCCAGCGGTGGCCACGTCGGGGCAGCCTCTCCCGTGTGTGACCCTCTAGGGACCCGGGACAGCTCTCAGATCAGCAAGGGAGGACCCCTGCTGCGCCCTGGCAACGTTGGCGAGCTGTGCCCTCTGCTGGGTCAGCGTGATGGGGAGCAAGCCCACCTCCTGCCATGGGCAGGGCCAGTGGAGTCCCCGTCTGTGGGTGGCACCTCCTGCCCCAGCCTTGCTAGGTCTCTGCTCCGTGTGCCTCAGTTTCCTCTCCTCAAGGAGGATCTCCCTAAAGCAAACACTGTGGGCTGCCACGGGCCACTGGCCTGGTCATGGCCCTCTGAGGGCCTGTGAAGCCAGGCCTATTACCTTCCACTTTCACAGTGAAGAAACAGGCATAGCAAGGTCCCCGAGTGCCCAGGGACTCCCCAGCCCCATCCCCCGGCCTCAGGGAGGCAGCTCAGAAAGTCAGGCATGTGACGAGAGACTCAGAAGAGCAGGCCCAACTCGGTGCAGTCAAGGTGGGCTTCCTGGAGGAGGGGGACAATGGACTGCACAGAGGAATGGACCGCACATCGCACTGGATGCAATGGAGGCGAACAGAATGCTGCAAGTGGGAAGGACAGGTGTGGCGGCAGCGCTGCTGCGGTGGGCGAACTGCTGTCCCCCTCTGAGTGGGTGCATCCCCGCCACCCCTCCCAGGGTCCTCCCTGCCGAGCCCCTGGGACCACCAGCCTCCAGGCCCCACGCCTTCCATCTTCCTGGCCCAGGCAGTTTCTGACTTCGTCCCCATCAAAAGTGCTGATCCTGCTCATTTTCTCTCTCTGGCTGTGGGAGAGTTAGCAACACTGTTTTCCTCTCAGAGCCACCTCCTGACTGTATTGAAACAACATTCCTGCGGCTCCCTCTGCTTCCCCAGAGTCTGAGGGGGTTGCGGGCAGTGTCTCAAAACCCTTTCAGGCCGGGCACGGTGGCTCAAACCTGTCATCCCAGCACTTTGGGAGGCCGAGGCAGGAGGACTGCTTGAGCCCAGGAGTTTGAAACCAGCCTGGGCAACATAGTGAGAACCCATCTCTACAAAAACTAAAAATAGGCCGGGCACGGTGGCTCGTGCCTGTAATCCCAGCACTTTGGGAGGCCGAGGCAGGAGGACTGCTTGAGCCCAGGAGTTTGAAACCAGCCTGGGCAACATAGTGAGAACCCATCTCTACAAAAACTAAAAATAGGCCGGGCACGGTGGCTCGTGCCTGTAATCCCAGCACTTTGGGAGGCCGAGGCAGGAGGACTGCTTGAGCCCAGGAGTTTGAAACCAGCCTGGGCAACATAGTGAGAACCCATCTCTACAAAAACTAAAAATAGGCCGGGCACGGTGGCTCGTGCCTGTAATCCCAGCACTTTGGGAGGCCGAGGCAGGAGGACTGCTTGAGCCCAGGAGTTTGAAACCAGCCTGGGCAACATAGTGAGAACCCATCTCTACAAAAACTAAAAATAGGCCGGGCACGGTGGCTCGTGCCTGTAATCCCAGCACTTTGGGAGGCCGAGGCAGGAGGACTGCTTGAGCCCAGGAGTTTGAAACCAGCCTGGGCAACATAGTGAGAACCCATCTCTACAAAAACTAAAAATAGGCCGGGCACGGTGGCTCGTGCCTGTAATCCCAGCACTTTGGGAGGCCGAGGCAGGAGGACTGCTTGAGCCCAGGAGTTTGAAACCAGCCTGGGCAACATAGTGAGAACCCATCTCTACAAAAACTAAAAATAGGCCGGGCACGGTGGCTCGTGCCTGTAATCCCAGCACTTTGGGAGGCCGAGGCAGGAGGACTGCTTGAGCCCAGGAGTTTGAAACCAGCCTGGGCAACATAGTGAGAACCCATCTCTACAAAAACTAAAAATAGGCCGGGCACGGTGGCTCGTGCCTGTAATCCCAGCACTTTGGGAGGCCGAGGCAGGAGGACTGCTTGAGCCCAGGAGTTTGAAACCAGCCTGGGCAACATAGTGAGAACCCATCTCTACAAAAACTAAAAATAGGCCGGGCACGGTGGCTCGTGCCTGTAATCCCAGCACTTTGGGAGGCCGAGGCAGGAGGACTGCTTGAGCCCAGGAGTTTGAAACCAGCCTGGGCAACATAGTGAGAACCCATCTCTACAAAAACTAAAAATAGGCCGGGCACGGTGGCTCGTGCCTGTAATCCCAGCACTTTGGGAGGCCGAGGCAGGAGGACTGCTTGAGCCCAGGAGTTTGAAACCAGCCTGGGCAACATAGTGAGAACCCATCTCTACAAAAACTAAAAATAGGCCGGGCACGGTGGCTCGTGCCTGTAATCCCAGCACTTTGGGAGGCCGAGGCAGGAGGACTGCTTGAGCCCAGGAGTTTGAAACCAGCCTGGGCAACATAGTGAGAACCCATCTCTACAAAAACTAAAAATAGGCCGGGCACGGTGGCTCGTGCCTGTAATCCCAGCACTTTGGGAGGCCGAGGCAGGAGGACTGCTTGAGCCCAGGAGTTTGAAACCAGCCTGGGCAACATAGTGAGAACCCATCTCTACAAAAACTAAAAATAGGCCGGGCACGGTGGCTCGTGCCTGTAATCCCAGCACTTTGGGAGGCCGAGGCAGGAGGACTGCTTGAGCCCAGGAGTTTGAAACCAGCCTGGGCAACATAGTGAGAACCCATCTCTACAAAAACTAAAAATAGGCCGGGCACGGTGGCTCGTGCCTGTAATCCCAGCACTTTGGGAGGCCGAGGCAGGAGGACTGCTTGAGCCCAGGAGTTTGAAACCAGCCTGGGCAACATAGTGAGAACCCATCTCTACAAAAACTAAAAATAGGCCGGGCACGGTGGCTCGTGCCTGTAATCCCAGCACTTTGGGAGGCCGAGGCAGGAGGACTGCTTGAGCCCAGGAGTTTGAAACCAGCCTGGGCAACATAGTGAGAACCCATCTCTACAAAAACTAAAAATAGGCCGGGCACGGTGGCTCGTGCCTGTAATCCCAGCACTTTGGGAGGCCGAGGCAGGAGGACTGCTTGAGCCCAGGAGTTTGAAACCAGCCTGGGCAACATAGTGAGAACCCATCTCTACAAAAACTAAAAATAGGCCGGGCACGGTGGCTCGTGCCTGTAATCCCAGCACTTTGGGAGGCCGAGGCAGGAGGACTGCTTGAGCCCAGGAGTTTGAAACCAGCCTGGGCAACATAGTGAGAACCCATCTCTACAAAAACTAAAAATAGGCCGGGCACGGTGGCTCGTGCCTGTAATCCCAGCACTTTGGGAGGCCGAGGCAGGAGGACTGCTTGAGCCCAGGAGTTTGAAACCAGCCTGGGCAACATAGTGAGAACCCATCTCTACAAAAACTAAAAATAGGCCGGGCACGGTGGCTCGTGCCTGTAATCCCAGCACTTTGGGAGGCCGAGGCAGGAGGACTGCTTGAGCCCAGGAGTTTGAAACCAGCCTGGGCAACATAGTGAGAACCCATCTCTACAAAAACTAAAAATAGGCCGGGCACGGTGGCTCGTGCCTGTAATCCCAGCACTTTGGGAGGCCGAGGCAGGAGGACTGCTTGAGCCCAGGAGTTTGAAACCAGCCTGGGCAACATAGTGAGAACCCATCTCTACAAAAACTAAAAATAGGCCGGGCACGGTGGCTCGTGCCTGTAATCCCAGCACTTTGGGAGGCCGAGGCAGGAGGACTGCTTGAGCCCAGGAGTTTGAAACCAGCCTGGGCAACATAGTGAGAACCCATCTCTACAAAAACTAAAAATAGGCCGGGCACGGTGGCTCGTGCCTGTAATCCCAGCACTTTGGGAGGCCGAGGCAGGAGGACTGCTTGAGCCCAGGAGTTTGAAACCAGCCTGGGCAACATAGTGAGAACCCATCTCTACAAAAACTAAAAATAGGCCGGGCACGGTGGCTCGTGCCTGTAATCCCAGCACTTTGGGAGGCCGAGGCAGGAGGACTGCTTGAGCCCAGGAGTTTGAAACCAGCCTGGGCAACATAGTGAGAACCCATCTCTACAAAAACTAAAAATAGGCCGGGCACGGTGGCTCGTGCCTGTAATCCCAGCACTTTGGGAGGCCGAGGCAGGAGGACTGCTTGAGCCCAGGAGTTTGAAACCAGCCTGGGCAACATAGTGAGAACCCATCTCTACAAAAACTAAAAATAGGCCGGGCACGGTGGCTCGTGCCTGTAATCCCAGCACTTTGGGAGGCCGAGGCAGGAGGACTGCTTGAGCCCAGGAGTTTGAAACCAGCCTGGGCAACATAGTGAGAACCCATCTCTACAAAAACTAAAAATAGGCCGGGCACGGTGGCTCGTGCCTGTAATCCCAGCACTTTGGGAGGCCGAGGCAGGAGGACTGCTTGAGCCCAGGAGTTTGAAACCAGCCTGGGCAACATAGTGAGAACCCATCTCTACAAAAACTAAAAATAGGCCGGGCACGGTGGCTCGTGCCTGTAATCCCAGCACTTTGGGAGGCCGAGGCAGGAGGACTGCTTGAGCCCAGGAGTTTGAAACCAGCCTGGGCAACATAGTGAGAACCCATCTCTACAAAAACTAAAAATAGGCCGGGCACGGTGGCTCGTGCCTGTAATCCCAGCACTTTGGGAGGCCGAGGCAGGAGGACTGCTTGAGCCCAGGAGTTTGAAACCAGCCTGGGCAACATAGTGAGAACCCATCTCTACAAAAACTAAAAATAGGCCGGGCACGGTGGCTCGTGCCTGTAATCCCAGCACTTTGGGAGGCCGAGGCAGGAGGACTGCTTGAGCCCAGGAGTTTGAAACCAGCCTGGGCAACATAGTGAGAACCCATCTCTACAAAAACTAAAAATAGGCCGGGCACGGTGGCTCGTGCCTGTAATCCCAGCACTTTGGGAGGCCGAGGCAGGAGGACTGCTTGAGCCCAGGAGTTTGAAACCAGCCTGGGCAACATAGTGAGAACCCATCTCTACAAAAACTAAAAATAGGCCGGGCACGGTGGCTCGTGCCTGTAATCCCAGCACTTTGGGAGGCCGAGGCAGGAGGACTGCTTGAGCCCAGGAGTTTGAAACCAGCCTGGGCAACATAGTGAGAACCCATCTCTACAAAAACTAAAAATAGGCCGGGCACGGTGGCTCGTGCCTGTAATCCCAGCACTTTGGGAGGCCGAGGCAGGAGGACTGCTTGAGCCCAGGAGTTTGAAACCAGCCTGGGCAACATAGTGAGAACCCATCTCTACAAAAACTAAAAATAGGCCGGGCACGGTGGCTCGTGCCTGTAATCCCAGCACTTTGGGAGGCCGAGGCAGGAGGACTGCTTGAGCCCAGGAGTTTGAAACCAGCCTGGGCAACATAGTGAGAACCCATCTCTACAAAAACTAAAAATAGGCCGGGCACGGTGGCTCGTGCCTGTAATCCCAGCACTTTGGGAGGCCGAGGCAGGAGGACTGCTTGAGCCCAGGAGTTTGAAACCAGCCTGGGCAACATAGTGAGAACCCATCTCTACAAAAACTAAAAATAGGCCGGGCACGGTGGCTCGTGCCTGTAATCCCAGCACTTTGGGAGGCCGAGGCAGGAGGACTGCTTGAGCCCAGGAGTTTGAAACCAGCCTGGGCAACATAGTGAGAACCCATCTCTACAAAAACTAAAAATAGGCCGGGCACGGTGGCTCGTGCCTGTAATCCCAGCACTTTGGGAAGCCAAGGAGGGTGGATCACCTGAGGTCAGGAATTCAAGACTGTCCTGGCCAACATGGTGAAACCCCGTCTCTACGAAAAATTAAAAAAAAATTAACTGGGCCGGGCGCAGTGGCTCATGCCTGTAATCCCAGCACTTTGGGAGGCCGAGATGGGTGGATCACGAGGTCAGGAGATCGAGACCATCCTGACTAACACGGTGAAACCCTGTCTCTACTAAAAATACAAAAATTAGCCGGGCACGGTGGCGGGTGCCTGTAGTCCCAGCTACATGGGAGGCTGAGGCAGGAGAATGGCGTGAACCCGGGAGGCGGAGCTTGCAGTGAGTGGAGATCGCGCCACCGCACTCCAGCCTGGGCGATGGAGCGA
>NW_012120043.1:1457442-1458011 GCF_000951035.1 Colobus angolensis palliatus | reverse complement strand
TCTCCTGACCTCGTGATCCACCCGTCTTGGCCTCCCAAAGTGCTGGGATTACAGGCTTGAGCCACCGCGCCCGGCCTCCTCTCATTTCTATAAGATAAAAGTTCCAAGTCAAGGTATGGGCAGGGAGGGCTCTGTGGAGGGAGCGGGAGGCATCTTCAGTTTGCGGGGGCTGGGGCCAGTCCTTGGCTCGTAGAGATAACACTGCAATCTCAGTCTCTGTCCCCACAAGGCCGGCTCCTGTGTGTATGTCTCTTTTTTTTCTTCTTTTTTGGAGACATGGTCTTGCTCTGTCACCCAGGCTACAGTGCAGTGTTGTGATCCTAGCTCACTGCAGCCTCCACCTCCCGGGCTCAGGTGATCCTCCCACTTCAGCCTCCCGAGTGGCTAAGACTACAGGTGTTCACCACCACACCTGGCTAGTTTTGTTGTTGTTGTTGTTTTTACTAGAGATGGGGTCCTGCTATGTTGCCCAGACTGGTCTCAAACTCCTGGCCTCCAGTGATCCTCCCGCCTCAGATTCCCAGAGTACTAGGATTACGGGTGTGAGCCACTGCAGCCTGCCACTATGG
>NW_012120043.1:1455701-1457162 GCF_000951035.1 Colobus angolensis palliatus | reverse complement strand
AGAGAGAGTTTCGCTCTGTCACCCAGGCTGGAGTGCAGTGGTGTGCAATCTTGGCTCACTGTAGTCTCTACCTCCCAGGTTCAAGCGATTCTTCTGCCTCAGCCTGCCGATTACCTGGCACTAATGGTGCCTGCCACCATGCTTGGCCAATTTTTTGTATTTTTAGTAGAGACAGGGTTTCACCATGTAGGGCAGGCTGGTCTTGAACTCCTGACCTTGTGACCCGCTCCTCTTGGCCTTCCAAAGTGCTGGGATTACAGGGGTGAACAATGACACCCCACTTTTTTTAGTTGGAGTCTTGCTTTGTTGTCCGGGCTGGGGTACAGTGTTGCGATCTCGGCTCACTGCAACCTTCTTCTCCTGGGTTCAAGTGATTCTCCTGCCTCAGCCTCCGAGGTACCTGGGACTACAGGTGCCTGCCACTACACCCCAATCATTTTTTGTACTTTTAGTAGAGAGAGGGTTTCACCATTTTGGCCAGGCTGGTCTCGAACTCCTGACCTCAAGTGATACTCCTGCCTCGGCCTCCCAAAGTGCTGGTATTACATGTATGAGCCACTGCACCCGGCTAACCCTACCTATTAATACCGTCAACGCCAGATATTAGGGTCCAGCTTATGAACTTGGGGGAAACACTCACACCCCAGCCGTCACACTCTGTGGTCCCAGGTGAACGGCGCACACCTTTCAACCTAAAACAGGTCCCCTTGCTGTCTTGCTTCTATGCCAAACCCTGGCGCCCAGAGGGGAAACTGAGGCCCGGGGAAGAAGGGATGTGGTGTCAGGATGAAATGATGTTGGGCACAGGCTGGGAGGTAGGGACTCCCTCACTGGCTCTGCAGCCCGCATGCCCCTTTGGGTCACCTTGTCCTTCCACTCCTTCCCCGACAGGCTGCAAAATCAAGGCCCTGCGGGCCAAGACAAACACCTACATCAAGACCCCGGTGCGGGGCGAGGAGCCGGTCTTCATCGTGACGGGCCGGAAGGAGGACGTGGAGATGGCCAAGCGTGAGATCCTGTCGGCGGCCGAGCACTTCTCCATTATCCGCGCCACGCGCAGCAAGGCCGGGGGTCTGCCCGGCGCCGCCCAGGGCCCGCCCAACCTCCCCGGACAGACCACCATCCAGGTGCGCGTGCCCTACCGGGTGGTGGGGCTGGTGGTGGGGCCTAAGGGCGCCACCATCAAGCGCATCCAGCAGCGGACGCACACCTACATCGTGACGCCCGGGCGTGACAAGGAGCCGGTGTTCGCGGTCACCGGGATGCCCGAGAACGTGGACCGCGCGCGCGAGGAGATCGAGGCGCACATCACACTGCGCACCGGCGCCTTCACCGATGCGGGCCCCGACAGTGACTTCCACGCCAACGGCACAGACGTCTGCCTGGACCTGCTCGGGGCAGCCGCCAGCCTCTGGGCCAAGACCCCAAACCCAGGGCGACGGCCCCCCACGACCACGGCCG
>NW_012120043.1:1448506-1454676 GCF_000951035.1 Colobus angolensis palliatus | reverse complement strand
GGTGGGCGGCGGCCAGTGTTTACAGTTGAGCTTTAACTGCCGTCCCAGGCGTGGAGACGGAGACCCCGCAGCCCGGCGCCTCAACCCTTCCACGACAGTATTGAGTGGTCAGGTGACAATAAACCGGAGAGAAAAGGTCCGCTTGCACTTTTTTTTAGTTGTTATTTTTAGACACCCCTCCCCTCCAGGGTGATCTTTAAAAAACAAAACAAAAAATACGATTTTTCCGGAGCTCAGTGTTTTCCTTTTGTCCGAAGCCGTTTTCTGATTTGACTTTTCTCGCCGGCCGGTCTCAAGGCCACACACGCGTTCCAGAGGAGGAGGGTGACTTTTTTACCCCCTTTTTGGGGCTAACCATTTATGCTTTTGTACATCAACCATGCGTGGCCAGAGAGGGGCAGGGGCGGGGGGCGAGGGGCGTTCCATCAGAAATTTCTAACTTTCTGTTAATTATTAATCCCCTTTCTACTGCGGTTTCTGTTGTCATTTTTTAAATTTTTTAATTTTTTTTTTTTTACTTTTACTTTTTACCTCTTGTGTATATGTAGGGAATTTATAGGGAAATATGTACTTTATGGAATAAATTTTAAGAACTAAAATATATTTTATTTTGAATAAAGTAATGGGCCTTTCATCTTGCAGCTAAATCACTGATTATATATTTGCTGAGCTGATTTAAGGGTTAAAAAAATTGTATCAAGAGTTTTATTTTTTGACTTCAAAGCCTTCTTAATAAAGCCTCTTTTCTACATGTGAGCACACGGCTTCAGCGTGGTGTGGGGGGTGGGCGCCAGGAGGGGCGATCCTGGGGCAGGGGACACTCGAATCCAGCCCCTTGCCCCCCATCCCGTGGTCCAGGCTCTCACCCCACCCAGGCACCGTCTCTTGTTCCAGACGAAGGAATTGGGTCTGGGGGGGAGGGTCTAGCCGGGTTCCCCGTGAGCAGACCTCAGGTGCCCCCCATCCCAGTGGGTGTTCAACCATGGGCTCCACAGAGAAAGGGGACCCAGGCCGTCTTCCCTCGGGGACATCTGCCCAGCTCTCCGGGTGTGTGGGATCCATCCCAGCAGACCGTCCACCAGTCATGCAAACGGGGAAACTGAGACCTGGAAATGCTCATCCCAGGTTTGACCCTGATGTCTCCTGGTCTGTGAAGGACGTTTGAGCCATGGTCATCCCCCCAGCGCTCTGGGAGCCATGACACATGGGGCCACCAGATGTAGCTCTTCAGGGCTGGCGTTGAGACCACAGACTGGACCCACGGTGAACCATCTCAGCGCCATCCCAAAATGGCGAGGAAGCCCCTGGGTGGCAGGATGGGCCGCTCGGGGGACAAGGCAGGGGCCAGGCACATGGGCTGCGGGCTTGGGGAGTGGACCTTGCGGAGGGGCCTGGGGCTTAGAACCCACTAGGGAAGGAGAAGCACGTGTCCGAGAGAGGCCTGGAGAGCTTCTAGAAAGAGGCGAGGAGGCTCAGATGGAGAGAAATCACCAGAGACGGACACCTGAGTTGAAGCTTAGCCCTGCCCAGGCTGCTGGCCTGGAACTCCCTCCTCTGCAAAACGCGGGGTGTTTGTTTGTAGACCCAAACTCCTGCTTGGTCAAATTGAGGGTCGCGTCACTGGGTGAATGGTGTCCCCCCACCAAAGTAAGAGGTCCCCCAAAAGTGAAAATGTGATTTTATTTGGAGAAAGGGTCTTTGCAGAGATAACTAAGGATCTCAAGATGAAATCATCCTGAATTAGAGCAAGACTTAAATCCAATCATGAGTGGTTTTTTTTTTGTTTGTTTGTTTTGAGACGGAGTCTCACTGTGTCACCCAGGCTGGAGTACAGTGGCCGGATCTCAGCTCACTGCAAGCTCTGCCCCCCGGGTTCACGCCATTCTCCTGCCTCAGCCTCCCGAGTAGCTGGGACTACAGGCGCCGCCAACTCGCCCGGCTAGTTTTTTTTGTATTTTTTGGTAGAGACGGGGTTTCACCGTGTTCGCCAGGATGGTCTCGATCTCCTGACCTCGTGATCCGCTCGTCTCGGCCTCCCAAAGTGCTGGGATTACAGGCTTGAGCCACCGCGCCCGGCCGATCATGAGTGTTTTTATAAGACAGGGACAGGGGCCGGGCGCGGTGGCTCACGCCTGTAATCCTAGCACTTTGGGAGGCCGAGGTGGGCAGATCATGAGGTCAGGAGATCGATACTATCCTGACACAGTGAAACCCCGTCTCTATCAGAAATACAAAAAATTAGCCAGGCGAGGTGGCGGGCGCCTGTAGTCCCAGCTACTTGGGAGGCTGAGGCAGGAGAATGACGTGAACCCGGGAAGCAGTGCTTGCAGTGAGCCGAGATCGTGGCACTGCACTCCAGCCTGGGCGACAGACCAAGACTCCGTCTCAAAAAAAAAAAAGAGAGACAGAGGGAGAGAGGGAAGGATGTGAGATTCAGATACACACGGGAGATGGAACAGCCTGGGAAGACAGAGACAGAGGCTGGAGCTGTGTGGCCACAAGCCAAAGACTCCTGGAGCCCCCAGAAGCTGGAGGATGGGAGAAGGCTCCTTCTCTGCAGCCTCTGGCAGCAGTGCGGTCCTGCCCACGCCCTGACTCCGGACCTTCCTGACTCCAGACCTCTGGGCTCTAGGACAGAGAATCCCTTTGCACCATTTAAGCCCCTGGCTTGTGGGTACTTCCTTATGGCAGCCCCAGGGAATGGCAGTAGGAGAGGGACTCTTTTTTTTGAGACAGAATCTTGCTCTGTCACCAGGCTGGAGTGCAGTGGTGCGATCTCGGCTCACTGCAACCTCCACCTCCCGGGTTCCAGAGATTCTCCTGCCTCAGCCCCCTGAGTAGCTGGGATTACAGGTGCCCACCATCACGCCCGGCTAATTTTTGTATTTTTAGTAGAGACGGGGTTTCACCAAGTTGTCCAGGATGGTCTCAATCTCTTCGCCTCGTGATCCGCCTGACTCGGCCTCCCAAAGTGCTGGGATTACAGGTGTGAGTCACCGTGCCCGGCCGGGAGGGACTCTTAACCTGGGTCTGGCCACAGCTGTGAAGAGCTGCTGGGTTCGGCTGCAGGCCACACACCTTGTGACCTGGGCTGACTTCATGCCTCAGCCAGACTGCAGAAGCCCGCAGGGAGGTGTGGGTGTGCGGATGCCCCCTCCCCTCTCTGCAACTGTGTCATGGAGAGAATGAGAGCAGCCCCCATGGGGTCAAGGGATTGAAGATGGGGCACATGTCAAGGGGGTGGAGGAGAGTCTTTTGGAAGGATATGGGGGTTTCTGCAGCCCCAGGGTTCCGACAGGGTGGGCAGAAGGGATGATTTTGTCTGGTGCTGCAAGGAGTTGGGGGGTATCATGGAGCAGCTCTGCTTCTGGGGAGCCTCAAGTGGGGTCAGTTTGTCATCTAACTGCTGGGGAGGCTGGGGAGAGGAGAGGCACCTCCAAACTAGGAGGAAGCCGGACGTGGTGACACACACCTGTAGTCTCAGCTGCTCAGGAGGCGGAGGTGGGAGGATCACTTGAGCAAAGGAGGTCGAGGCTGCAGTGAGCCGAGACTCCCCCACTGCACTCCAGCCTGGGTGACAGAGCAAGACTCTGTCAGCAACAACAACAAAAAAAATTGGCCGGGCACGGTGGCTCAAGCCTGTAATCCCAGCACTTTGGGAGGCCGAGACGGGCGGATCACGAGGTCAGCAGATCGAGACCCTCCTGGCTAACACGGTGAAACCCCGTCTCTACTAAAAATATTAAAAAAAAAAAAATTAGCCGGGCGAGGTGGCGGCGCCTGTAGTCCCAGCTACTCGGGAGGCTGAGGCAGGAGAATGGCATAAACCCAGGAGGCGGAGCTTGCAGTGAGCTGAGATCCGGCCACTGCACTCCAGCCTGGGCGACAGAGCAAGACTCTGTCTCAAAAAAAACAAAAAAACAAAAACAAACAAACAAAAATTTGTGAGAGGAGAGGATATGACAGGGCGAGGTGCAAAGACCCTGGGAGGTGGGGTGCGGAATTGCCCGGCGGAAGGGAATGACAAAGTGTGAGGAGGCTGCTGGGTGACCCGCCAGGGCAGGGCGCAAAACTCGACTGGCCAGGACCCGCTCTAGGGGTTTCCAAGAGATGCAGTGATAGGGGAGCTGAGGCCTCCCAGCCAGGGGCCAGGGGTGTCACCGTGCTGGTCCCAGCACTTCCAGGGACATCCAAAGAATGAGCTCACTCCCACTGCAGGGTTGCTCAGCTGACAGATGAGAGTCTGAAGTGTCTGTGGCCTTTGGGGACAGCCCAAGACTTGGCCAGAGATGGATTCTGTTTTTGTTTTTTTTGTTTTTTTTTGTTTTTTTTTTTTTTGAGACGGAGTCTCGCTCTATCGCCCAGGCTGGAGTGCAGTGGCCGGATCTCAACTCACTGCAAGCTCTGCCTCCCGGGTTTACGCCATTCTCCTGCCTCAGCCTCCCCAGTAGCTGGGACTACAGGCGCCCGCCACCTCGCCCGGCTAGTTTTTTGTATTTTTTAGTAGAGACGGGGTTTCACGGTGTTAGCCAGGATGGTCTCGATCTCCTGACCTCGTGATCCACCCGTCTCAGCCTCCCAAAGTGCTGGGATTACAGGCTTGAGCCACCGCGCCCGGCCTGTTTTTGTTTTTTTAAGAGACAGAGTCTTGCTCTGTTGCCCTGTCTGGAGTGCGGTGGTGCAATCATAACTCTCAGCAGCCTTGACCTCCTGGGCTCAAACAATCCTCCCACCTCAGCCTTCCTAGTGGTTGGAACCACAGGCACATACCATTGTGCCCAGCTAATTTTTTGTATATTTTGTAATTTTTTGTATATTTGTATATTTGTAGAGACGGGGATTCTCCATGTTTGCCCAAGCAAGTCTCGAATTCCTGGCCTCAAGTGATCCTCCCGCCCCAGCCTCCCACAGTGCTGGGGTTACAGGCATGAGACACTGCATCTGGCCCAGTCTGGACTATTAAAATTGCTGCCTGAGGCCCTGGATCCAGTTGTGCCTGAAAGCCAACTTTCTTTCCATCGTAAGAGCTAATAGGAGTTGGAATAACTCAAACTCTAACCACCTACAGGGACCACATTTCTAACCAAGGAGCTGGAAGAATTTTCTAGAAGGGCTGGGGCAGCAATGGCAAAGCAGGGATCCCGTGCATTGACCTCTCTATGTCTCCGCACAGCTCAGGGAAGCCAAGGGCTGAGGCCTGGCCTGTGTCCTGGGCACAAAGTCTCATTGCTATTGTCACTCACCTCCTTTGACTCATGGACTTGGCATGGTGGGGTGACCCTAGTCCAATGTCTGCTGAAAACCCCCGTTCCAGGTCTCATCAGACAAGGGGGATGCTGAGGGGCAGGGCTGTGGTTCTCCCACCTGTAGGCTCCACGTGGGAAGGACACACCACCCACACATTGTGTGCCCCTTGGGATGTCCCCAGGGCAGAGACCGTGCCCCATGTCCACCAAGCATGAGGAAAATGGCGGGCTCTAGCGTCAGATGCCTGAGCCCCTGTCTGCTGCGCCAACTTCCTGGGCTGTCCCCGGGCGTGTCACTTCACCTTCTCAACCTTGGTTTCTGCATCAGTAGGATGGGGAACTGGGGGCTTAACCGGGGGTAAGCCACCAGCTGGTGAGAAACAGAGCCTAGCACAGGGCGAGCACTCAGTAAGAGCTGACCCGCTATAGGTGCCCTCGTAATCACTGACCTCAGATGCTTACATTCAGGAGGGGATGGATGGGTGGGTGGATGGGCAGGTGAGTGAATGGATGGGTGAATGCGTGGGTGGGTGGCGGGTGGGTGGTGGATGGTGGATGAGTAGACGGATGGATGGATGGATGGATGGATAGATGGATGAGTAGATGGGTGGGTGGATGGGTGAGTGGATGGGTGGATGAATTGGATGGATGAATGGGTGGTTGGATGGGGAGATGGGAGTGGGTGGGTGGACGAATGGATGGATGGATGGGTGAGTGGCTAGATGGATGGATGATTAGATGGGTAGATAGATGGATGTGTTGGTGGGTGGGTGGATAAATGAATGGAGGGGTGGGTGGGTGAATGGATGGATGGGTGGGTGGATGGGTTGATGGACGGGTTGGTGGGCAGATGGATGAATGGGTGCGTGGGTGGATCTATGAATGGGTGGACAGGTGGACAGGTGGGTGGATGGCGTGATGGAT
>NW_012120043.1:1440845-1446781 GCF_000951035.1 Colobus angolensis palliatus | reverse complement strand
ATGGATGGATGGGTGGGTGGATGGATGGATGGATGGATGGATGGATGGATGGATGGATGGATGGATGGATGGATGGATGGATGGTTGGATGGATGGATGGTTGGATGGATGGATGGATGGGTGGACAGGTGGGTGGATGGGTGGATGGGTGGGTGAGTCAGGAGCTCAGAAGAGGGAGAGATGAATTCTGCCCAATGAATTCTGCCTGGGGATGCTGCAGAAGGCTAGACAGGGGCTGGTTGGATGTGGGGGTCAAAGGGAGACAGTATGGCAAAGGTGTGGAGATGGGATGACAGGGCACACTCAGGGAACAAAGAGTAATCAAAGAACAGGTGAAAATAATGGGAGATGATTTCAGAAAGTGAATTGGGGTATGGACTTTGGCTTCTTCACCCCCTGCACAGAACTGTCTCACTCACCCCCTGTACAGAACTGTGATGGGAGATCCTGTTTTTGCTGCAGTCTACCTACCTCACCCCTAAAAAAAACCATACCAGCATGTGCTGGACTTCACCAGCCAACAGAATTTAAGTCTAAATTTAAATGCAATTACCCACAGATGGCTGGTGGCTCCTGTATTGGATCTTTCTAGAATCTTCTAGAATGTTCTAGTGCAGCGTTGTCCAATAGAACTTTCTACAATGATGAAAACGATTATGGGAATGGTCTAAATCTGCATTGTGTGATACAGAGCCACCAGCTGTGCATGGTGATTTGTCACCTGAAATGAGGCAAGGACAACTGGGAAGCTGAATTTCTTATTCTACTGAGCTTGAATTTTATTTATACATATATTTATTTATTTATTTATTTATTTGAGACAGGGTCTTGCTCTGTCACCCAGGTTGGAGTGCAGTGGTGCGATCGCAGCTCACTGCAGCCTCCGCCTCCCAGGGCTCCGTCTCCCGGGTTTACGCCATTCTCCTGCCTCAGCCTCCCGAGTAGCTGGGACTACAGGCGCCCGCCACCTTGCCCGGCTAGTTTTTTGTATTTTTTTAGTAGAGACGGGGTTTCACCATGTTAGCCAGGCTGGTCTCGATCTCCTGACCTCGTGATCTGCCTGTCTCGGCCTCCCAAAGTGCTGGGATTACAGGCTTGAGTCACTGCGCCCGGCCAATTTTTATACTTTTAATAGAGATGGGGTTTTACCATGTTGGCCAGGCTGGTCTGGAACACCTGACCTCAGGTAATCCACCCACCTCGGCCTCCCAAAGTGCTGGGATCACAGGTGTGAGCCACTGAGCCTGGTCTTTTTTTTTTTTGGAGACAGAGTCTTGCTCTGTCACCCAGGCTGGAGTGCAGTGGCACAGTCTCAGCTCACTGCAACCTCCACCTCGCAGGTTCGAGGGATTCTCCTGCCTCAGCCTCCTGAGTAGCTGGGATTACAGGCATGCGCCACCGCTCCTGGCTAATTTTTTGTGTTTTTAATAGAGACGAGGTCTCACCATGTTTCCCAGACTGGTCTCCAGCTCCTGAGCTCAAACGATCCACTTGCCTTGGCCTTCCAAAATGCTGTGATTGTAGGTGTGAGCCACCTGGCCTGGACTTACTTATTAAGTCAGGGTCTCGGGCCAGACGCGGTGGCTCACACCTATAGTCCCAAGACTTTGGGAGGCCGAGGAGGGCAGATCACGAGGTCAGGAGATCAAGACCGTCCTGGCTAACATGGTGAAACCCGTCTCTACTAAAAATACAAAAAATTAGCCGGGCGTGATGGCGGGCGCCTGTGGTCCCAGCTACACGAAAGGCTGAGGCAGGAGAATTGCTTGAACCCGGGAGGCGGAGCTTGCAGTGAGCCGAGATAGCACCACTGCACTCCAGCCTGGGTGACAGGGCGAGACTCTGTCTCAAAAAAAATAAAAGTCAGGATCTGGGACCACTGGACACACATCTCACCAAGGACCAACCAGGGAAGAGGAGGCAGGGGTGCCAGCGTTTAGAGGCAGTGGGAGGAGAGTGCGGGGAGAGAGGTCCTGAGGCGGTTTGGCTCTCATCTCGGTTGTAATCTCCATGGTCCCCACGTGTGGCGAGAGGGAGCAGAAGGGAGGTGATTGGATCACGGGGGCGGTCCCCATGCTGCTCTCCTGAGAGCGAGTGAGAACTCACGAGATGTGATGGTTTTATAAGGGCAGTTTTCACTGCTCTTCCTTTCTCTCTTTCGCCTGAGCCAGGTAAGACACGTCTGCTTCCCCGCCAGCGTGATTATAAGTTTCCTGAAGCCTCCCCAGCCATGCAGAACTGTGAGTCTGTGAATCCTCCTTTGTTTATAAATTACCTAGCCTTGGCCGGGCACGGCGGCTCCAGCCTGCAATCCCAGCACTTTCAGAGGCCGAGGTGGGAGGATCAATGAGGCCAGGAGTTTGAGACCAGCCTGGCCAACATGGCGAAACCCCCATCTCTACTAAATATACAAAAATCAGCCAGACGAGGTGGCGGGGGACTGTAATCCTAACTACTCGGGAGGCTGACGCAGGAGAATTGCTTGAACCCAGGAGGCAGAGGTTGCAGTGAGCCGAGATGACACCACTGCACGCCAGCCCGGGCAACAGAGCGAGACTCCATTTCGAAAAAATAAATGAAAATAAATAATAAAACAATAAATTACCCAGGCTCGGTAGTATCCGCCTGCCTTGGCCTACTAAAGTGCTGGGATTACAGGTGTGAGCTCCTGCACCAGGCTTCACAGTGACAGTTGTAAGCCAGAGACCTCCATCCTTGTGGTCCCTGAATTACCGGGCGGTGAGGGGGGACGGTTTGGGGAACACAGATGGGAATTAATTCCATAGGTGTTTATTATAATTGGTTGAGCGCCTTGTTTATTGCCAAAGCCCACAGTGGATAAGAGCGCTCTCGGCTGGGTATGGTGGCTCACACCTGTCATCCCAGCACTTTGGGAGGCCGAGGTGGATGGATCACCTGAGGTCAGGAGTTCGAGACCAGCCTAACGGAGCGAAACCATCTCTACTAAAAATGCAAAAATTAGCCGGGTGTGGTGGTGCATGTCTGTAATCCTAGCTACTCGGGAGGCTGAGGCAGGAGAATGGCTTGAACCCAGGAGATTGCGGTGAGCCGAGATCACCCATTGCACTCCAGCCTGGGCAACGAGAACTCTGTCTCACAAAAAAGAAAGCGGGGGGCGCTCTCTCCTGCCCCACTGCTTCCCCCACTCCATTGCGACCCCATCTCCTTCCCCATCCCGACCCCGCAGCCGGCAGGGGGGACCAGAACGGCACGTTCTCTGTCGCCACCGTGTGGCCAGCGCCGCACACTACACCCTGCCCCGCAGCTACTTCGGAGCCCTGAATCCCCGGGAAATTTCCGGGAGGGAGACGTGTCCAAAGTGGAGACGCAGGTCTCTTCGCTCGGGGCTGCGAGCTTCCCCCGCGCACAAACGCGCGCAGCTGTTCCCCCGTTTTCCTGCCGTTGGTCGACCCTCGCCAGCAGTTCAACGCTAGTACGCAGTGGGGGCTCATTAAATACTTGCTGATTGGCCGGGAGCAGTGGCTCACACCTGTAATCCCAGCACTTTGGAAGGCCGAGGCGGTCGGATTACCTGAGGTCAGGAGTTCGAGACCAGTCTGGCCAACATGGTGAAACCCAGTCTCTACTAAAAATTCAAAAATTAGCCGGGCGTGGTGGTGGGCACTTGTAATTCCAGCTACTTGGGAGGCTGAGGCAGGAGAATCTCTTGAACCCGGGAGGCGGAGGTTGCAGTGAGCCAAGATCATGCTGCTGCACTCCAGCCTGGGCGACAAGAGGGAAGCTCCATCTCTAAACAAACAAACAACAACAAAATTGCTGATTGAATGAATGACTGGCAGGGGACACAGAAATGTATTGTTCCTTTACCCAACGCAGATCCAGTCTCGCCCAGTGTTAGGGGTGACAGAGAGAGATCTGGACACCCCATACCACCCAGAGTTTTACCACTATCCTTTCAAGGGCAGAACAGATGCCACTTCATTGACTTTTTTCTTTTTTCTCTTTTTATTTTTTGAGACGGAGTCTCGCTCTGTCATCTAGGCTGGAGTGCAGTGGCGTGATCTCAGCTCAGTGCAGCCTCCGCCTCCCGGGTTCCAGCGATTCTCCTGCCTCAGCCTCCCAAGTAGCTGAGATTATAGGCACCTGCCACCACGGCCGGCTAATTTTTGTATTTTCTGTAGATACAGGGTTTCACCATGTTGGTCAGGCTGGTCTTGAACTCCTGACCTCGTGATCCCCCTGCCTCTCGGCCTCCCAAAGTGCTGGGATTACAGGCTTGAGCCACCGCGCCCAGCCTAATTTAAATTTTTATTGAAATAATTGTAAATTCACATGCAGTTGCAAGAGGAGGGAGGATCCTGTCAGCACAGGACCGCAGGAATTCTTTTAGGTTGCATTGAGCTGTGATCCTGCTACTGCACTCTAGCCTGGGTGATGGAACAAGACCCTGTCTCAGAAAGACAGGAAGGAAGGACCAGGTGCTGTGGCTCATGCCTGTCATCCCAGCATTTTGGGAGGCCAAGGCAGGTGGATCACCTGAGGTCAGGAGTGCGAGACCAGGCTGGTCAACATGGTGAACCTCGTCTCTACCAAAAATACGACAGCAACAAAAAATTAGCTGCATGTGGTGACGGGCACCTGTAGTCCCAGCTACTCCGGAGGCTGAGGCAGGAGAATCGTTTGAATCTGGGAGGTGGTGGCTGCAGTGAGCCTAGAACACAGCACTGCACTCTAGCCTGGGCGACAGAGTGAGACTCCATCTCGAAAACAAAACAAAACACAAAACAAAACCAAACAAAACCAGGTGTGGTGGTTCATGCCTGTAATCACACCACTTTGAGAGTCCGAGGTGGGAGAATCATGAGGTCAGGAGTTCTACGCCTGCCCGGCCAATATGGCGAAACCACAACTTTACGAAAAATACAAAAATTCCTCGGGCTTGGTGGTAGGCGCCTGTAATCCCAGCTGCTCCAGAGGCTGAGGCAGGAGAAGCGCTTGAACCCTAGAGGCTGCAGTGAGCTGAGATCGCAAAATTGCACTCTAGCCTGGGGTGCAAGAAGGAAACTCCATCTCAAAAAAAAATATATGTTATAAGTAGGATTTCACATTGATACAATCTATCAGTCTTATTCAGGTTTCCTCAGCTTAACTTGTGCTCGTGTGTGTGTGTGTGTCATGTATTTAGATTCCTGTAATTTGCTGGCCTGGGTAGATGCATGTATCCACCATCCTGACATGGAGCACTTCCATCACCATCAGGATCTCTTGCTGTTTGTGCCTCCTCGCCAACCCTCATCCCTAAACCTAATTCCATTTCCAAAATGTTATATAAACTTTTTTTTTTTATTTAGACAAGGTCTTGCTCTGTTGTCCAGGCTGGAGTCCAGTGGTGCAATCACAGCTCATTGCAACCTAGATGAACTCCTGGGTTCATGGCATCCTCCTGCCTCAGTCTCCCACGTAGCTAGGACAACAGGTGTGCATCATCATCCTTGGCTAATTTTTTAATTTTTCATAGGGATGGGGTCTCACTATGTTCCCCAGGCTGATCTGAACGCCTGGGCTCAAATGATCCTCCCACCTCAGCCAAATGAGTAGCTGGGACCACAGGCACACCCCACCATGCCCGGCTAATTTTTAAATTTATTTTTGAAACGGATGTGGTGGCTGATGCCTGTAATCTCAACACTTTGGGATGCCGAGGCAGGAGGATCACCTGAGGTCAGGAGTTCGAGACGAGCATGGCCAACGTGGCAAAACCCCCGTCTCTACTAAAAATACAAAAATTAGCTGGGCGTGGTGGTGAGCGCCTGTAATCCCAGGTACTCAGGAGGCTGAGGGCGGAGAATTGCTGGAACCCAGGAGGTGGAGGTTTCAGTGAGCTGAGATGGCGCCATTCCACTCCAGCCTGGGCGATGGAGCAAGACTCTCTCTCTCTCTCTCTCTCTCTCTCT
>NW_012120043.1:1438690-1440417 GCF_000951035.1 Colobus angolensis palliatus | reverse complement strand
CGCTAACCACCACGCCCGGCTAGTTTTTGTATTTTTAGTAGAGACAGGGTTTCACCATGTTGGCCAGGATGGTCTCGATCTCTTGACCTTGTGATCCACCTGCCTCGACCTCTGTAAGTGTGGGGATTACAGGCGTGAGCTACCGCGCCCGGTCGGGACATGCTTTTTTCACTCAGCGTAATTCTCTGGAGTCATCAGGATTTTGAAAACTCCCTGTAGGACCCAGACTGACCTACCTACCAGCACCCCATTTTTTCATAGATTGAGGAGAACCAGTGCCTCAGTGTTTCCATCTGTAAAGTGGGAGAGAAAAGGTCTCTGCTCCCCGGGCGTTGCCAAGGCGCAAGGAAGCTTTATGACGTCACACACAGTTGGCACAGGCAGCAGCCAATCCTGCTGGCCTCAGAGGTAGCCGCCCTTGGCCCCGCCTTGCTTGTTGGTGATTGGAGCAGGCATAATGTCATGTGCTCCCACAGACCAATGAGGAGGTGGTCCGGAGGCTGGGTTCAGCTGTACCCTCAGCTTGGGTAAAAGGGTAAAACGGAGCTTTGGGGCCAGGCGCGGGGCCTCACGCCTATAATCCCAGCACTTTGGGAGGCTGAGGCGGGTGGATCGCCTGAGGTCAGGAGTTCGAGACCAGCCTGACCAATGTGGTGAAATCCCGTCTCTACTAAAAATAGAAAAATTATCTGAGCATAATGACGCCTGTAGTCCCAGCTACTTGGAATCCTGAGGCACGAGAAAATCTCTTGAACCCGGGAGTCGGAAGCTACAGTGAGCCAAGAGCACGCTACTGCACTCCAGCCTGAGTGACAAGAATGAGACTCTGTCTTAAAAAATAAAATTGAGCTTTGGAAATTCTTTCCAGGGCAAGTTTTCCCTCTCTCAGGGTTAAATCAGTGGTTTCCAAAAAGAAAAAGAAGAAGGAGAAGGAAGGAGGAGGAGAAACAGGAGGAGAAGGAGTAGCGGGAAGAACAGGGGAGAAGGAAGAAGGGAAAAAAGAAAAGAAAATCTTTGAGCCAGGGCTGGAGTGAATTCATGACCATTTCTCGAAGTTCCAACCCTTGTCAGCACCCAAATAAGTGAGGCTATTAATTTTATTTCTGGCAGCACACAGTTCACCCATCTAAGGAAGATTCCAGAAACTTTAGCACGAGGGTGGTGTAGGTGCTTTGCCATCTCTGGAAGTTCTTATACCTAGAAATAAGCATTGGCCCGGGAGGTTACAAAATTAATATATTCTGTGGTTGGTTTATTTTTAATAAACCACCATTGTGGGCTCGGGGCGTGGGAGACCGCACAGATTGTTGCTGTTCTTGACGCCTACAAGCAGATGGAAATAAATACTCTAGGTAGGTCATTTTGCAAGACACACAGTTAAACACTCTGAAGATGTTTTGTCTTTTTCTCCCTAGAAACAAATGTTCTGGGCAGAAATGCAGCTGTTTCTTGCATCTTTTGGATTGTGTATTAGTACTGGGTCACAAATTACCTTCAAATTTGGTGTCTGGGCCAGGTATGGTGACTCACAGTAATCTCGGTGCCTTGGGAGGCTGACACGGGGAAATTGCTTGAGGCTAGGAGTTTTGAGTCCAGCCTAGGTGACAGAGCGAGACTCCGTCTCTCCATAAAGAAAGAGAAGAGGCCGGCCGGGCGCGGTGGCTCAAGCCTGTAATCCCAGCACTTTGGGAGGCCGAGACGGGCGGATCACGAGGTCAGGAGATTGA
>NW_012120043.1:1436077-1437302 GCF_000951035.1 Colobus angolensis palliatus | reverse complement strand
AAGCTCCGCCTCCCGGGTTTACGCCATTCTCCTGCCTCAGCCTCCTGAGTAGCTGGGACTACAGGCGCCCGCCACCTCGCCGGCTATTTTTTTTGTATTTTTTAGTAGAGACGGGGTTTCACCGTGTTAGCCAGGATGGTCTTGATCTCCTGACCTCATGATCCGCCTTGTCTCAGCCTCCCAAAGTGCTGAGATTACAGGCTTGAGCCACCGCGCCCGGCCTCATTTTGTTTTTAAAGGTGGTGATGCACTTGCTCTGTATTTTCTCTGCTTGCTTTCGTTCCTCTCTCACCCACACTCCATTCCTGCGGGGTCCCTGGGGGCATCTCCAAATTCTCCCCACTGATCCCTCCTCCTAGGTCTGGCTATACCAAGGCACACGACCTCCCCTGACCGGTCTCCCTGCTTCCTCCCTCTGCCCCAGCCCAGCGTGCCTGCAGCTTTCTCTACTCCCACCACGGGCCCCAGTGTCTGTTTTGGTGGTGTTTTCTCTCCCATCCACAAACGCTGGCTTTGCTTCATTCCCCGTTCCATAAAAAGCGAAGAGTTGGCTCTATCTCCCCAGATGCAGCAATGCACACAGGCACTCAGCCGAGAGGGGACACGGGGACGCTGCCACATGTCAGTTATTCTTTCCAGGAAAGCGAGCGTAGGAAACAGATGGGAAAAAACTAGGAGACCCTGTCACTTCCCAGAAACAGAGGGGGCCCAGGGACAAGTGGTGGTGGACCCTGGGACTTGAGTTTGATTTTTTAAGGTTGCAATTTTGTGACAAAGAAATGGCATCCAGATGGGGTGCAGTGGCCCACGCCTGTAATCCTAGCACTCTGGGAGGCCAAGGCAGGTGGATTGTCTCAGGTCAGGAGTTCAAGACCAGCCTGGGCAACATGGTGAACCCCATCTCTACTAAAAATACAAAAAGTAGCCAAGTGTGGTGGCACGCACCTGTAGTCCCGGCTACTTAGGAGGCCAAGGCAGGAGAATTGCTTGAATCCAGGAGGTGGAGGCTGCAGTGAGCTGAGATCGCACCACTGCACTCTGGCCTGGGCAACAGAGTAAGACTCCATCTTAAAAAAAAAAAGAAAGAGGCCAGGCGCGGTGGCTCAAGCCTGTAATCCCGGCACTTTGGGAGGCTGAGACAGGCGGATCACGAGGTCAGGAGATCGAGACCATCCTGGCTAACACTGTGAAACCCCGTCTCTACTAAAAAATACAAAAAACTAGC
>NW_012120043.1:1427886-1428732 GCF_000951035.1 Colobus angolensis palliatus | reverse complement strand
GATCTCCTGACCTCGTGATCCGCCCGTCTCGGCCTCCCAAAGTGCTGGGATTACAGGCTTGAGCCACCGCGCCCGGCCTTTATTTTTATTTTTGAGAAAGGGTCTTGCTCTATCACCCAGAGTAGTGGTGGAGTGCCGTGGTGCAATCATAGCTCACTGTCCCTCGGAACCCCTGGGCTGAAGCAGTCCTCCCACCTGGGCCTGCTGAGTAGCTGGGACCACGGACATGTGCCACCAGGTCTGGCTTTTAAATTTTTAGTAGAGACAGAGTCTCACTGTGTTGCCCAGGCAGGTCTCAGACTCCTGTCCTCAAGTGATCCGCCCGCCCCAACATCCCAGCCTGCTGGGATTACAGGCGTGAGCCACCGCACCCAGCCTCAATTCTCCCTCTTTTATGATGAGTTTCTGGGGTTGATCATGGGAACTTGGAAGTGGAACTTCATGCAGAATCACGCTGCTGGCAGGGATGCCAGAGAATACATGCCCCCCTTAAACAGGGAAACTGAGGCCTGGATGTGCCTGGAAGCGGCCAGCTGGGACTGGAGCCCGGTCTCCCGATCCCACATCGGTCGAGGGGGAGTTTTCTCCAGCATAGGATATGCCTCTGGGCACCTCAGCAGACAGCCCAAGCACAGCCCAGGAGCCTCGCACTGAGAATTGTGGCTTCAAGTGATAATGACGGGGCCGGGCACGGTGGCTCATGCCCGTAATCCCAGCACTCTGGGAGGCTGAGGTGGGAGGATCACCTGAGGTCATGAGTTCAAGACCAGCCTGACCAACATGGTGAAACCCCGTCTCTATTAAAAACACAAAAATTGGCCGGGCGCGGTGGCTCAAGCCTGTCAT